>NC_091284.1:703405379-703737462 GCF_032444005.1 Ranitomeya imitator | reverse complement strand
GGGAGGCCATGTCCTTACTGGGATCCCTAACTCCGTGTATTCCAGCAGTTCCTTGGGCCCAGTATCATATTAGACCATTACAATATGAAATTTTATATGTTCAGGAAAGTTCACAGGGCCATCTGGAAAGTAAATTAACTCTTTCCCAGAATGTAGTAAAATCCCTGGCCTGGTGGTTAGATATACAGTTATATGAAAAAGTTTGGGCACCCCTATTAATCTTAAGCTTAATGTTTTATAAAAGTTGTTTTTTTTGCAACAGCTATTTCAGTTTCATATATCTAATAACTGTTGGACACAGTAATGTTTCTGCCTTGAAATGAGGTTTATTGTACTAACAGAAAATGTGCAATCTGCATTCAAACAAAATTTGACAGGTGCATAAGTATGGGCACCCCACCAGAAAAGTGACATTAATATTTAGTAGATCCTCCTTTTGCAAAAATAACAGCCTCTAGTCGTTTCCTGTAGCTTTTAATGAGTTCCTGGATCCTGGATGAAGGTATTTTGACCATTCCTCTTTACAAAACAATTCCAGTTCAGTTAAGTTTGATGGTTGCCGAGCATGGACAGCCCTCTTCAAATGATCCCACAGATGTTCAATGATATTTAGGTCTGGGGACTGGGAAGGCCATTCCAGAACAGTGTAATTGTTCCTTTGCATGAATACCTGAGTAGATTTGGAGCAGTGTTTTGGATCATTGCCTTGCTGAAAGATCCATCCCCTGCGTAACTTCAACTTTGTCACTGATTCGTGAACATTATTGTCAAGAATCTGCTGATACTGAGAGGAATCCATGCATCCCTCAACTTTAACAAGATTCCCGATGCCGGCATTGGCCACACAGCCCCAAAGCATGATGGAACGTCCACCAAATTTTACTGTGGGTAGCAAGTGTTTTTCTTGGAATGCTGTGTTTTTTGGCCGCCATGCATAACACCTGTAACAACTCTGCTGGCATCACGTCATGGCCTCACATCTCTCACACTATCTTACCCACTGCTCCAGGTCATGATGTGGTTTCTGTTTCATGCCAGCTCCATGTTCTGTGTCTCTGCTCTGTGCATGCTTCATGGCTATGTGTATAGGGGGCCGGCGCCTGAACTCTCTGGTTCTTATAGGAATCAGGTGCATCTGTCTAATCAGTTCCTGACCAATTATCAAGAGGCCTCCTGTATATAGTGCAGCTCCACCCTGTGGTCTGGGCCTGTGCAATGTGTTTGCTCAGTTAGTGTTTAGCTGCTCAGTTTGCCAGGTCCTGCTCTGAGTTACTCCCTCTCTGGAGGCTTTTCTCTGTGCTATTGCCTTGATCTTCTAGTCCGCCCTCCAGGAGGCAGAATATCCTGGTCCCTGTGTCTTTGTCCCTGTGTCTTGTTCCATTGCCTTGTCTGTACTTAGTCTTATCTCGGTCTTCTTGTCTGTGGCTTCCTTCCCTGCTGTGTCTTTCCTTGTGTTCTCAGTCTGCGTACACTCCGCACTCTTGTGGCTCTGCCTGCTCTGTATCTTGGTGGCTTTGCCGCTGCTCCGCACTCCTGCGGTTCTGCTCCGTTCTACTCTGCTCCGCTCCCGTTGCTGCAGAAACCTTTTGCTGCAGTTCCTCTCTGCAATCCTTGCGGTTCCACTCTGCTTAGCTTCTGCAGTATCTCTTGCTGCAGCTTCTCTCCACATTCTTTGTGGCTCTGCTCAGCTTTTGTTGCTACGCTATCTCTTGCTGCTTTTCCACTCCTATCTGCAGTCTTGCACTCCTCTCCTGTGTGAACAGGTCCCTACCTGTTTCTTCATACCTCATTCCTTTCTGCTTGTTTCCTTTCCTGCACCTCCTGTGTGAACAGGTCCCTACCTGTTCCTTCATATTTCATATCTGTTCCTGCACCTCCAGTGTGAACAGGTCCCTACCTGTTCCTCCAAACTACATATCTGTACCTGCACCTCCAGTGTGAACAGGTCCTTACCTGTTCCTCCAAACTACATATCTGTTCCTGCACCTCCAGTGTGAACAGGTCCCTACCTGTTCCTCCAAACTACATATCTGTACCTGCACCTCCAGTGTGAACAGGCCCCTACCTGTTCCTTCATATACCACATCAACCAATCCTGTGTTCCTGCTAGTCCTGCCGTTCCTGCCCTGCCTTCCAGTCCTGTGTTCCTGCTGTCCTAGCCAGTCCTGTGTTCTCTGCCGTGTCTCTGCCAGCCTACTCGTCTGAGTTCCAGCCGTGCTCTTCTGCCAGTCCTGCCTAATGCCCGCACCAATCCTGGTGTTCCTGTCTCCCAAGTGGGATCAGCAGCCACAGCCAGACACCACCCTGGAGTAGCACCTGGCAGCTGCCTGCTGCACAAGCCTGACCTCACCATCAGAGGCTCCAGTGAAAACCCAGGCAGCTGTCATAGTCACGCCCCTTCCAGGGTAGTCTGGTTTGTGGCACAGTGGGGCCACAAACCCCCCGAGCTCACGCCCACCAGTCAGGGCGTGAGCGTGACAACGCCTTTTTGTATGACCAAACAACTCAATCTTGGTTTCATCAGTCCACAGGACCTTCTTCCAAAAAGAAATTGGCTTCTCCAAATGCGCTTTTGCATACCTCAGCCAACTCTGTTTGTGGCGTGCTTGCAGAAACGGCTTCTTTCACATCACTATCCCATACAGCTTCTCCTTGTGCACAGTGACACCATCTGCAGCAAGTTGATGCTGCAGCTCTCTGGAGGTGGTCTGAGGATTGTCCTTGACTGATCTCACCATTCTTCTTCTCTGCCTTTCTGATGTTTTTCTTGGCCTGCCACTTCTGGCCTTAACAAGAACTGTACCTGTGTTCTTCCATTTCCTTACTATGTTCCTCACAGTGGAAATTCACAGGTTAAATCAGCTTTTTGTATCCTTCCCCTGAACAACTATTGAATAATCTTTGTTTTCAGATCATTAGACAGTTGTTTTGAGGAGCCCATGATGCCACTCTTCAGAGGAGATTCAAACAGGAGAACAACTTGCAAGTGGCCACTTTAAGTAGCTTTTGTCATGATTGCATACACCTGGCTATGAAGTTCAAAGCTCAATGAGGTTAGAAAACCAAAAAAAGTGCTTTAGTAAGTCAGTAAAAAGTAGGTAGGAGTATTTAAAACAAGAAAATGATAAGGGTGCCCATACTTTTGCACCTGTCAAATTTTGTTTGAATGCAGATTGCACATTTTCTGTTAGTACAATAAACCTCATTTCAAGGCAGAAACATTACTGTGTCCAACAGTTATTAGATATATGAAACTGAAATAGCTGTTGCAAAAAAAACAATTTTTATAAAACATTAAGCTTAAGATTAATAGGGGTGCCCAAACTTTTTCATATAACTGTAGATCACCTCTCTAAAGGAGTACCCTGGATAATAGAACCTTCCAAAATAATCACCACTGATGCTAGCCCCTCGGGTTGGGGTGCCCACATGGGGGATAGGTTAGCTCAAAATCTCTGGAATCCGGCAGTCAGCCTACTCTTCTAATTGGAAAGAGTTAAAAGCGGTTGAGTATGCTTTAAATCATTTTCTCCCACAGATTCGAGGAACACATGTAAGAATCTTGTCGGACAATTCCACTACAGTTTCATACATGAACCGTCAGGGGGATACACGATCAGAAAATCTGATGTCCATAGCAACAGATATTTTTCAGTTAGCAGAAGCCCATCTTTCATCTCTAACAGCCCTTCAAAGGTATAGAAAACACAGAGGCAGACTTTGTCAGCCGAAACATGCTGCGACAAGGAGAGTGGACTCTCAACAAACTTATATTCAAAAAGATAATAAAATTATGGGGTACTCCACAAATAGACTTGTTCGCTACCACAGAGAAAAGCCTAGTCTAAAGGTTCGCTTCCCTGAACATGATAGACCATCCGGACATGTTGGACTCACTTCAACATCCATGGAAGTTCGATCTAGCGTATGCCCTTCCCCTGATGACACTAATTCCACTGGTGCTCAGAAAAATCAGGAGGGAAAAAGCAAGGGTGATTTTTATCGCACCCTTTTGGCCGAAAGAGACAGTGGTTCTCTTGTCTCCAAGCCATGTCACTATGCGACCCGTGGATACTTCCATCAGACCGGAAGCTACTATCTCAAGGACCATTCTTCCATCCGCAAGTGAAGGGACTTCACAGATGCAAACTCGGCTTTGGGAAAATGGCCGCCGCGATCTCTAATGCGCATGCGCGGCTGCCCGCGGCCATTTTCCTGAAGCCCCGTGCAGCAGAGTACTCCATCTGCGCACGCGCGGCCACAGGAAGATGGCCGCCCCCACCGATGCAAGGGATTACAGCGCAGATCGCGCGCTGTGTCTTCACGTGGGCGCAGGGAAGTCGGAACTCTGGACATGCGCACACCACTACGCCACCAACGGAAAGCTGGGGAAGAAAAGAGCGCTGTGAACACGCCCACCTGACCAGACCAGCCTGATTGACAGGCGAAAACGGCGACTTTGGTAATGTATTTCTCAGCATACATGGGGAATCAGGGTACACTACATACACTATAGTAACACACAGCGCAGGCCCTATTTAACAGTATTTATAGCTCAATCTCAAAAAACGGGGTGACAGGTTCCCTTTAACTAATTCCCCTTTCGAACCACTGGATTCTATACCCTTAAATATCTTAACATATAAAGTAGCTCTATTCGTAGCCTTAACATCAGCTAGAAGGGTCAGCGACATTCAGGCCCTCTCCGTAGACCCACCCTTTTTGTTAGTCTTCCAACATCGGGTAATCCTTAAACCAGACCCCTCATACCTTCCTAAAGTTGCATCTAGCTATCATAGGTCACAAGAAATTTTTCTCCCTTCCTTTTTTGATACTCCAGTAACTCCAGAACAACAAAAGTTCCATACCTTAGATGTTAAAAGGGCCATCCTGACCTATGTAGAAAGATCTCAGGCCTGGAGGCAGAGTAGGGCTCTGTTTGTCTCCTTTCAGGGTCACAGGAAAGCACGTGGGGTCACAAAAGCTACCTTATCCCGGGGGATCAGAGAAGCTATCTGCTTAGCTTATTCATCAAAAGGCGAAGTTCCTCCAGAGGGCATAAAAGCACATTTGGCATGAGCCATGGCATCCTCTTGGGCGGAGAAAGCAGATATGCCAATTGATTTAATGTAAGGCCGCAACTTGGTCAACACCATCCACTTTTTACAACCATTATAGACTCGATCTATCTATGTCTTCTGACTTGACTTTTGGTAGAGCTGTCCTTAGCACAATTGTCCCACCCAGGTGACAATTCTCTCATGTGGGTGCTGTCATGGCGAAGGGTAAAAAGCCGGATTACTTACCGGTAATGCTCCTTTAATGAGTCCACGACAGCATCCATTGACTACCCTCCCTAGTTATACACGGTTTCTTCCTTTTTTAACGGGTAGATAGATGGTTGTATAGAGTATTTAAGTTATTTTCACATTTCCTGAGTTGATTTGAACTAAAACCTTGCGGTTCCTCTCGTACTCTGAAAACTAAACTGAGGAGGAGAGGGTGACCGCCTCCTTTTATTCTGTAGGTTTCCTGTTCCTATGGGCGGATCCCCTCTCTCATGTGGGTGCTGTCGTGGACTCATTAAAAGAGCATTACCGGTAAGTAATCCGGCTTATTTTTACGGGTTTTTTTTATACACTGGTGTGAACCGTTTAGGCTACAATGTGTCTTAGCTGCCATACTAAAAGTGCAACTACCAGATGAAAATTAAACTAATTCTTCCTGGCAGCCGCTGGCTTTCAGTCACAGAGGTGTGTACAGAGTGGTTACAGTCACTCAGTATACAGTGAGTGGTTGTTGATTCAGAGGGGTCTACTACGGAGCTGGAGGGCGGAGGAAATGGCTACTACTTGGATAACTTCTTCATTGTTATGCCACATGAGCGCTGCTTGTGTGTGTGGTGCGGCTTTATATGCGGGCAGTGTTAGCTGCACCCTGCGGCTAACGCTGCCCGCTATTACAGACAAATGGTATTCACTCCTCCCTACGCCCATAGGGGCGTGGGGAAGCGTGAATATTCATTTGGATTTAGCAGCGGGGACAGGATCCTGTCTCCAGCTGCTGCTACTGGCACAGGGCGGGCCCCCTTGACTCAGGGGCCATATAGCCACCGGCAGGGGGCCCCTGGAGCAGTGGGGGCCCTAGGCAGCTGCTGGCCAGTATGCCAGCAGGTGTCAGCGCCTGGGCCCACCAGAGAATCCTCCGGTTCTCCGGTGGGCCAGTCCGAGCCTGGTTGTAAGCACGCCCCAGCACTTGACGTCTCGATCTGAACATATACATTGCAGAGAGAGCTGAGAAAGTACTGAGGTGTGCTCACAGCAGCCTATACTGAGAGGTGACTAACAGCTCTGTGCATACCTCTATGACTGAAACCGGTGGCTGCCAGGAGGAAATAATTTCATTTTCATCTGGCAGTCTCACTTTCAGTATGGCGGCCAAGAAGCATTGCAACGCTACAGGTAAATGGGTTCTCTAAGTTCCCTTTATTGGAGGTTGTGCATTTTAGTGTTTTATTGACAAGGCAGTCCTATTTATCAGTGTATTTATGTTTCTGAATTTAGTTGACAGAACATCCACATTGACAGTTTCAAAGGGAAAAAAACTCCAAGTAAATTTGGTGCTAAGCACCTACGGATTTTTTGAATGCATCCACTTCAAGTGAAAAATGTTAAAACATTTTTCACTTGAAGAGGATGCATTCAAAAAATCCGTAAGTGCTTAGCGCCACATTTACTTGGAGTTTTTTTCCCTTTGAAATCGCCACCTATGTGGATCTGAAGCAGGATCAACACATAGTTCTCCAAAGTGAGCTGCACACCTTATTGGATTATACAGCATACGAAGAAGAGTTGCCTAAAGAATTGATTCCTTTAGAATCTCAACGTGCATTTCTTACCGATTGAAGGTGAGCATAACTACAAATAAAAGAAATGTTTTTAACTTGTTGGTAAAAACGTATTACGCTCAGAGGAAGCGCCGCACTTGTCTCTTTTTTTTCCCCTCTTTCCTTAAACCAGGGTATTTCTAAAGATCCACATTGACAGGTCATTTTTGCCTTATGTGACTGTTGTAATGAAAGGGTAAGTTGTTCAAATTTACAGTAGCAGCAATTTAGTAGAAAAGAGAAACCAGAAAAGGTGTGACTTCTATTGAGGTTTTCAAACTTTGTTTTTACCAGTAGATGGCTCTGCAGCTTTGCTTTTTCACATTTTCACATTTTCAAGCATGAAACATTATTGGCTCTACAAACACTTTGGCCTCATTCACTTGTCCGTGATTTTCCTCATACGTAAAACATAGACCTTTAGTGTTTTAGATTTTAAAATAATAATAATAATAATAATAATAATAAATTACAATGCTATTCCTATACATTACATTGCATTGTTAAACATGGACAACACACAGATTGAAAACTGATGACATGTTGCTTGTGATTTGCACAGGTCTAACTAGTAGTATGGGTAATTTTATTGTAATTTTTTTGCATACCACTTGGCTTGCGAAAAAACAGACGTAAGAATAGCAAGTAGACTATAATGGATGCATGTTCTATCCATGAAAATCACAGAATACATATGAGATTCACAGACATCTGAATGAGGCATTAAGCATTTTTACCAGATTTCTAGCTTAAAATTAAATGCTGTAAAATGTTTGCGCAACTCAAAAAAGTTACATTTTAAAATTTAGAGAGATCGGACTTTTATGCATACTGCGATACCACATGAGTATTTTTTTCCAAGATCTTTATTTTAACCCCTTCAAGTCGCGGCCCTTTTTCGTTTTTGCGTTTTCATTTTTCACTTCCCTCCTTCCCAGAACCATAACTTTTTTATTTTTCCGTCAATATGGTCATGTGAGGGCTTATTTTTTGCGGGACGAGTTGTACTTTTGAACGACACCATTGGTTTTACCATGTCTTTTACTAGAAAATGGGAAAAAAATTCCAAGTGCGGTGAAATTGCAAAAAAAGTGCAATCCCACACTTGTTTTTTGTTTGGCTTTTTTGTTAGGTTCATTAAATGCTAAAACTAACCTGCCATTATGATTCTCCAGGTCATTATGAGTTCATAGACACCTACCATGTCTAGGTTATTTTTTATCCAAGTGGTGAAAAAAAATTCCAAACTTTGCTTAAAAGAAAAAAAAAAAGCCATTTTCCGATACCCGAAGCGTCTCCATTTTTCGTGATCTGGGGTCGGGTGAGGGCTTATTTTTTGCGTGCCGAGCTGACGTTTTTAATGATACCATTTTGGTGCAGATACGTTCTTTTTATCGCTCGTTATTGCATTTTAATGCAATGTCGCGGCGACCAAAAAACGTAATTCTGGCGTTTCGGATTTTTTTTCGCTACGCTATCAGATCGCTGCTATGTAGCTGAAATGCAGGTGTGCTGTGAGCGCCGACCACAGGCTCACAGCTACCGGCGATCAGTAACCTCTCAAGGACCTCTATGGTTACCATCCTGATGCATCGCCGACCCCGATCATGTGACGGGGGGCGGCGATGACATCATTTCCGGCTACCCGGCCGTAAGCGCCGGTTAAATGCCGCTGTCTGCGTTTGACAGCGGCAATTAACAGGTTAATACCGGCAGGTGAATAGCGATTTCACCCGCAGCTATTGTGCGCACATGTCAGCTGTACAAAAAGTTGACATGTCGCGACTTTGATGTGATGTGGAGCCCACATCAAAGGGGGAGACACGACATGTGCAGTAATAGTACGGCGCATGTCGTGAACGGGTTAATCTCTTTACCCCCCAAGGTGGTTTGCATGTTAATGTAACTTTATGAGCTCACAACTCTGGAGGGCTTCAACGGATCCACTGATTCTAAGACTGTTTTTTTGTGACATTTTATACTTGCGTTTATTTTTTGTGCAATTTCTTGTGAGCATGCCGATACCCCATATGTGGGGGAAAACCACTGTTTCGGCGTACGGCAGAGCTTAGAAGGAAAGGAGAGCCATTTGATTTTTTGAATGCACAATTTGATGGAACAATTAGCGGACGCAATGTTGCGTTTGAGAGCCCCTGATGTGCCTAAACAGTGGAAACCCCCCACAAGTGACCCCATTTTGGAAACTAGACCCCTCATGGAACTGATATAGATCTGTGGTGAGCATATTGAACCCTCAGGTGCTTTACAGAAGTTTATAGGATAATTGCTTGATACAATTTGTTGTGCAATCTGTCCTGATTACACCGGTAGCTCATATGTGAGAGAAAACTACTAAATGGGTGCACAGCTTGGCAGGGAAGGAGAGTCATTTAACTTTTTGAATGTAAAATTTGTGGGAATCATTAGCGGACGCCATGTCCCATTTGGAGAGCCCCTGATGTCCTTAAACAGTGGAAACCCCCCACAAGTGACCCCATTTTGGAAACTAGACCCCTCAAGTAATGTAAGTAGATGTCTGGTGAGCAATTTGAACTCCCAGGTGCTTCACAGAAGTTTATAATTTGAGCCGTGTAAATAAGAAATAAAAAAATAAAATCACATTTTCCCCACAAAAATTTTATTTTAGCCCTAAATTTTGCATTTTCATAAGGGCAACAGGAGAAACTGCACCATACAATTTGTTGTGCGATTTTCTACTGAGTACGTTGATAGCCCATATACAGGGAATACTACTTTTGAAGCACGGTGCAAAACTCAGAAGGGAAGAGGCGCCACATTGGAGTTCAGATTTTGCTGGAATGGTTTGAGGGTGCCATGTCACATTGGCAGAACCCCAGAGGTGCTGTCACGCTCATGCTCTGACTGGTGGGCATGAGCCAGGGGATTGTGGACACACTGTGCCCCAAACCAGACTACCCAGGAAGGGGCGTGACTAGGACAGCTGCCTTGGTTTTCACTGGAGCCTCTATGTTATGTAGGCAATCCAGTAACACAGTGTGCAGTGATCAGAGCACATACAGTGATCTGACAATAACCCAAAAACAATAGAACGAGCTCTGAGACGTGGAATCTCTGTAGACCGCAATACCTGAACCTATCCTAAACACAACTAAAGGCAGCTGTGGATTGCGCCTGACACTACCTATGCAACTCGGCACAGCCTGAGGAACTGACTAGCCTGAAGATAGAAATACAAGCCTGACTTGCCTCAGAGAAATACCCCAAAGGAAAAGGCAGCCCCCCACATATAATGACTGTTAGCAAGATGAAAAGACAAAATGTAGGGATGAAATAGATTCAGCAAAGTGAGGCCCGATATTCTAGATAGAGCGAGGATAGCAAAGAGAACTTTGCAGTCTACAAAAAACCCTAAGGCAAAAAACCACGCAAAGGGGGCAAAAAGACCCACCGTGCCAAACTAACGGCACGGCGGTACACCCTTTGCGTCTCAGAGCTTCCAGCAAAAACGAATAGACAAGCTGGACAGAAAAAACAGCAACAAAAGCAAAGAAGCACTTATCTAAGCAGAGCAGCAGGCCACAGGAAAGATCCAGAAGCTCAGATCCAACACTGGAACATTGACAAGGAGCAAGGAAGACAGAATCAGGTGGAGTTAAATAACAAGGCAGCCAACGAGCTCACCAGAACACCTGAGGGAGGAAGCCCAGAAGCTGCAGTACCACTTGTGACCACAGGAGTGAATTCAGCCACAGAATTCACAACAGTACCCCCCCCCCTTGAGGAGGGGTCACCGAACCCTCACCAGAGCCCCCAGGCCGACCAGGATGAGCCACATGAAAGGCACGAACAATATCTGGAGCATGGACATCAGAGGCAAAAACCCAGGAATTATCTTCCTGAGCATAACCCTTCCATTTAACCAGATACTGGAGTTTCCGTCTAGAGACACGAGAATCCAAAATTTTCTCCACAATATACTCCAATTCCCCCTCCACCAAAACAGGGGCAGGAGGCTCAACAGATGGAACCATAGGTGCCACGTATCTCCGCAACAATGACCTATGGAATACATTATGTATGGAAAAGGAGTCCGGGAGGGTCAGACGAAAGGACACAGGATTGAGAATCTCAGAAATCCTATACGGACCAATAAAACGAGGTTTAAATTTAGGAGAAGAAACCTTCATAGGAATATGACGAGAAGATAACCAAACCAGATCCCCAACACGAAGTCGGGGACCCACACGGCGTCTGCGATTAGCGAAAAGTTGAGCCTTCTCCTGGGACAAGGTCAAATTGTCCACTACCTGAGTCCAGATCTGCTGCAACCTGTCCACCACAGAATCCACACCAGGACAGTCCGAAGACTCAACCTGTCCTGAAGAGAAACGAGGATGGAACCCAGAATTGCAGAAAAATGGAGAGACCAAGGTAGCCGAGCTGGCCCGATTATTAAGGGCGAACTCAGCCAACGGCAAAAAGGACACCCAATCATCCTGGTCTGCAGAAACAAAACATCTCAGATATGTTTCCAAGGTCTGATTGGTTCGTTCGGTCTGGCCATTAGTCTGAGGATGGAAAGCCGAGGAAAAAGATAGGTCAATGCCCATCCTACCACAAAAGGCTCGCCAGAACCTTGAAACAAACTGGGAACCTCTGTCAGAAACAATATTCTCAGGAATGCCATGCAAACGAACCACATGCTGGAAGAACAAAGGCACCAAATCAGAGGAGGAAGGCAATTTAACCAAGGGCACCAGATGGACCATTTTAGAAAAGCGATCACAGACCACCCAAATGACTGACATCTTTTGAGAAACGGGAAGGTCAGAAATGAAATCCATCGAAATATGTGTCCAAGGCCTCTTCGGGACCGGCAAGGGCAAAAGCAACCCACTGGCACGTGAACAGGAGGGCTTAGCCCTAGCACAAATCCCACAGGACTGCACAAAAGTACGTACATCCCGTGACAGAGATGGCCACCAGAAGGATCTAGCCACTAACTCTCTGGTACCAAAGATTCCTGGATGACCAGCCAACACCGAACAATGAAGTTCAGAGATAACCTTACTAGTCCACCTATCAGGGACGAACAGTTTCTCGGCCGTTCAACGATCAGGTTTATTAGCCTGAAATTTTTGCAACACTCGCCGCAAATCAGGGGAGATGGCAGACACAATGACTCCTTCCTTGAGGATACTCGCCGGCTCAGATAAACCCGGAGAGTCGGGCACAAAACTCCTAGACAGAGCATCCGCCTTCACATTTTTAGAGCCCGGAAGGTACGAAATCACAAAATCGAAGCGAGCAAAAAATAACGACCAACGGGCCTGTCTAGGATTCAAGCGCTTGGCAGACTCGAGATAAGTAAGGTTCTTATGATCAATCAATACCACCACGCGATGCTTAGCTCCTTCAAGCCAATGACGCCACTCCTCGAATGCCCACTTCATGGCCAGCAACTCTCGGTTGCCCACATCATAATTACGCTCAGCAGCATAAAACTTCCTGGAAAAGAAAGCACATGGTTTCAACACTGAGCAACCAGAACCTCTCTGTGACAAAACCGCCCCTACTCCAATCTCAGAAGCATCAACCTCGACCTGGAACGGAAGAGAAACATCTGGTTGACACAACACAGGGGCAGAACAAAAACGACGCTTCAACTCCTGAAAAGCTTCCACGGCAGCAGAAGACCAATTAACCAAATCAGCACCCTTCTTGGTCAAATCGGTCAATGGTTTGGCAATGCTAGAAAAATTACAGATGAAGCGACGATAAAAATTAGCAAAGCCCAGGAACTTTTGCAGACTTTTCAGAGATGTCGGCTGAGTCCAATCCTGGATGGCTTGGACCTTAACCGGATCCATCTCGATAGTAGAAGGGGAAAAGATGAACCCCAAAAATGAAACTTTCTGCACACCGAAGAGACACTTTGATCCCTTCACGAACAAAGAATTAGCACGCAGGACCTGGAAAACCATTCTGACCTGCTTCACATGAGACTCCCAATCATCTGAGAAGATCAAAATGTCATCCAAGTAAACAATCAGGAATTTATCCAGATACTCACGGAAGATATCATGCATAAAAGACTGAAAAACAGATGGAGCATTGGCAAGTCCGAACGGCATCACTAGATACTCAAAATGACCCTCGGGCGTATTAAATGCCGTTTTCCATTCATCTCCTTGCCTGATTCTCACCAGATTATACGCACCACGAAGATCTATCTTAGTGAACCAACTAGCCCCCTTAATCCGAGCAAACAAGTCAGATAACAATGGCAAGGGTTACTGAAACTTAACAGTGATCTTATTAAGAAGGCGGTAATCAATACACGGTCTCAGCGAACCATCCTTCTTGGCTACAAAAAAAAACCCTGCTCCCAGTGGTGATGACGATGGGCGAATATGTCCCTTCTCCAGGGATTCCTTCACATAACTGCGCATAGCGGTGTGTTCAGGCACGGATAAATTAAATAAACGACCTTTAGGGAATTTACTACCAGGAATCAAATTGATAGCACAATCACAATCCCTATGCGGAGGTAGGGCATCCTGATAATCAGACAAGAACTCTGGGACCTCAGAAGGAGTGGATGACGAAATAGACAAAAATGGAACATCACCATGTACCCCCTGACAACCCCAGCTGGATACCGACATAGAGTTCCAATCCAATACTGGATTATGGGTTTGTAGCCATGGCAACCCCAACACGACCACATCATGCAGATTATGTAGCACCAGAAAGCTAATAACTTCCTGATGTGCAGGAGCCATGCACATAGTCAGCTGGGCCCAGTACTGAGGTTTATTCTTGGCCAAAGGTGTAGCATCAATTCCTCTCAACGGAATAGGACACCGCAAAGGCTCCAAGAAAAACCCACAACGTTTAGCATAATCCAAATCCATCAGATTCAGGGCAGCGCCTGAATCCACAAACGCCATGACAGAATACGATGACAAAGAGCATATCAAGGTAATGGACAGAAGGAATTTGGACTGTACAGTACCAATGACGGCAGACCTATCGAACCGCTTAGTGCGCTTAGGACAATCAGAAATAGCATGAGTGGAATCACCACAGTAGAAACACAGCCCATTCAGACGTCTGTGTTCTTGCCGTTCAACTCTGGTCATAGTCCTATCGCACTGCATAGGCTCAGGTTTAATCTCAGACAATACCGCCAGATGGTGCACAGATTTACGCTCGCGCAAGCGACGACCGATCTGAATGGCCAAAGACATAGACTCATTCAAACCAGCAGTCATAGGAAAACCCACCATGACATCCTTAAGAGCCTCAGAGAGACCCTTTCTGAACAAAGCTGCCAGCGCAGATTCATTCCACAGAGTGAGTACTGACCACTTCCTAAATTTCTGACAATATACTTCTATATCATCCTGACCCTTGCACAAAGCCAGCAAATTTTTCTCAGCCTGATCCACTGAATTAGGCTCATCGTACAGCAATCCGAGCGCCAGGAAAAACGCATCGACACCTGTTGTGAATTCTGTGGCTGAATTCACTCCTGTGGTCACAAGTGGTACTGCAGCTTCTGAGCTTCCTCCCTCAGGTGTTCTGGTGAGCTCGTTAACTGCTTCATTACTTAACTCCGCCTGATGCTGCTATCCTTGCTCCTTGTCAATGTTTCAGTGTTGGATCTGAGCTTCTCCTGATTGTTCCTGTGACCTGCTGCTCTGTATAGCTAAGTGCTTTTTGCTTTTTTGTTGCTTTTTTTCTGTCCAGCTTGTCTTTTGTTTTGCTGGAAGCTCTGAGACGCAAAGGGTGTACCGCCGTGCCGTTAGTTCGGCACGGTGGGTTTTTTTTGCCCCCTTTGCGTGGTTTTGCTTTAGGGTTTTTTGTAGACTGCAAAGTTCGCTTTACTGTCCTCGCTCTGTCCTAGAATATCGGGCCCCACTTTGCTGAATCTATTTCATCCCTACGTTTTGTCTTTTCATCTTACTCACAGTCATTATATGTGGGGGGCTGCCTTTTCCTTTGGGGAATTTCTCTGGGGCAAGTCAGGCCTATTTTTCTATCTTCAGGCTAGCTAGTTTCTTAGGCTGTGCCGAGTTGCCTAGGTAGTTGTTAGGCGCAATCCACAGCCGCTTTTAGTTGTGTTTAGGATAGGATCAGGTGTGCAGTCTACAGAGTTTCCACGTCTCAGAGCTCGTTCTTGTATTTTTGGGTATTTGTCAGATCACTGTGTGCGCTCTGATCGCTAAGCACACTGTGTTTCTGGATTGCCTTCATAACACCTGTCATTAGCAAACATAACAGTACAAGGAGCCAACTAATGATTCTCAATAGAGGGAAAGAAAAAGTTCTGACATCATTTTTTTTTTTTTCTGCTCTGTGTTCACTTTTTTTTTTTTCCCCTAGACATTTGGGTGATTCTGGACACAGGTGTGGACATGAATATTCAGGGTCTGTGCTCTTCAATGGATAATCTCGTTATAAATGTACAAAAAATTCAAGATACTATTGATCAGAAATCTATGTTAGAACCAAGAATTCCTATTCCTGATTTGTTTTTTGGAGATAGAACTAAGTTTCTAAGTTTCAAAAATAATTGTAAGCTATTTCTGGCCTTGAAACCTCATTCTTCTGGTAATCCTATTCAACAGGTTTTGATTATTATTTCTTTTTTGCACGGCGACCCTCAAGACTGGGCATTTTCTCTTGCGCCAGGAGACCCTGCATTGAGTAGTGTCGATGCGTTTTTCTTGGCGCTCGGATTGCTGTACGATGAGCCTAATTCAGTGGATCAGGTTGAGAAAAATTTGCTGGCTTTGTGCCAGGGTCAGGATGATATAGAAGTATATTGTCAGAAATTTAGGAAATGGTCAGTACTCACTCAGTGGAATGAATCTGCGCTGGCAGCTTTGTTCAGAAAGGGTCTCTCTGAGGCTCTTAAGGATGTCATGGTGGGATTTCCTATGCCTGCTGGTTTGAATGAGTCTTTGTCTTTGGCCATTCAGATCGGTCGACGCTTGCGCGAGCGTAAATCTGTGCACCATTTGACGGTACTGCCTGAGGTTAAACCTGAGCCTATGCAGTGCGATAGGACTATGACTAGAGTTGAACGGCAGGAATACAGACGTCTGAATGGTCTGTGTTTCTACTGTGGTGATTCCACTCATGCTATTTCTGATTGTCCTAAGCGCACTAAGCGGTCCGCTAGGTCTGCCGTCATTGGTACTGTACAGTCCAAATTCCTTCTGTCCATTACCTTGATATGCTCTTTGTCGTCGTTTTCTGTCATGGCGTTTGTGGATTCGGGCGCTGCCCTGAATCTGATGGATTTGGATTATGCTAAACGTTGTGGGTTTTTCTTGGAGCCTTTGCGGTGTCCTATTCCATTGAGAGGAATTGATGCTACACCTTTGGCCAAGAATAAACCTCAATACTGGGCCCAGCTGACCATGTGCATGGCTCCTGCACATCAGGAAGTTATTCGCTTTCTGGTGTTGCATAATCTGCATGATGTGGTCGTGTTGGGGTTGCCATGGCTACAAACCCATAATCCAGTATTGGATTGGAATTCCATGTCGGTATCCAGCTGGGGTTGTCAGGGGGTACATGGTGATGTTCCATTTTTGTCGATTTCGTCATCCACCCCTTCTGAGGTCCCAGAGTTCTTGTCTGATTATCAGGATGTATTTGAAGAGCCCAAGTCCGATGCTCTACCTCCGCATAGGGATTGTGATTGTGCTATCAATTTGATTCCTGGTAGTAAATTCCCTAAAGGTCGATTATTTAATTTATCCGTGCCCGAACACGCCGCTATGCGCAGTTATGTGAAGGAATCCCTGGAGAAGGGACATATTCGCCCATCGTCATCACCACTGGGAGCAGGGTTCTTCTTTGTAGCCAAGAAGGATGGTTCGCTGAGACCGTGTATTGATTACTGCCTTCTTAATAAGATCACTGTTAAATTTCAGTATCCCTTGCCATTGTTATCTGACTTGTTTGCTCGGATTAAGGGGGCTAGTTGGTTCACTAAGATAGATCTTCGTGGTGCGTATAATCTGGTGAGAATCAGGCAAGGAGATGAATGGAAAACTGCATTCAATACGCCCGAGGGTCATTTTGAGTATCTAGTGATGCCGTTCGGACTTGCCAATGCTCCATCTGTGTTTCAGTCTTTTATGCATGACATCTTCCGTGAGTATCTGGATAAATTCCTGATTGTTTACTTGAATGACATTTTGATCTTCTCAGATGATTGGGAGTCTCATGTGAAGCAGGTCAGAATGGTTTTTCAGGTCCTGCGTGCTAACTCTTTGTTTGTGAAGGGATCAAAGTGTCTCTTCGGTGTGCAGAAAGTTTCATTTTTGGGGTTCATCTTTACCCCTTCTACTATCGAGATGGATCCAGTTAAGGTCGAAGCCATCCAGGATTGTATTCAGCCGACATCTCTGAAAAGTCTGCAAAAGTTCCTGGGCTTTGCTAATTTTTATCGTCGCTTCATCTGTAATTTTTCTAGCATTGCCAAACCATTGACCGATTTGACCAAGAAGGGTGCTGATTTGCTTAATTGGTCTTCTGCTGCTGTGGAAGCTTTTCAGGAGTTGAAGCGTCGTTTTTGTTCTGCCCCTGTGTTGTGTCAGCCAGATGTTTCTCTTCCGTTCCAGGTCGAGGTTGATGCTTCTGAGATTGGAGCAGGGGCGGTTTTGTCACAGAGAGGTTCTGATTGCTCAGTGATGAAACCATGTGCTTTCTTTTCCAGGAAGTTTTCGCCCGCTGAGCGTAATTATGATGTGGGCAATCGAGAGTTGCTGGCCATGAAGTGGGCATTCGAGGAGTGGCGTCATTGACTTGAAGGAGCTAAGCATCGCGTGGTGGTATTGACTGATCATAAGAACCTTACTTATCTCGAGTCTGCCAAGCGCTTGAATCCTAGACAGGCCCGTTGGTCGTTATTTTTTGCCCGCTTCGACTTTGTGATTTCGTACCTTCCGGGCTCTAAAAATGTGAAGGCGGATGCTCTGTCTAGGAGTTTTGTGCCCGACTCTCCGGGTTTATCTGAGCCAGCGGGTATCCTCAAGGAAGGAGTCATTGTGTCTGCCATCTCCCCTGATTTGCGGCGGGTGCTGCAAAAATTTCAGGCGAATAAACCTGATCGTTGTCCAGCAGAGAAACTGTTCGTCCCTGATAGGTGGACTAATAAACTTATCTCTGAACTTCATTGTTCGGTGTTGGCTGGTCATCCTGGAATCTTTGGTACCAGAGAGTTAGTGGCTAGATCCTTCTGGTGGCCATCTCTGTCACGGGATGTACGTACTTTTGTGCAGTCCTGTGGGATTTGTGCTAGGGCTAAGCCCTGCTGTTCTTGTGCCAGTGGGTTGCTTTTGCCCTTGCCGGTCCCAAAGAGGCCTTGGACACATATTTCGATGGATTTCATTTCTGACCTTTCCTCCTCTGATTTGGTACCTTTGTTCTTTCAGCATGTGGTTCGGTTGCATGGCATTTCTGAGACTATTGTTTCTGACAGAGGTTCCCAGTTTGTTTCAAGGTTTTGGCGAGCCTTTTGTGGTAGGATGGGCATTGACCTATCCTTTTCCTCGGCTTTCCATCCTCAGACTAATGGCCAGACCGAACGAACCAATCAGACCTTGGAAACATATCTGAGATGTTTTGTTTCTGCAGACCAGGATGATTGGGTGTCCTTTTTGCCGTTGGCTGAGTTCGCCCTTAATAATCGGGCCAGCTCGGCTACCTTGGTTTCTCCATTTTTTTGCAATTCTGGGTTCCATCCTCGTTTCTCTTCAGGACAGGTTGAGTCTTCGGACTGTCCTGGTGTGGATTCTGTGGTGGATAGGTTGCAGCAGATCTGGACTCAGGTAGTGGACAATTTGATCTTGTCCCAGGAGAAAGCTCAACTTTTCGCTAATCGCAGACGCCGTGTGGGTCCCCGACTTCGTGTTGGGGATCTGGTTTGGTTATCTTCTCGTCATATTCCTATGAAGGTTTCCTCTCCTAAATTTAAACCTCGCTTTATTGGTCCGTATAGGATTTCTGAGGTTCTCAATCCTGTGTCTTTTCGTTTGACCCTCCCAGACTCCTTTTCCATACATAATGTATTCCATAGGTCGTTGTTGCGGAGATACGTGGCACCTATGGTTCCATCTGTTGAGCCTCCTGCCCCGGTTTTGGTGGAGGGGGAATTGGAGTATATTGTGGAGAAGATTTTGGATTCTCGTGTTTCTAGACGGAAACTCCAGTATCTGGTTAAATGGAAGGGTTATGCTCAGGAAGATAATTCCTGGGTTTTTGCCTCTGATGTTCATGCTTCCGATCTTGTTCGTGCCTTTCATGCGGCTCATCCTGGTCAGCCTGGGGGCTCTGGTGAGGGTTCGGTGACCCCTCCTCAAGGGGGGGGTACTGTTGTGAATTCTGTGGCTGAATTCACTCCTGTGGTCACAAGTGGTACTGCAGCTTCTGAGCTTCCTCCCTCAGGTGTTCTGGTGAGCTCGTTAACTGCTTCATTACTTAACTCCGCCTGATGCTGCTATCCTTGCTCCTTGTCAATGTTTCAGTGTTGGATCTGAGCTTCTCCTGATTGTTCCTGTGACCTGCTGCTCTGTATAGCTAAGTGCTTTTTGCTTTTTTGTTGCTTTTTTTCTGTCCAGCTTGTCTTTTGTTTTGCTGGAAGCTCTGAGACGCAAAGGGTGTACCGCCGTGCCGTTAGTTCGGCACGGTGGGTTTTTTTTGCCCCCTTTGCGTGGTTTTGCTTTAGGGTTTTTTGTAGACTGCAAAGTTCGCTTTACTGTCCTCGCTCTGTCCTAGAATATCGGGCCTCACTTTGCTGAATCTATTTCATCCCTACGTTTTGTCTTTTCATCTTACTCACAGTCATTATATGTGGGGGGCTGCCTTTTCCTTTGGGGAATTTCTCTGGGGCAAGTCAGGCCTATTTTTCTATCTTCAGGCTAGCTAGTTTCTTAGGCTGTGCCGAGTTGCCTAGGTAGTTGTTAGGCGCAATCCACAGCCGCTTTTAGTTGTGTTTAGGATAGGATCAGGTGTGCAGTCTACAGAGTTTCCACGTCTCAGAGCTCGTTCTTGTATTTTTGGGTATTTGTCAGATCACTGTGTGCGCTCTGATCGCTAAGCACACTGTGTTTCTGGATTGCCTTCATAACACCTGTCATTAGCAAACATAACAGACACCACTCAATGCAGGGTCTCCTGGCGCAAGAGAAAATGCCCAGTCCTGAGGGTCGCCGCGCAAAAAAGAAATAATAATCAAAACCTGTTGAACTGAATTACCAGAAGAATGAGGTTTCAAGGCCAGAAATAGCTTACAATTATTTTTGAAGCTCAGAAACTTAGTTCTATCACCAAAAAACAAATCAGGAATAGGAATTCTTGGTTCTAGCATAGATTTCTGATCAATTGTATCTTGAATCTTTTGTACATTTATAACGAGATTATCCATTGAAGAGCACAGAGCCTGAATATCCATGTCCACAGCTGTGTCCTGAAGCACCCTAATGTCTAGGGGAAAAAAAAGACTGAACACAGAGCTGAGAAAAAAAAATGATGTCAGAACTTCTTTTTTCCCTCTATTGGGAATCATTAGTTTGGCTCCTTGTACTGTTATGTAGGCAATCCAGTAACACAGTGTGCAGTGATCAGAGCACATACAGTGATCTGACAATAACCCAAAAACAATAGAACGAGCTCTGAGACGTGGAATCTCTGTAGACCGCAATACCTGAACCTATCCTAAACACAACTAAAGGCAGCTGTGGATTGCGCCTGACACTACCTATGCAACTCGGCACAGCCTGAGGAACTGACTAGCCTGAAGATAGAAATACAAGCCTGACTTGCCGCAGAGAAATACCCCAAAGGAAAAGGCAGCCCCCCACATATAATGACTGTTAGCAAGATGAAAAGACAAAATGTAGGGATGAAATAGATTCAGCAAAGTGAGGCCCGATATTCTAGATAGAGCGAGGATAGCAAAGAGAACTTTGCAGTCTACAAAAAACCCTAAAGCAAAAAACCACGCAAAGGGGGCAAAAAGACCCACCGTGCCGAACTAACGGCACGGCGGTACACCCTTTGCGTCTCAGAGCTTCCAGCAAAAACGAATAGACAAGCTGGACAGAAAAAACAGCAACAAAAGCAAAGAAGCACTTATCTAAGCAGAGCAGCAGGCCACAGGAAAGATCCAGAAGCTCAGATCCAACACTGGAACATTGACAAGGAGCAAGGAAGACAGAATCAGGTGGAGTTAAATAACAAGGCAGCCAACGAGCTCACCAGAACACCTGAGGGAGGAAGCCCAGAAGCTGCAGTACCACTTGTGACCACAGGAGTGAATTCAGCCACAGAATTCACAACACCTCTAATGGGGAGGTCAGGCTTGTGCGGCAGGCAGCTGCCAGGTGCTACTCCAAGGGGCGGTGTCTGGCTGTGGCTGCTGATCCCACTTGGGAAATAGGAACACTAGGACAGGTGTGGGCGACAGGCATGACTGGCAGAAGAGCACAGCAGAAACTCGGACGAGTGGGCAGACAGACACAGCTGAGACACTGGGCAGCCAGGCACGGCTGAGACACTGGGTAGCCAGGCACGGCTGAGACACTGGGTAGGAGTGGTGTATGGATTAGGTAGAGTACTGTTCACACAGCGGGTACTGGTACTGATAGGAAGGAATGGTGTATGGAGAAACAGGTAAAGACCTGTTCACACATTAAATACAGGTACCTGTACAGGCAGGAAGAAATGGCGTATGAAGAAACAGGTTTGGACCTGTTCACACAGGAGGAGAACCGCAAGGCTGCGGATAAGAGCTGTAGAGCAGCAAGAGGTTCTGCAGCAGCAGAACCAAAATTAAGCAGAACCACAGGAGTACGGAGCACAGGCAGTGCTGTGTTGTGAATTCCGCTCTTGGGCTCCCTCCGGTGGTTGTAAGTGGCACTTTTGTGAGTTCTGCTCTTGGGCTCCCTCCGGTGGTTGTAAGTGGAATGGCTGCTCCTTGGATTTAGCAGTCAGCAGCTGCTTCCACTGATTGTCTATTCTGCTCGGCTATTTAGCCTGGCTCTTTCCTTCAGCTTGTGCCACTTGTCTATGGTTCCTGGTTGGATTCACATCTCTTTGGATTTCCCTGTTATCCTGACCAGTTCAGCAAAGCTAAGTCCTTGCATGCTCTTTTCTGTCCACAGGTTGTGGACTTATCCGTTCTGTGCTTTCTATGTTTGTCCAGCTTGTCAGTATGAATTAATTCAGTGATTCTGGAAGCTCTGGGAAGCAGATTTACCCTCCACACCTTTAGTCAGATGTGGAGATTTTTGTAAACTCTGTGTGGATTTTTTGTAGTGTTTTAAACTGACCGCACAGTATTCCATCCTGTCCTATCTATTTAGCTAGACTGGCCTCCTGTGCTCATCCTGGTTTCATTCTGTGTATGTCTTTTCCCTCTCCACTCACAGTCATTACTTGTGGGGGCCTATCTATCCTTTGGGGATTTTCTCTGAGGCAAGATAGTTTTCCTGTTTCTATCTTTAGGGGTAGTTAGTTCTCAGGCTGTGACGAGGTGCCTAGGGAGTGTTAGGAGCATCCCACGGCTACTTCTAGTGTTGTGTTGAGCTTAGGGACTGCGGTCAGTACAGGTACCACTTCCTTCAGAGCTCGTCCCATGTTGCTCCTAAACCACCAGATCATAACAGTACAAGTGGCCAAAAATGAATTAAATACATCTCAAAAGAAGGAAAAAATTCTGAGCCATTTTTTTTTCTGTGCTCTCTTTTGTCTTTTTTTTCCTCTTGATCTCTGGGTGGTTCAGGATTTATGCTCTGGCATGGATGTTCAGGGTTTGTTTTCTCGTGTGGATCAACTTGCTGCAAGAGTACAGAGTATCCAAGATTATGTTGTCCAGAATCCGGCTTTGGAGCCTAGAATTCCTACTCCTGATTTGTTTTTTGGGGACAGATCCAAGTTTTTGAACTTTAAAAATAACTGCAAATTATTTTTTGCTTTGAAACCCCGTTCTTCTGGTGATCCCATTCCGCAAGTTAAAATCATCATATCCTTGCTGTGTGGTGACCCTCAGGACTGGGCATTCTCCCTTGAATCAGGGGATCCAGCATTGCTGAATGTAGACGCATTTTTTCAAGCGCTCGGATTATTGTATGACGAACCTAATTCTGTGGATCATGCAGAAAAAACCCTGTTGGCCTTGTGTCAAGGTCAGGAAGCGGCAGAATTATACTGCCAGAAATTTAGGAAATGGTCTGTGCTCACTAAATGGAATGAGGATGCTCTGGCTGCTATTTTCAGAAAAGGTCTTTCTGAAGCCCTTAAAGATGTTATGGTGGGCTTCCCTACGCCTACTGGTTTGAGCGAATCTATGTCTCTAGCCATTCAGATTAATCGGCGTTTGCGCGAGCGCAAAGCTATGCACCATATGGCAGTGTCCTCTGAGCAGAGTCCTGAACCTATGCAATGTGATAGGATTTTGACTAGAACAGAACGGCAGGAATTCAGACGTCAGAATAGGCTGTGTTTTTACTGTGGTGATTCTGCTCATGTTATTTCTGATTGCCCTAAACGTACTAGGAGGGTCGCTAGGTCTGTTACCATTAGTACTGTACAGCCTAAATTTCTTTTATCTGTGACCCTGATTTGCTCATTGTCGTCCTTTTCTGTCATGGCATTTGTGGATTCAGGCGCTGCCCTGAACTTAATGGACTTAGAATTCGCCAGGCGCTGTGGTTTTTCCTTGCAGCCTTTGCAGAGCCCTATTGCTTTGAGGGGCATTGATGCTACTCCATTGGCCAAGGATAAACCTCAGTACTGGACGCAGATGACCATGTACATGGCTCCTGCATATCAGGAAAATTGCCGGTTTCTGGTGTTGCATAACCTGCATGATGTTGTTGTACTGGGTTTTCCATGGTTACAGGAACATAATCCGGTGCTGGATTGGAAAACTATATCTGTGACTAGTTGGGGTTGTCAAGGGGTACATAGTGACGTTCCTTTGATGTCAATTTCCTCTTCCCCCTCTTCTAAGGTCCCTGAGTTTTTGTCGGATTTCCAGGATGTATTTGATGAGCCCAAGTCCAGTTCCCTTCCTCCACATAGGGACTGTGATTGTGCTATTAACTTGATTCCTGGTTGTAAGTTCCCTAAGGGCCGACTTTTCAATCTGTCTGTGCCAGAGCATGCCGCCATGCGGAGCTATGTTAAGGAATCTTTGGAGAAAGGGCATATTCGGCCGTCTTCGTCACCATTGGGAGCGGGTTTCTTTTTTGTTGCTAAGAAGGATGGCTCCTTGAGACCCTGTATAGATTATCGTCTTCTTAATAAGATCACGGTCAAATTCCAATACCCCTTGCCTTTGCTTTCTGATTTGCTTGCTTAGATTAAGGGGGCTAGTTGGTTTACTAAGATTGACCTCCGAGGGGCATATAATCTTGTTCTTATTAAACAGGGTGACGAATGGAAAACTGCATTTAATACGCCCGAAGGCCATTTTGAATACCTTGTGATGCCATTCGGGCTCTCTAATGCTCCATCTGTGTTCCTGTTGTGAATTCTGTGGCAGAGCTCCCTCCTGTGGTCACAAGTGGTACTTCGGCTGATTCTCTCTGTGAGCTTCTGTTGGTGGAGGGAAGTGGTACTGCGGCTTCTGAGTTTCCTCCCTCAGGTTATCTGGTGAGGTCGTTAGGTGCTTCTTACTTAACTCCACCTAATGCTTTGATCCTGGCTTCCTGTCAATGTTCCAGTGTTGGACTTGCTTTTCCCTGGATCATTCCTGTGGCCTGCTGCTCTGCATAGCTAAGTTCTTCTTTGCTATTTGTTTGCTATTTTTTCTGTCCAGCTTGTCTAATTTTTTGCTGGAAGCTCTGGGACGCAAAGGGTGTATCTCCGTGCCGTTAGTTCGGTACGGAGGGTCTTTTTGCCCCCTTTGCGTGGTTTTCTTTAGGGTTTTGTGTAGACCGCAAAGTTATCTTTTCTATCCTCGCTCTGTTAAGAAAGTCGGGCCTCACTTTGCTGAAACTATTTCATCTCTACGTTTGTCTTTTCATCTTAACTCACAGTCATTATATGTGGGGGGCTGCCTTTTCCTTTGGGGTATTTCTCTGAGGCAAGGTAGGCTTATTTTCTATCTTCAGGCTAGTTAGTTTCTCAGGCTGTGCCGAGTTGCATAGGCAGAGTTAGGCGCAATCCACGGCTGCCTCTAGTGTAGTTTGGAGAGGATTAGGGATTGCGGTCTGCAGAGTTCCCACGTCTCAGAGCTCGTTCTATGATTTTGGGTTATTGTCAGATCACTGTATGTGCTCTGACCGCTATGTCCATTGTGGTACTGAATTGCCTTTCATAACAGTACAGGAAGCCAAAAGTACTAATGATTCTCAATAGAGGGAAAAAAGAAGTTCTGAGACCATTTTTTTTTCTTTGCACTGTGTTTTGCCTTTTTTTTCCCCTAGACATTTGGGTGGTTCAGTACACAGGTGTAGCGAAGGACATTAGAAGTCTGTCTTCATCTGTGGATCAGCTCTCGGCAAGAGTACAAAAGATTCAAGACACTATTTATCAGAAATCTATGTTAGAACCAAGAATTCCTATTCCTGATTTGTTTTTTGGAGATAGAACTAAGTTTCTGAGTTTCAAAAATAATTGTAAATTATTTCTGGCCTTGAAACCTCGCTCCTCTGGTGATCCAGTTCAACAGGTTTTGATTGTTATTTCTTTTTTGCGCGGCGACCCTCAGGACTGGGCATTTTCTCTTGCGCCAGGAGATCCTGCATTGAGTAATATCGATGCGTTTTTCCTGGCGCTCGGATTGCTGTACGATGAACCTAATTCAGTGGATCAGGCAGAGAAAAATTTGCTGGCTCTGTGTCAGGGTCAGGATGAGATAGAGGTATATTGTCAGAAATTTAGAAAGTGGTCCGTGCTCACTCAACGGAATGAATCTGCGCTGGCAGTTATGTTCAGAAAGGGTCTCTCTGAAGCCCTTAAGGATGTCATGGTGGGATTTCCTATGCCTGCTGGTTTGAATGAGTCTTTGTCTTTGGCCATTCAGATCGGTCGACGCTTGCGTGAGCGTAAATCTGTGCACCATTTGGCGGTATTACCTGAGATTAAACCTGAGCCTATGCAGTGCGATAGGACTTTGACCAGAGTTGAACGGCAAGAGCAAAGACGTCTGAATGGGCTGTGTTTCTACTGTGGTGATTCCACTCATGCTATCTCTGATTGTCCTAAGCGCACTAGGCGGTTCGCTAGGTCTGCCACCATTGGTACGGTACAGTCAAAATTTCTTCTGTCTGTTACCTTGATCTACTCTTTGTCATCGTATTCTGTCATGGCATTTGTGGATTCAGGCGCTGCCCTGAATTTGATGGACTTGGAGTATGCTAAGCGTTGTGGGTTTCTCTTAGAGCCCTTGCAGTGTCCTATTCCATTGAGAGGAATTGATGCCACGCCTTTGGCCAAGAACAAGCCTCAATACTGGACCCAGCTGACCATGTGCATGGCTCCTGCACATCAGGAGGTTATTCGCTTTCTGGTGTTGCATAATCTGCATGATGTGGTCGTGTTGGGGTTGCCATGGCTACAAGCCCATAATCCAGTATTAGATTGGAAATCCATGTCGGTGTCCAGCTGGGGTTGTCAGGGAGTACATGGTGATGTTCCATTTCTGTCAATTTCGTCATCCACCCCTTCTGAGGTTCCAGAGTTCTTGTCTGATTACCGGGATGTATTTGATGAGCCCAAGTCCGATGCCCTACCTCCGCATAGGGATTGTGATTGTGCTATCAATTTGATTCCTGGTAGTAAATTCCCAAAAGGTCGACTGTTTAATTTATCCGTGCCTGAGCACGCCGCTATGCGCAGTTATGTGAAGGAATCCCTGGAGAAGGGGCATATTCGCCCGTCATCGTCACCATTAGGAGCAGGGTTCTTTTTTGTAGCCAAGAAGGATGGTTCGCTGAGACCTTGTATAGATTACCGCCTTCTAAATAAGATCACGGTTAAATTTCAGTACCCCTTGCCATTGTTATCTGATTTGTTTGCTCGGATTAAGGGGGCTAGTTGGTTCACCAAGATAGATCTTCGTGGTGCGTATAATCTGGTGCGTATCAGGCGAGGAGATGAATGGAAAACTGCATTTAATACGCCCGAGGGTCATTTTGAGTATCTAGTGATGCCATTCGGACTTGCCAATGCTCCATCAGTGTTTCAGTCCTTTATGCATGACATCTTCCGAGAGTACCTGGATAAATTCCTGATTGTGTACTTGGATGACATTTTGATCTTCTCGGATGATTGGGAGTCTCATGTGAAGCAGGTCAGAACAGTTTTTCAGGTCCTGCGTGCTAATTCTTTGTTTGTGAAGGGATCAAAGTGTCTCTTTGGTGTGCAGAAGGTTTCATTTTTGGGGTTCATCTTTTCCCCTTCCACTATCGAGATGGATCCTGTTAAGGTCCAAGCCATCCATGATTGGACTCAGCCGACATCTCTGAAAAGTCTGCAAAAGTTCCTGGGCTTTGCTAATTTTTATCGTCGCTTCATCTGCAATTTTTCTAGTATTGCCAAACCATTGACCGATTTGACCAAGAAGGGTGCTGATTTGGTCAATTGGTCTTCTGCTGCTGTGGAAGCTTTTCAGGAGTTGAAGCGTCGTTTTTCTTCTGCCCCTGTGTTGTGTCAACCAGATGTTTCTCTTCCGTTCCAGGCCGAGGTTGATGCTTCTGAGATTGGAGCAGGGGCTGTTTTGTCGCAGAGAGGTTCTGATTGCTCAGTGATGAAACCATGCGCTTTTTTTCCAGGAAGTTTTCGCCTGCTGAGCGAAATTATGATGTGGGCAACCGAGAGTTGCTGGCCATGAAGTGGGCATTCGAGGAGTGGCGTCATTGGCTTG
Organism: Ranitomeya imitator; assembly: GCF_032444005.1. Taxonomy (NCBI): domain Eukaryota; kingdom Metazoa; phylum Chordata; class Amphibia; order Anura; family Dendrobatidae; genus Ranitomeya; species Ranitomeya imitator. The sequence goes on along the minus strand of NC_091284.1, from coordinate 703,709,695 downwards.
AAGGAGCTAAGCATCGCGTGGTGGTATTGACTGATCATAAGAACTTGACTTATCTTGAGTCTGCTAAGCGGTTGAATCCTAGACAGGCTCGTTGGTCGCTGTTTTTTGCCCGTTTTGACTTTGTGATTTCGTACCTTCCGGGCTCTAAAAATGTGAAGGCGGATGCTTTGTCTAGGAGTTTTGTGCCCGACTCTCCGGGTTTGTCTGAGCCGGCGGGTATCCTCAAGGAAGGAGTAATTGTGTCTGCCATCTCCCCTGATTTGCGACGGGTGCTGCAAAAATTTCAGGCTAATAAACCTGATCGTTGTCCAGCGGAGAGACTGTTTGTCCCTGATAAGTGGACCAATAAAGTTTTCTCTGAGGTTCATTGTTCGGTGTTGGCTGGTCATCCTGGAATCTTTGGTACCAGAGAGTTAGTGGCTAGATCCTTTTGGTGGCTGTCTCTGTCACGGGATGTGCGTACTTTTGTGCAGTCCTGTGGGATTTGTGCTCGGGCTAAGCCCTGCTGTTCTCGTGCTAGTGGGTTGCTTTTGCCCTTGCCGGTCCCGAAGGGGCCTTGGACACATATCTCTATGGATTTTATTTCTGACCTTCCCGTTTCTCAAAAGATGTCAGTCATTTGGGTGGTCTGTGATCGCTTTTCTAAGATGGTCCATCTGGTACCCTTGTCTAAATTGCCTTCCTCCTCTGATTTGGTGCCTTTGTTCTTCCAGCATGTGGTTCGTTTGCATGGCATTCCAGAGAATATCGTTTCTGACAGAGGTTCCCAGTTTGTTTCAAGGTTTTGGCGAGCCTTTTGTGGTAGGATGGGCATTGACTTGTCTTTTTCCTCGGCTTTCCATCCTCAGACTAATGGCCAGACCGAACGAACCAATCAGACCTTGGAAACATATCTGAGATGCTTTGTTTCTGCCGATCAGGATGACTGGGTGTCCTTTTTGCCTTGGCTGAGTTCGCCCTTAATAATCGGGCCAGCTCGGCTACCTTGGTTTCGCCATTTTTCTGCAATTCTGAGTTCCATCTTCGTTTCTCTTCAGGACAGGTTGAGTCTTCGGACTGTCCTGGTGTGGATACTGTGGTGGACAGGTTGCAGCAGATTTGGACTCATGTAGTGGACAATTTGACCTTGTCCCAGGAGAAGGCTCAACGTTTCGCTAATCGCAGACGCCGTGTGGGTCCCCGACTTCGTGTTGGGGATCTGGTTTGGTTATCTTCTCGTCATATTCCTATGAAGGTTTCCTCTCCTAAGTTTAAACCTCGTTTCATTGGTCCGTATAGGATTTCTGAGGTTCTTAATCCTGTGTCTTTTCGTTTGACCTTTCCAGATTCTTTTTCCATACATAACGTATTCCATAGGTCATTGTTGCGGAGATACGTGGCACCTATGGTTCCATCTGTTGATCCTCCTGCCCCGGTTTTGGTGGAGGGGGAATTGGAGTATATTGTAGAGAAGATTTTGGATTCTCGTGTTTCTAGACGGAAACTCCAGTATCTGGGTAAATGGAAGGGTTATGCTCAGGAAGATAATTCCTGGGTTTTTGCCTCTGATGTCCATGCTCCCGATCTTGTTCGTGCCTTTCATGTGGCTCATCCTGGTCGGCCTGGGGGCTCTGGTGAGGGTTCGGTGACCCCTCCTCAAGGGCGGGGTACTGTTGTGAATTCTGTGGCAGAGCTCCCTCCTGTGGTCACAAGTGGTACTTCGGCTGATTCTCTCTGTGAGCTTCTGTTGGTGGAGGGAAGTGGTACTGCGGCTTCTGAGTTTCCTCCCTCAGGTGATCTGGTGAGGTCGTTAGGTGCTTCTCTACTTAACTCCACCTAATGCTTTGATCCTTGCTTCCTGTCAATGTTCCAGTGTTGGACTTGCTTTTCCCTGGATCATTCCTGTGGCCTGCTGCTCTGCATAGCTAAGTTCTTCTTTGCTATTTGTTTGCTATTTTTTCTGTCCAGCTTGTCTAATTTTTTGCTGGAAGCTCTGGGACGCAAAGGGTGTACCTCCGTGCCGTTAGTTCGGTACGGAGGGTCTTTTTGCCCCCTTTGAGTGGTTTTCTTTAGGGTTTTGTGTAGACTGCAAAGTTATCTTTTCTATCCTCGCTCTGTTAAGAAAGTCGGGCCTCACCTTGCTGAATCTATTTCATCTCTACGTTTGTCTTTTCATCTTAACTCACAGTCATTATATGTGGGGGGCTGCCTTTTCCTTTGGGGTATTTCTCTGAGGCAAGGTAGGCTTATTTTCTATCTTCAGGCTAGTTAGTTTCTCAGGCTGTGCCGAGTTGCATAGGCAGAGTTAGGCGCAATCAACGGCTGCCTCTAGTGTTGTTTGGAGAGGATTAGGGATTGCGGTCTGCAGAGTTCCCACGTCTCAGAGCTCGTTCTATGATTTTGGGTTATTGTCAGATCACTGTATGTGCTCTGACCGCTATGTCCATTGTGGTACTGAATTGCCTTTCATAACAGTTCCAATCCTTCATGCATGATATTTTCCGCAATTATCTTGATAAATTCATGGTTGTATATTTGGATGATATTTTGATTTTTTCCGATGATTGGGAGTCTCATGTGAAGCAGGTCAGGATGGTGTTCCAGATCCTTCGTGATAATGCTTTATTTATGAAGGGGTCTAAGTGCCTATTCGGAGTTCAGAAGGTCTCTTTTTTGGGTTTTATTTTTTCTCCCTCGTCTATGGAAATGGATCCTGTTAAGGTCCAAGCTATTCATGACTGGATTCAACCCACATCTGTGAAGAGCCTTCAAAGATTTTTGGGCTTTGCTAATTTCTGTCACCGTTTCATTGCCAACTTTTCCAGTGTGGTTAAGCCCCTTACTGATTTGACTAAGAAAGGCGCTGATGTGGCGAATTGGTCCTCTGCGACTGTTGAGGCCTTTCGGGAGCTTAAACGCCGATTTACTTCTGCCCCTGTGTTGCGTCAGCTGGATGTTTCTCTTCCTTTTCAGGTTGAGGTTGACGCTTCTGAGATTGGGGCAGGGGCCGTTTTTTCTCAGAGGGATTCTGATGGTTCTTTGATGAAACCGTGTGCTTTTTTTTCCAGAAAATTTTCGCCTGCGGAACGCAATTATGATGTCGGCAATCGGGAGTTGTTGGCTATGAAGTGGGCGTTTGAGGAGTGGCGACATTGGCTTGAGGGAGCTAAGCACCGCGTTGTGGTCTTGACTGATCATAAGAATCTGATTTACCTCGAGTCGGCCAAGCGGCTGAATCCTAGACCCTCTCGATGGTCCCTGTTTTTCTCCCGTTTTGATTTTGTGGTCTCGTATCTTCCGGGATCTAAGAATGTTAAGGCTGATGCCCTCTCTAGGAGTTTTTCGCCTGATTCTCCTGGAGTCCTTGAGCCGGTTGGCATTCTTAAGGAAGGGGTGATTCTTTCTGCCATCTCCCCTGATTTGCGGCGGGTGCTTCGGGAATTTCAGGCTGATAGGCCTGACCGCTGTCCAGTGGGGAAGCTGTTTGTTCCTGATGGATGGACAAGTAAGGTGATTTCTGATTTTCATTGTTCAGTGTTGGCTGGTCATCCTGGGATTTTTGGTACCAGAGATTTGGTTGCTAGGTCCTTTTGGTGGCCTTCCTTGTCGCGCGATGTGCGTGCTTTTGTGCAGTCCTGTGGGACTTGCGCCCGAGCCAAGCCTTGCTGTTCCCGCGCTAGTGGGTTGCTTTTGCCTTTGCCGGTCCCTGAGAGGCCCTGGACGCATATTTCCATGGATTTTATTTCGGATCTTCCTGTTTCCCAGAAGATGTCTGTTATCTGGGTTGTTTGTGACCGGTTCTCTAAAATGGTCCATCTGGTACCTTTGCCTAAGTTGCCTTCCTCCTCAGATTTGGTTCCATTGTTTTTTCAGCATGTGGTTCGTTTGCATGGCATTCCGGAGAATATTGTGTCTGACAGAGGTTCTCAGTTTGTCTCTAGGTTTTGGCGGGCCTTTTGTGCTAGGATGGGCATTGATTTGTCTTTTTCTTCGGCGTTTCATCCTCAGACTAATGGCCAAACTGAGCGAACTAATCAGACCTTGGAGACCTATTTGAGATGCTTTGTGTCTGCTGATCATAATGATTGGGTGGCTTTCTTGCCGTTGGCCGAGTTTGCCCTTAATAATCGGGCTAGTTCAGCTACTTTGGTTTCACCTTTCTTTTGTAACATAGTAACATAGTAACATAGTTAGTAAGGCCGAAAAAAGACATTTGTCCATCCAGTTCAGCCTATATTCCATCATAATAAATCCCCAGATCTACGTCCTTCTACAGAACCTAATAATTGTATGATACAATATTGTTCTGCTCCAGGAAGACATCCAGGCCTCTCTTGAACCCCTCGACTGAGTTCGCCATCACCACCTCCTCAGGCAAGCAATTCCAGATTCTCACTGCCCTAACAGTAAAGAATCCTCTTCTATGTTGGTGGAAAAACCTTCTCTCCTCCAGACGCAAAGAATGCCCCCTTGTGCCCGTCACCTTCCTTGGTATAAACAGATCCTCAGCGAGATATTTGTATTGTCCCCTTATATACTTATACATGGTTATTAGATCGCCCCTCAGTCGTCTTTTTTCTAGACTAAATAATCCTAATTTCGCTAATCTATCTGGGTATTGTAGTTCTCCCATCCCCTTTATTAATTTTGTTGCCCTCCTTTGTACTCTCTCTAGTTCCATTATATCCTTCCTGAGCACCGGTGCCCAAAACTGGACACAGTACTCCATGTGCGGTCTAACTAGGGATTTGTACAGAGGCAGTATAATGCTCTCATCATGTGTATCCAGACCTCTTTTAATGCACCCCATGATCCTGTTTGCCTTGGCAGCTGCTGCCTGGCACTGGCTGCTCCAGGTAAGTTTATCATTAACTAGGATCCCCAAGTCCTTCTCCCTGTCAGATTTACCCAGTGGTTTCCCGTTCAGTGTGTAATGGTGATATTGATTCCCTCTTCCCATGTGTATAACCTTACATTTATCATTGTTAAACCTCATCTGCCACCTTTCAGCCCAAGTTTCCAACTTATCCAGATCCATCTGTAGCAGAATACTATCTTCTCTTGTATTAACTGCTTTACATAGTTTTGTATCATCTGCAAATATCGATATTTTACTGTGTAAACCTTCTACCAGATCATTAATGAATATGTTGAAGAGAACAGGTCCCAATACTGACCCCTGCGGTACCCCACTGGTCACAGCGACCCAGTTAGAGACTATACCATTTATAACCACCCTCTGCTTTCTATCACTAAGCCAGTTACTAACCCATTTACACACATTTTCCCCCAGACCAAGCATTCTCATTTTGTGTACCAACCTCTTGTGCGGCACGGTATCAAACGCTTTGGAAAAATCGAGATATACCACGTCCAATGACTCACCGTGGTCCAGTCTATAGCTTACCTCTTCATAAAAACTGATTAGATTAGTTTGACAGGAGCGATTTCTCATAAACCCATGCTGATATGGAGTTAAACAGTTATTCTCATTGAGATAATCCAGAATAACATCCCTCAGAAACCCTTCAAATATTTTACCAACAATAGAGGTTAGACTTACTGGCCTATAATTTCCAGGTTCACTTTTAGAGCCCTTTTTGAATATTGGCACCACATTTGCTATGCGCCAGTCCTGCGGAACAGACCCTGTCGCTATAGAGTCACTAAAAATAAGAAATAATGGTTTATCTATTACATTACTTAGTTCTCTTAGTACTCGTGGGTGTATGCCATCCGGACCTGGAGATTTATCTATTTTAATCTTATTTAGCCGGTTTCGCACCTCTTCTTGGGTTAGATTGGTGACTCTTAATATAGGGTTTTCATTGTTTCTTGGGATTTCACCTAGCATTTCATTTTCCACCGTGAATACCGTGGAGAAGAAGGTGTTTAATATGTTAGCTTTTTCCTCGTCATCTACAACCATTCTTTCCTCACTATTTTTTAAGGGGCCTACATTTTCAGTTTTTATTCTTTTACTATTGATATAGTTGAAGAACAGTTTGGGATTAGTTTTACTCTCCTTAGCAATGTGCTTCTCTGTTTCCTTTTTGGCAGCTTTAATTAGTTTTTTAGATAAAGTATTTTTCTCCCTATAGTTTTTTAGAGCTTCAGTGGTGCCATCCTGCTTTAGTAGTGCAAATGCTTTCTTTTTACTGTTAATTGCCTGCCTTACTTCTTTGTTTAGCCACATTGGGTTTTTCCTATTTCTAGTCCTTTTATTCCCACAAGGTATAAACCGCTTACACTGCCTATTTAGGATGTTCTTAAACATTTCCCATTTATTATCTGTATTCTCATTTCTGAGGATATTGTCCCAGTCTACCAGATTAAGGGCATCTCTAAGCTGTTCAAACTTTGCCTTCCTAAAGTTCAATGTTTTTGTGACTCCCTGACAAGTCCCCCTAGTGAAAGACAGGTGAAACTGCACAATATTGTGGTCGCTATTTCCTAAATGCCCAACCACCTGCAGATTTGTTATTCTGTCAGGTCTATTAGATAGTATTAGGTCTAAAAGTGCTGCTCCTCTGGTTGGATTCTGCACCAATTGTGAAAGATAATTTTTCTTGGTTATTAGCAGAAACCTGTTGCCTTTATGGGTTTCACAGGTTTCTGTTTCCCAGTTAATATCCGGGTAGTTAAAGTCCCCCATAACCAGGACCTCATTACGGGTTGCAGCTTCATCTATCTGCTTTAGAAGTAGACTTTCCATGGTTTCTGTTATATTTGGGGGTTTGTAACAGACCCCAATGAGAATTTTGTTACCATTTTTCCCTCCATGAATTTCAACCCATATGGACTCGACATCCTCATTCCCTTCGCTAATATCCTCCCTTAAAGTGGACTTTAGACAAGACTTTACATAGAGACAAACCCCTCCTCCTCTCCGTTTTTTACGATCCTTTCTAAACAGACTGTAACCCTGTAAGTTAACTGCCCAGTCATAGCTTTCATCTAACCATGTCTCGGTTATTCCCACTATGTCAAAGTTACCTGTAGATATTTCTGCTTCTAGTTCTTCCATCTTGTTTGTCAGGCTTCTGGCGTTTGCGAGCATGCAGTTTAAAGGATTTTGTTTTGTTCCAATCTCCTCACTGTGGATTGTTTTAGAAATGTTCTTACCTCCCTTCTGAGTATGTTTTCCTGGGTCGTCTTTGTTCGAGTCTAATGTTTTTCTTCCCGTCCCCTCTTCTTCTAGTTTAACGCCCTCCTGATGAGTGTAGCGAGTCTTCTGGCGAATGTGTGTTTCCCAAGTTTGTTGAGGTGTAGTCCGTCTCTGGCGAGGAGTCCATCGTACAAGTAATTCACACCGTGGTCCAGGAATCCGAATCCTTGTTGTCTGCACCATCGTCTTAGCCAGTTGTTTGCATCAAGGATCCTGTTCCATCTCCTGGTGCCATGCCCATCTACTGGAAGGATAGAAGAAAAAACTACCTGTGCATCCAGTTCCTTTACTTTCTTCCCCAACTCTTCAAAGTCCTTGCAGATTGTCGGTAGGTCCTTCCTTGCCGTGTCATTGGTGCCAACATGTATCAGAAGAAATGGGTGGACGTCCTTGGAGCTGAAGAGCTTTGGTATCCTATCGGTCACATCCTTGATCATCGCACCTGGAAGGCAGCATACTTCTCTTGCAGTTATGTCCGGTCTGCAGATGGCTGCTTCTGTGCCTCTCAGTAGTGAGTCTCCCACCACCACCACTCTTCGTTGCTTCTTGGCTGTACTTTTTGCTGTCACTTGTTGCTGTGTGCCCTTTTCTTTTTTGCTTGCTGGTATTGCTTCATTCTTAGGTGTGCCATCTTCATCCTCTACAAAGATTTGATATCGGTTCTTCAGTTGTGTGGTTGGTGATTTCTCCATGGTCTTCTTGCTTCTTTTGGTCACATGCTTCCACTCATCTGCTTTTGGAGGTTCTCTGACACTTTTTGCACCTTCTGTGACCAGTAGAGATGCTTCTGTTCTGTCTAGAAAGTCTTCATTCTCTTTGATGAGTTTCAAAGTTGCTATTCTTTCTTCCAGACCCCGCACCTTTTCTTCTAAAAGGGCCACTAGTCTACACTTCTGACAGGTGAAATTGGATTCTTCTTCTGGTCGATCTGTGAACATGTAGCACATGCTGCAGCTCACCATGTAGGTTGTCACATCTGCCATGTTGCTCCTAGATCCTGCTGACTTGCTGTGTGTTTTCCTTCTTGTGTAATCTACTCAGCCAAGCTCTCTTGCAATAGTGTCCTACAGGCAAAAATACGGCGCGCGGTTTGGTGATGCTTTCGAAGCAGCTGGTCCCGGCTGTACCCAACGATCTTCTAGCTTAGGGAGACTTCGCTTCTCCCAGAAGGCACCTGGAATATGCAAATTAGCCTCCTGAAGCTTGAATCCCTGGTTTTGTAATTTTGGTTTTCATCCTCGTTTTTCTTCTGGGCAGGTTGAGCCTTCTGATTGTCCTGGTGTGGATTCTGTGGTGGACAGGCTGCAGCAGATTTGGACTCATGTGGTGGACAATTTGACGTTGTCTCAGGAAAGGGCTCAACGTTTTGCTAACCGCCGTCGGTGTGTTGGTCCCCGGCTTCGTGTGGGGGATTTGGTTTGGTTGTCTTCTCGTCATGTTCCTATGAAGGTTTCTTCCCCTAAGTTTAAGCCTCAGTTTATTGGTCCTTATAAGATTTCTGAAATTATCAATCCGGTGTCTTTTCGTTTGGTTCTTCCAGCCTCTTTTGCCATTCATAATGTTTTCCATAGATCTTTGTTGCGGAGATATGTGGTGCCCGTTGTTCCCTCAGTTGATCCTCCTGCCCCGGTGTTGGTTGAGGGAGAGTTGGAATATGAGGTTGAGAAAATTTTGGATTCTCGTTTTTCGAGGCAGAGGCTTCAGTATCTTGTCAAGTGGAAGGGTTATGGCCAGGAGGATAATTCTTGGGTTGTTGCCTCCGATGTCCATGCCGCCGATTTGGTTTGTGCTTTTCACTTGGCTCGTCTTGATTGGCCTGGGGGCTCTGGTGAGGGTTCGGTGACCCCTCCTCAAGGGGGGGTACTGTTGTGAATTCCGCTCTTTGGCTCCCTCTGGTGGTTGTAAGTGGCACTTTTGTGAGTTCTGCTCTTGGGCTCCCTCCGGTGGTTTTAAGTGGAATGGCTGCTCCTTGGATTTAGCAGTCAGCAGCTGCTTCCACTGATTGTCTATTCTGCTCGGCTATTTAGCCTGGCTCTTTCCTTCAGCTTGTGCCACTTGTCTATGGTTCCTGGTTGGATTCACATCTCTTTGGATTTCCCTGTTATCCTGACCAGTTCAGCAAAACTAAGTCCTTGCTTGCTCTTTTCTGTCCACAGGTTGTGGACTTATCCGTTCTGTGCTTTCTATGTTTGTCCAGCTTGTCTGTATGAATTAATTCAGTGATTCTGGAAGCTCTGGGAAGCAGATTTACCCTCCACACCTTTAGTCAGGTGTGGAGATTTTTGTAAACTCTGTGTGGATTTTTTGTAGTGTTTTATACTGACCGCACAGTATTCCATCCTGTCCTATCTATTTAGCTAGACTGGCCTCCTGTGCTCATCCTGGTTTCATTCTGTGTATGTCTTTTCCCTCTCCACTCACAGTCATTACTTGTGGGGGGCTATCTATCCTTTGGGGATTTTCTCTGAGGCAAGATAGTTTTCCTGTTTCTATCTTTAGGGGTAGTTAGTTCTCAGGCTGTGACGAGGTGCCTAGGGAGTGTTAGGAGCATCCCACGGCTACTTCTAGTGTTGTGTTGAGCTTAGGGACTGCGGTCAGTACAGGTACCACTTCCTTCAGAGCTCGTCCCATGTTGCTCCTAAACCACCAGATCATAACAGTGCCGCAAGAGTACAGAGCAGGCAGAGAGACAAGGGTACAGAGCAAGCTGAGCCACAAGAGTGCAGAGCACAAGCAGGGTAGCAAGAGTACGGAGCACAGGCAGAGTCACAAGACTACTGAGCTGGCAGAGCTGCAAGAGTGCAGAGCATAAGCAGAGCTGCAAGAGTACGGAGCACAGGCAGAGTTACAAGACTACTGAGCAGGCAGAGCCGCAAAAGTGTGGAGCATAAGCAGAGCTGCCAGAGTATGGAGCACAGACAGTCACAAGAGTACTGAGCAGGCAGAGCCGCAAGAGTGCAGAGCATAAGCATAGCTGTAAGAGTACGGAGCACAGGCAGAGTCACAAGAGTACTGAGCAGGCAGAGCCGCAAGAGTGCCGAGCATAAGCAGAGCTGCCAGAGTACGGAGCACAGACAGTCACAAGAGTACAGAGCAGGCCGAGCCGCAAGAATGGGGTGCAGAACTGCAAGAGTGCAGCGCACAGGCAATATCACAAGAGTACTAAGCAGGCAGAGCCGCAAGAGTACAGGGCACAAGCAGACAGAGGACACAGCAGGGAAAGAAGCCACAGACAAGGAGACAAGGGTAGGACAGAGTTCAGACAAGGTAATGGTTCAGGAACAAAGATACAGGGACCAGGATATTCTGCCTCCTGGAGGGCGGACAGACAAGTACAAGGCAAAGCTAGGAGTGAAGGCTCCAGAGAAGGCGAAACACCGAGCAAGACACAAACTGAGTTAACACATTGCACAGGCAAGTTCCACAGGCTGGAGCTGCCCTAAATGCTAGAGGCCTCTTGGTAATTGGCCAGGAACACATTAGAAAGGTGCAACCTGATTCCATAAGAAACAGAGAGTTCTGGCGCCACCCCCCAATGCACACAGCCAGGAAGCATGCAGAGAGTAGGCCAAAAGAAAGAGGCACAGAACATGGAGCCGACAGCAGACAGAAATCACAACATGACCTGGAGCAGTGAGTAAGATGGTATGTGAGGGAGGGGAGGCAATGCAGTGATGCCGGCAGAGTTGTTACAGTTGCAGAACAACAGAAAACCCCATATATGAACTCATTTTACAAACTACAGTCCCCAATAAATTCATCTAGGGGTGCAGTGTTCATATTGACACCACATGTGCCTCACAGAATTTCATACCATTGAGCGGTGAAGAAAGAATAAATTACATTTTTAACAATAAAATGTTGTTTTAGCCCCAAGTTTTTCATTTTTCTAAGGGTCAATATTAAGGGGTTTTTTACAAGAAACTGAGGTCCATATTTTCCTGAGTGCACCAATACCCTACATATACTTATATTTTTCAGGCAAGTACAAATCTCAGAAGGAAAGGAGTGCCATACTATAGTGCAGAATTTACTATTATGGTTTGTGGGTTCCATGACTCACTGAGAGAGCCCCTGAGGTGCCAGAACAGGAGAACTCCCATAATTGACCCCATTTTGCAAACTACACCTCTCAACTAATTAATCTAGGGGTGCAGTGATCATATTGACACCATGCGTGTGTCATAGAATTTTATACCTTTGGGCTGTGAAGAAAAAGTAACTGCATTTTTACCACCCAAATTTTGTTTTAGTCCCAGAATTTACATTTTCACTCAAAAAGTGGGTAAAAATGGCACCTAGTTTGGCCCACAATTTCTACTGATCGTGGCAATACCCCATATATGTGTTGTGAATTCTGCTCTTGGGCTCCCTCCGGTGGTTATGAGTGGTAGTGCTGCGGTAGTTGGATCGCAGCATTTATCAGGTGTATCCATTTTTTGTAATTTGGGCTGGGCTATTTAAGTCCTGCTTTATCCTTTGTCAGTGCCAGTTGTCCATTGTTTTTGGAGGATTCACATCCATTCTTGGTCTTTCCTGGTCTGCTGTTTATTTCTTCAAAGATAAGTTCTGGCCTTGTTTTTGCTGTCCACCTGCTGTGGACCTTATAGTCTGTGCATTTTCTTGTTTTGTTTTGTCCAGCTTTGTCTGTGAAGGATTTTTTGCAGCCTTGCTGTGTCTCTGGAGATGCAGATATACCCTCCATGTCTTTAGTCAGATGTGGTGTTTTGTATTTTCTGTGGTGGATATTTTCTAGTGTTTTTATACTGACCGCATAGTACTCTGTCCTATTCTTCCTTTTTAGCTAGTATGGCCTCCTATGCTAAATCCTGATTTCATGTCTGCGTATGTTATTTCCCTCTCCTTTCACAGTCAATATTTGTGGGCGGCTGTCTATCCTTTGGGGATTTTCTCTGAGGCAAGATAGTTTTCCGTTTCTGTCTTTAGGGGTAGTTAGTTCTTAGGCGGTGTCGAGGGGTCTAGGGAGGGGTAGGTACCCCCCACGGCTAGTTCTAGTTGCTCTGCTAGTTCAGGGTTTGCGGTCAGTAAAGGTACCACCTTCTCCAGAGTACGTCTCATGCTGCTCCTAGGCCACCAGATCATAACATATATGGCTGTACAGTACGGCTTAGCCACGTGACAAGACTCGGTAGGAACAGACCGCTATTTGTCTTCTGGAGTGCAGATTTTCCTAGAATAGTTTGTGGACTCCATATACAGAGCCCATAAGTGCTAGAAAAGCAGAATTCCTCCTCAAGTGATCACATTTATGAAATTATACCCCTTTGGGAATTTATGTACAGTATAGTGACAATTTTGACTCCATGGGTGTTTTTCAGAAACAAGCAGCAGTGGATGTTGCCAAGTTAAAATTTCAAACTGTAGTAGTGACCATTATGCTGTAGTGAGCAATACGCTGTAGTGACCAGTACGTTATTCCAAGCTCATGCTTCTGGAGACATACACCCGTAAGTTAGGTGGTCTCTCATCACTACAGAAATGTGAAATATGGACGCTATATGTGGTTTAGGTACATTTTGGGTCTAACGGGAACGGGTGTTTGGATTTGAGAGTGCAGAATTTGCTGAAATTTCCAGTAACGTGGAAGCCCCCTATATTTCCATTGACAGATGATGACCCTGAGTGGGGACATGCTTTTTTTTGTGGATTGAGTTGAAGCTTTTGTAAGGAACATTTTACATAACATTTAGGATCACGTTTATCCGGTGCTCTACGCTGAGCACTTACTTTGGGGTTTCCATCTAAATCTCCAAGTGACGTGATTCAGATGACACTCTCAAGGGATCCATTCACTATAATGAGACATCAGAGTTATTCTGGACTTAGTTTGGCCTCTTTTCAGCATTGTCCTTTTTAGAAACATAGAAAAAGATAAGGGAAGTCAGCTCACCCATTAGTTGTCCAGGATCTGGATCACGGAGAACTGTGGTGCAGCAGGAAAAGCAATCGATCAGGTAACACCAAGCATAAGCGTCACTAGCCCCCAAATGGCGTGGTGTGTATGGGCAGATGCATTTCGAACCTTGCGGTTCTTAATCTTTGCATCATTGCACCATTTGGGGGCTAGTGACATTTATGCTGAGTGTTACCATTTTAAGGATTTTTCAATAAAATACACTTTTATAGGACAAGTGGAGCTGGGTATTCCTTTGCTGATCGATTCCTTCTTTTCAAAGGTGCTCAAAACTGTGGCCGACGGCACTTTTATGCAATCCGAAAAAGATGGACATCGCAAAGGTCACAGGTCCTATGGTATCCACAATATCTCCATCTGTCACATTATAGAGTATCTTCCGCTGGAGGTTCCGTCTAAATCATGCATTTCAGAGATTTACGGTATAAGCGCTCAGCGCAGAGGACAGGATAAATGTGTGTCAAGCCTTACTGTGATCTTTGGGAGGCAGTATGAACAAAACAGCAGGTGAAGAATTGGTTTTATTTATTTTTACGCTGTTCCTCTTGCAGTATAAGTGATATGGCGACTTTATTCTTCGGGTCGATGTGATTACAGGGATACCAGATTTATTTCAGGTTTTTATGTTTGGTTGCTGTCACACACTAAAAAACACTTTTTATTTTTTATTGCAAGAACTAGTGTTTGCATCACCGTATTTTGAGTTATAATTTTTACATATTTCATTCGACAGAGGCATGTGAGGGCTTGTTTTTTGTGGAACGAGTTGACGTATTTATTGGTAGCATTTTCAGACTTTTTTGATCGCTTTCTGTTCCGATTTTTGTGAGGCAGAATGAACAAAAAACAGCAATACAGGATTTTTTTGGTTGATCTGCATGTGGTAAAATTGCTAAGGCAGTTTTATTCTTCGGGACAGTATGATTACAGCGATTCCACAGTTATATCGTATTTTCATGTTTTGGTGCTTTTACACAATAAAAACTATTTTATAGAGAAAATAATTATTTTTGCTTCGTTTTATTCAGAGCTATAACTTTTTTTATTTTTTCACTGATGGAGTTGTATGATGGTTTGTTTTTTGTGTGACAAGATTGGTTTCAGCGGTACCATGTTTATTTATATTTGTCTTTTTTATTGTTTTATTCCTCTTTTTGTTCCACGGTATGATGATAAAGCATTGTTTTTTGCCTTGTTTTTTTATGGTGTTCACTAAAGGGGTTAACTAGTGGGATAGTTTCATAGGTCAGGTAATTGCGGACGGGGCAATACCAAATATGTGTACTTTTATTGTTTATAATTTTTTCAAAATGTATTTTTGAAAAATATTTTTTACATTTTTTAAATTTTTTTTTCTTTTTAACGATTTTACTTTGTCCCACTATGGGACTACCATTTTTGGCAGGTTGATCGGTTGTACAGCATGGGGATGCAGCAGCATCCCTATGCTATGGAAACTGTCAGCTCAGCACTGACAGGGTAAGTTGTTGATCATGCGCTGAGCATTATCAAACAACTTTCCTGGCTCTGGTGACCCGGATGTCGTTGTGAAGACATCGCGTCACCGCAGCAACGACTAGGACATAGTGGGGTCTCTGATTGAGGGAAAGAGGGGCTGTCATCCATCTGCCGGCTCCCAAAATGCTGCCATTGAGTTCAGTCACAGCATTTAGGGGGTTAAAGTGCCAGGAACGGTGCAGGACCGCGTCTAGAACTGAGTGTCTGGTGTCAGCTGTCAAAGTCAGCTGACACCTGACGGCGATCGCACTTGCACAGTTCGTGTGCACGCAAAATCACTGGGACCTATCCATAAGTCTCAGGTCAATAAGACCCAGGTCACAGGGATGTATGGATACATCTAAGGTGGGAAAGGGGTTACATGAAGGAGAAAGAAGGTGATTCAAGTTTTTGATTTCTTGTTAAACCTTTTTTCCCACTTTTTACTGTATTTGTTAGTTAACTTAGGGGACTTAAACCTACAATCATCTGGTCTCTTATGATACCAAATAATTGCTGTATAGAGCACATATCATGGTTTTCTATAAACAACTGCCAGAAATTGGTGTTCACAAGAGTCCCAAGAGGGGCATACATACAGTAGAAATCATGGAACCCCACGATAGAAGTTTTAATTGCCCTCCCCCACCTGAGCAAAAAATAAATAATATTTGGTGGGCTCACAGAGTAGAAGATCTCACAACTTTGCAGCCTTCACAAAGTAATTTTCCTCCTACTAAAGCCCTAGATTCTCCTTTTATTGCACCCATAAAGTATGATGTGTGAGATAGCGCTTACTGCATTTGTTGGGGGACACTTGCTTAGCAACTGGACTTTTAGGGACACCAACCCTTCCCTGGGGTACACCCCGTGCACTCCCCACGGTACTCTCAGGCACCAGTTCGCACAGTACAAGAAAAACCCTTCTCTTTGGTTCGGCCGAGCCCTTTAAGAGTTTGCACGATCTGGACCAATGTCCTCTCATGACACCTCCGGCTGTCGATCATAAGCCGCTGCTGCTGCCACTGCAGCTCTGGCTGCTGTGGAACCTCTTGCTGCAACTGCAGCTCCTTTCCACAAGGCTCTGCACAAGGCTCTCCACGGCTCCACCACAGACTTCATGGACCCGCCGCCGATCCACAGCAAATCTTCGTAACCCTGCCGAATTACAGCCAGATGCTTTCAATCTTCGTGGACCCGCCGATCCACAGCAAAACTTCGTAACCCTGCTGAGTTACAGCAAACTTCGTAACCCCGCCGAGTTACGGCAGTCATGTCCACACGTGCTTCCTGGACTGTTGCCCGCATTCTCCACCATATGAGAGATAGCGCTTACTGCATGTATTGGGGGACACTCGATTAGCAATGGGACTTAGTCACACAGGCACATTTTTCTCACAAAAACAGTCCATGCGGTTTATTATGATATTATAAACCGGGTCATGCACAGTCCATTACACTTCATGGAACACAATAGGCACCAACAGGTGACATTAAGTTGCAGCTGTGACTTAGATATTTCATATATTTAGTCACAGAGACTAAACATGCTGGACTTCACGTTGTCCAGTTATCATGGGTGACCGTACGCCTAACAGTTCATCAATGTCCATGGAGCACAACAAGCACCAACAGTCTGTTCCACTGGCAGATACTTCTCTGCAGTAATGATGGCTGTTGTGAATTCTGTTGTCGAACTCCCTCCTGTGGTCGTGAATGGTACTTCGGCAAGTTCTGTCTATGGGCTCCCTCTGGTGGCTATGAGTGAAGCTGCTGCTTCTGAGGTTCCTTACACAGGTGACGTGGTTTATCCTTTGGTGGGCTGTTTTATTTAACTCCTCTCAGATCGTTACTCCATGCCAGCTGTCAATGTTTTTGCATTGGTTCAGTTCGCTCCTGGATCTCTCTGGTGACCTGCCTTCTCCTGCAGAAGCTAAGTTCCTGATAGTCATTATTTGTTCACTGTTTTCTTGTCCAGCTGGTTATCATGATTTTGTCTTGCTAGCTGGAAGCTCTGGGATGCAGAGTGGCCCCTCCGCACCGTGAGTCGGTGTGGAGGTCTTTTTTGCACACTCTGCGTGGTCTTTTGTAGGTTTTTGTGCTGATCGCAAAGTTACCTTTCCTATCCTCTGTCTATTTAGTAAGTCTGGCCTCCCTTTGCTGGAACCTGTTTCATCTCTGCATATGTGACTTCCATCTTTACTCACAGTCAATATATGTGGGGGGCTTCCTTTACCTTTGGGGAATTTCTCTGAGGCAAGGTAGGCTTTATTTTCTATCTCTAGGGCTAGATAGCTCTTAGGCTGTGACGAGGCGCCTAGGTCTGGTCAGGAGAGCTCCACGGCTATTTTTAGTGTGTGTGATAGGATTAGGGCTTGCGGTCAGCAGAGCTCCCACATCCCAGAGCTCGTCCTGTATGAGGTTTAACTATCAGGTCATTCCGGGTGCTCCTAACCACCAGGTCATAACAGTACAGCTGGCCCAAAGTATTAATGCATCTCAATAGAGGGATAAGAGAACTTCTGAGACCTTTTTTTTTTTCTTTGCACTGTGTTTTGTCGTTCTTTTCCCCTAGACCTTTGGGTGGTTCAGGACACAGGTGTGGATATGGACATTCAAGGTCTGTCCTCTTGTCTGGATCATCTCACTGAAAGGGTGCAAAACATTCAAGATTTTGTGGTTCAGAATCCTATGTTAGAGCCTAGAATTCCTATTCCTGACTTATTTTCTGGGGATAGATCTAGGTTCTTGAATTTCAAAAATAATTGTAAACTGTTTCTTGCTTTGAAACCCCGCTCCTCTGGTGACCTCGTTCAACAGGTAAAAATCATTATTTCTTTGTTGTGTGGTGACCCTCAAGACTGGGCATTTTCCCTTGCGCCAGGAGATCCTGCATTGCGTGATGTTGATGCGTTTTTTCTGGCGCTTGGATTGTTTTATGATGAACCAAATTCAGTGGATCAGGCAGAGAAAATCTTGCTGGCTTTGTGTCAGGGTCAGGATGTAGCGGAGGTGTACTGTCAGAAGTTTAGAAAGTGGTCTGTGCTTACTCAGTGGAATGAATGTGCCCTGGCGGCAATTTTCAGAAAGGGTCTTTCTGAAGCCCTTAAGGATGTCATGGTGGGATTTCCCATGCCCGCTGGTCTGAATGAGTCTATGTCTTTGGCCATTCAGATCGATGGGCGCATGCGTGAGCGCAAAGCTGTGCACCATCTGGCGGTATTCTCTGAGCATAGGCCTGAGCCTATGCAGTGTGATAGGACTTTGACCAGAGCTGAACGGCAAGAACACAGACGTCAGAATGGGCTGTGTTTTTACTGTGGTGAATCCACTCATGCTATCTCCGATTGTCCTAAGCGCACTAAGCGGTTCGCTAGGTCTGCCATCATTGGTACGGTACAGTCTAAATTTCTTTTGTCCGTTACTCTGATTTGCTCTCTGTTGTCCTATTCTGTAATGGCATTTGTGGATTCAGGCGCTGCCCTGAATTTGATGGACTTGGAGTTTGCCAGGCGCTGTGGTTTTTTCTTGGAGCCCTTGCAGTATCCTATTCCATTGAGAGGAATTGATGCTACGCCTTTGGCCAAGAATAAACCTCAGTACTGGACTCAATTGACCATGTGCATGGCTCCTGCACATCAGGAGGATATTCGCTTTCTGGTGTTGCATGATGTGGTCGTTTTGGGGTTGCCATGGCTACAGGTCCATAATCCAGTGTTGGATTGGAAATCCATGTCTGTGTCCAGCTGGGGTTGTCAGGGGGTACATGGTGACATTCCATTGCTGTCAATTTCGCCTTCCACTCCTTCTGAAGTCCCTGAGTTTTTATCAGATTACCGGGATGTATTTAAAGAGCCCAAATCTGGTGCCCTACCTCCTCATAGGGATTGCGACTGTGCTATTAATTTGATTCCTGGTAGTAAGTTTCCTAAGGGTCGTCTGTTTAATTTATCTGTACCAGAGCACGCCGCTATGTGGAGTTATATAAAGGAATCCTTGGAGAAGGGTCATATTCGTCCGTCCTCGTCACCATTGGGAGCAGGGTTCTTTTTTGTGGCCAAGAAGGATGGTTCTTTGAGACCTTGTATTGATTACCGCCTTCTTAATAAGATCACAGTCAAATTTCAGTATCCTTTGCCGCTGCTGTCTGATTTATTTGCTCGGATTAAGGGGGCTAGTTGGTTCACCAAGATAGATCTTCGTGGTGCGTATAATCTTGTGTGAATTAAACAGGGTGATGAATGGAAAACGGCATTTAATACACCCGAGGGCCATTTTGAGTACTTGGTTATGCCATCCGGGCTTTCTAATGCTCCGTCTGTGTTTCAGTCCTTTATGCATGACATCTTCCGAGAGTACCTCGATAGATTCATGATTGTATATTTGGAAGACATTTTGGTCTTTTCGGATGATTGGGAGTCTCATGTGAAGCAGGTCAGAATGGTGTTCCAGGTCCTTCGTGCGAATTCCTTGTTTGTGAAGGGGTCAAAGTGTCTCTTTGGAGTTCAGAAGGTTTCATTTTTGGGTTTCATTTTTTCCCCTTCTACTATCGAGATGGACCCTGTTAAAGTTCAGGCCATTTACGATTGGACTCAGCCGACATCTGTGAAGAGCTTGCAGAAATTCCTGGGCTTTACTAATTTTTATCGTCGCTTCAACGCTAATTTTTCCAGTATTGCTAAA
This sequence comes from Ranitomeya imitator, assembly GCF_032444005.1. NCBI lineage: Eukaryota > Metazoa > Chordata > Amphibia > Anura > Dendrobatidae > Ranitomeya > Ranitomeya imitator. The sequence continues at coordinate 703,690,433 of NC_091284.1, read as the reverse complement.
CCGTTGACTGATTTGACCAAGAAAGGTGCTGATGTGGTCAATTGGTCCTCTGCGGCTGTGGAGGCTTTTCAGGAGTTGAAGCGTCGTTTTGCTTCTGCCCCTGTGTTGTGCCAGCCAGATGTTTCGCTCCCATTTCAGGTTGAGGTTGATGCTTCTGAAATTGGAGCAGGGGCTGTTTTGTCGCAAAGAAGTTCTGATGGCTCGGTGATGAAACCCTGTGCCTTCTCTTCTAGAAAATTCTCACCTGCTGAGCGCAATTATGATGTGGGCAATCGGGAGTTGTTGGCCATGAAGTGGGCATTCGAGGAGTGGCGACATTGGCTTGAAGGAGCTAAACATCGCATGGTGGTCTTGACGGATCACAAGAATTTGACTTATCTCGAGTCTGCCAAACGGTTGAATCCTAGACAGGCTCGATGGTCGCTCTTTTTCTCCCGTTTTGATTTTGTGGTTTCATACCTTCCGGGATCTAAGAATGTGAAGGCTGACGCCCTGTCAAGGAGTTTTGTGCCTGACTCTCCGGGAGTTCCGGAGCCGGCGGGTATTCTTAAAGAGGGGGTAATTTTGTCTGTCTGCCATCTCCCCTGATTTGCGACGGGTGCTGCAGAAGTTTCAGGCTGATAGACCTGACCGTTGTCCTACGGAGAAACTGTTTGTCCCTGATAGATGGACTAGTAGAGTTATCTCTGAGGTTCATTGTTCGGTGTTGGCTGGTCATCCTGGAATCTTTGGTGCCAGAGATTTGGTGGCTAGATCCTTTTGGTGGCCTTCTTTGTCACGGGATGTGCGTTCTTTTGTGCAGTCCTGTGGGACTTGTGCTCGGGCTAAGCCCTGCTGTTCTCGTGCCAGTGGGTTGCTTTTGCCCTTGCCGATCCCGAAGAGGCCCTGGACGCATATTTCCATGGATTTTATTTCTGATCTCCCTGTTTCTCAAAAGATGTCGGTCATTTGGGTGGTTTGTGATCGCTTCTCTAAGATGGTCCATTTGGTACCTTTATCTAAATTGCCTTCCTCCTCTGATTTGGTGCCATTGTTTCTCCAGCATGTGGTTCGTTTGCATGGCATTCCATAGAACATCGTCTCGGACAGAGGTTCCCAGTTTGTTTCGAGGTTTTGGCGGTCCTTTTGCGCTAAGATGGGCATTGATTTGTCTTTTTCTTCGGCTTTCCATCCTCAGACTAATGGCCAAACCGAACGAACTAATCAGACTTTGGAGACATATCTGAGATGCTTTGTTTCTGCTGATCAGGATGATTGGGTGTCCTTCTTGCCTTTGGCTGAGTTCGCCCTTAATAATCGGGCCAGCTCGGCTACTTTAGTTTCTCCTTTTTTCTGTAATTCTGGTTTCCATCCTCGTTTCTCTTCAGGGCAGGTTGAGCCTTCGGACTGTCCTGGTGTGGATGCGGTGGTGGACAGGTTGCAGCAGATTTGGACTCATGTGGTGGACAATTTGACATTGTCCCAGGAGAAGGCTCAACGTTTCGCTAACCGCCGGCGTTGTGTTGGTCCCCGACTTCGTGTTGGGGATTTGGTTTGGTTGTCATCTCGTCACGTTCCTATGAAGGTTTCCTCTCCTAAGTTTAAGCCTCGTTTCATTGGGCCATATAAGATTTCTGAAGTTCTTAATCCTGTGTCATTTCGTTTGGACCTTCCAGCTTCTTTTGCCATCCATAATGTGTTCCATAGGTCGTTGTTGCGGAGATACGTGGCGCCTATGGTTCCCTCCGTTGATACTCCTGCCCCGGTGTTGGTCGAGGGGGAGTTGGAGTATGTGGTGGAGAAGATTTTGGATTCTCGTGTTTCGAGATGGAAACTCCAGTACCTGGTCAAGTGGAAGGGTTATGGTCAGGAAGATAATTCCTGGGTTTTTGCCTCTGATGTTCATGCTGCCGATCTTGTTCGTGCCTTTCATTTGGCTCATCCTGATCGGCCTGGGGGCTCTGGTGAGGGTTCGGTGACCCCTCCTCAAGGGGGGGGGTACTGTTGTGAATTCTGTTGTTGATCTCCCTCCTGTGGTCGTGAATGGTACTTCGGCGAGTTCTGTCTATGGGCTCCCTCTGGTGGCTATGAGTGAAGCTGCTGCTTCTGAGGTTCCTTACACAGGTGACGTGGTTTATCCTTTGGTGGGCTGTTCTATTTAACTCCTCTCAGATCGTTACTCCATGCCAGCTGTCAATGTTTTTGCATTGGTTCAGTTCGCTCCTGGATCTCTCTGGTGACCTGCCTTCTCCTGCAGAAGCTAAGTTCCTGATAGTCATTATTTGTTCACTGTTTTCTTGTCCAGCTGGTTATCATGATTTTGTCTTGCTAGCTGGAAGCTCTGGGATGCAGAGTGGCCCCTCCGCACCGTGAGTCGGTGCGGAGGTCTTTTTTGCACACTCTGCGTGGTCTTTTGTAGGTTTTTGTGCTGATCGCAAAGTTACATTTCCTATCCTCTGTCTATTTAGTAAGTCTGGCCTCCCTTTGCTGAAACCTGTTTCATCTCTGCGTTTGTGACTTCCATCTTTACTCACAGTCAATATATGTGGGGGGCTTCCTTTACCTTTGGGGAATTTCTCTGAGGCAAGGTAGGCTTTATTTTCGATCTCTAGGGCTAGATAGCTCTTAGGCTGTGACGAGGCGCCTAGGTCTGGTTAGGAGCGCTCCACGGCTATTTTTAGTGTGTGTGATAGGATTAGGGCTTGCGGTCAGCAGAGCTCCCACATCCCAGAGCTCGTCCTGTATGAGGTTTAACTATCAGGTCATTCCGGGTGCTCCTAACCACCAGGTCATAACAGATGGCTCCCTTCCCAGGTGTTACCTTTCTGGAGCTCCTGCTCCACACACTTGACCTCCTGTCAGTCCTCTCTCCTCCAGGGAAACTGCCAAATTGGGATCACCAACTTGCCTGGCAGGCACACCTCAGTTAGTCCAGATCCTCAGACTGGCTGTAGCTCCCCCAATGCAGTGCCGTTGCATACTCTGCATAAACTCTTTCCCATGTGCTCTTCAGGAAGTCCTACTACCAGGACTTCCAACACAGGCCACTGCGTGTGCTGTTCAGGATGTCCATCCCCACCTAGGACCGTTCAACACACAAGTCTCTCAGTGCGCTTTATCAGGGATCCGATCCTACTCCCAGGATCTCCCAACACACAAGTATTCAGATCCATGGCCTCACAATGTGCTATTCAGGGATCCAGTCCACACACAGGACCTCCCAACACACAAGCCGTCCAGGATCTCACACTCTCTACAGAGAACATTCAGGTCCATACACAGGAACCATGTGACCCACACCCTGGTCACATTATGTAGTTGTAACCACTTCCATAGATGGGAGGTGTGTGTGGCTAGTTTGACCCACCCAGCTCTCATAACTAGCTCTGTAAGCCTCCCTTCACAACTATACAAACACTTGTGGAACTACAGATCCAAGAACAACATTACTTCAGGCTTACAGCGCAGATTCCCTCTGCGACACATATCAACCTTTTACAATTCTGCTAGTCACTGTTTCATCATCATTATAACCACAGATGCCTATCCCGAGGAGCACACACAGTGCCCCCTAGCTGTAACAGGGGTCACTGCATCACAGATGCAAAAAAAAGGTGCCCCACAAACACAGTATGATACCATCACAGTGAATTTCTCCACAGTATCCTCCACACACACAGTAAACCACCTTAACTCCCCGAGCAAAATATGGTAACCAACACAGTATGATCCCCCAACTGTGACCTTCACACAGCCCTCCATGCATTATAATGGCCCCCACACAGCCCTTCACATGATATGATGGACACCACACCAAATATTATAGTAGCCTCCATATAGTATAGTAGGTTCCATAGTCATCCATATTATTTACTGCACCCCATAATCCTCCATATAGAATATCGCATGTCATAATCCTCCATATAGTATAATGCACTGCCCATAGTTCTCCATATAGTATAATGCCCTCCCCAACTTCCTCCATAAAGTATAATGCACTCCATAGTCCTCCATACCGAATAATGCACTTTCCATAGTCCTCCATATAGTATAATGCACTTTCCATAGTCATCCATATAGTCTAATGAGCACCACATAGTCCTCCATGCAGTATAATGTACCCCCATAGTCCTTCACAGTCCATACAGTATAATGCACTCCCCATAGTCTTCAATTTAGTATAATGCACTGTCTAGTCTTCCATAATACAGTATAAAGCACTTCCCATAGTCCTCCCTGGCTGGCTCTTCAAACTATGTTTTCTCTGAAATGACAAAGCATTACAGAGTAAAAAATGAATGACTGCAATCACTCAATAGTTTGAAGAGATGGCCATAAGCTGAGACAAGACTCTCCAGTGCATTAACAGGTCTCTGCCATATTTGTACGTAACATGCCCCACCAACCTACAGAAAAATGGGGATCTTGGCTGGGTGTGTGTGCTGTTACCCTAGTGAAACACCACTGCAGACCTTATGTTGTTGCATGACATGGCAGGCCAGGACCTGACGAAAGTAAAGATGAATGAGCGAGAAGAAAAATAAACTTTTCTTTGTCAAATGAATTAGTGAAACTTATATACATTAGATATCAATAACACTTAGAAAATGCATCATCTGCACAATCCAGAGACAGGAGCTTCACGGTTACAAGTGGCTGTACATTTCTTCCAGTACATGTTGCATTAAACAAATTACATTGGGAGCCTCCATCTTCACTTGTGAGGGTTGCATGGGTTGTTTCGTGATTCACTACGACCCATCACATCCATTCTCAACTTACAGTTCATGTGTTCCTAGAGTCCTTTGCTTTGCCACTGTATCTTCAGTTCCCCATAGGATAACACAAGTCCCAGCCTGGCCATCGTTTCCTTCTATGATCCTTAGGTCTGGCTACACTTTCTCTTATCTAGTATGGATAATATTTGTAGGCCCCAACTGCATGAGATAAGGACTCCTTCTGGCACTTGATACTTGTTTTCTTCAGAACATGCTATCCAAATAGTGTCTCCCTTCTTTCGTACACAACACCACTTTAAATTCAGGTCTGCTAACATTAAGACCATAGGTCCTTTCTTCGTCAATACTTTTCCCTATTAGGCTAACAGCAGGAACTGAGTTCCTTTTCCCCAAGTAATTCCTCCTACAATGGGCTGACCTCACTAGTTAACCCTATCTGCAGCTATCCAACTGTTGTTGGCCACAAACCAGGTAAAGCAACATTTAAACCATGGCAATGCATTAGATTACTGTAAGATCTTTAAGGGAAGTGGCGATCGCTTCGCCACTCCTTTACATGTACATAGTGAGAGAACTATCAATCAACTGGAGCAGGTTGAAGTGAAGTTGATTGGTGACATCACTTGACTTGACATCACCTCTCACTATAGTTACTTTTCAAACTGTTTTCTCTGAAATGCTGTCACATCAGGATTGACTTGTTGCTCTCTGCAAGGAGGAACGTTACCCCCTTGGATCCCAGTCAGGCGCCTCTCACCCAGCCAAACCAGATCTCACACTTTACACTGACAAGGGGTTGTACCCCAAAATACGGTATCTTCAAATAGAGATTTAAGTTTGGGCTTTCATCCTAAGTAATGCGACAAGGCTCATTAGAGAGTCGATATTGACTTTTAGGATTGTTACTTCCTATGGATGGCACTAGAGTTCTAGTCTTCTTCCTCTCTAAACAGACAATTTACCTAGTGTTTCAGAGTAATACATAACTGGCTGCAATTGCTCAGCCATGTTCAGTTTCATGTAGTGTGTGGTTCAGGCAACATGAATCTAATGACAGGATTTTAACCCATTCATGACCGGAGCTTTTTTTTGTTTTGTGTTTTTGTTTTTTGCTAGTTTGACAGCGGCATTTAACTAGTTAGTTGCCGCGGGTGGATCGCCATTCCACTCGCAGCTACTGTGGGCACATGTTAACTGTTCAAAACAGCTGACATGTCCCGCAAAAAATGAGGGCTCACCGCAGGAGCCCACATCAAAGGGGGGGATACCGACATCGGCGTACTATTATGCCCGATGTCGGTAAAGGGTTAAAGGACCTGTCATGTCCCCAAATGCTATTTACTTCCAAATATGGGATTAGTAGCGTTCTAAACCTGCCTGTATGCTGCACTGAAATCATGTCTACAATGGAGAAATTAACTTAATACAAAATTGGAATGGAGGTCTTTTGGCACTAGCTCTTCACGTGCTAGCATAATTTTCTTATCACGTGTGGAGCAGGTGAGACAAGTACAGAAGCTGATTTCGTGCAATCAAAGTCATTCAAGCAGGAAAATAGAAATATGGCACTCACCAGGTTCTGCAGCGAAAAAAATTATAGAATCCACAAGAAGTGCAAACACATCGGCAGGCAGAAAGTGAGCAGGGAGACTATGTTGGACTAGAGCAGTAACACGCTCTCAAAAGCGGTTCTAAGGGTATGTGCACACGATGCAGATTTAGTGCAGTTCTGCAGCGTTTTTTTCTGCAGCAGAAACGCTGCAGAACTGCACTGTGAGTTACAATTCAATGAAAATCAATAGAAAAAAAAAGCTGTGCACATGGTGCAGAAAAATCCGTGCAGAAACGCTGCAGATTTCAAAGAAGTGCATGTCACTTCTTTTGTGCAGTTCTGCAGCATTTCTGCACCCATAGGCTCCCATTTTGTGGGTCAAATCCGCATAAAAACTGCAGATGTAAAAATCATCTGCAGATTTTATGCGGATTAGGGTGTCAAAACCGCAGCAGACGGAAGTGACGTCAGTGATGTGGAGGAAGTGTGTGGGCGGAGTGTAGTGAAGTTAGTGTATGATCGATGTGAAGCGTATGGTGGAAATGGTATGTAGTGTCTGTGTGTGTGTGTCAGTCTGTGTGTGTGTGTCGGTCTGTGTGTCTGTCTCTCTGTCAGTAGTGACTCATTGTAGTTATTCGTCGGGTGGGACTACTTCTCCCATCGAAATGTGATGATGGGAGAGTTGTCCCATCGTCAGGCGACTGGCTACAATGGGTTAAAAACACAAACACACATAAAACATACATTACATACAACATATAACATGTGCCCCCACCCCACCGATCCCCCCAAGCCACCGATCTGTCCGGTACACTGCTCCGGCTCCCCTCCGTCCTGTGCTCTGCTCCCCCCGTGCTCTTGTCCGCTCACCCCCGTGCTCCAATCACCCCCCCGTGCTCTGATCCACCCCCCGTGCTCCGATCCACCCCCCCGGTGCCCGATCCACCCCCCCGTGCACGATCCACCCTCCCCCGCGCTCCGATCCACCCCCCCATGCTCCGATCCCCCCCCCGTGCCACCCCCCCACCTCATCATACTTACCGTTCCTCCCGGGGTCCGTCCATCTTCTCCCTGGGCGCCGCCATCTTCCAAAATGTCATCTCAGTGATCAAAATAAAAAAAATAGTAAATGACCCCCCCCCCCCTTTGTCACCCCCATAGGTAGGTAGGAACAATAAAAAAATAAAGAATTTTTTTTTCCCACTAAGGTTAAAATAGGGTTAGGGTTAGGGCTAGGGTTAGGGCTAGGGTTAGGGCTAGGGTTAGGGTTAGGTTTAGGTCTAGGGTTAGGGTTATGGCTAGGATTAGGGTTAGGTCTAGGGTTAGGGCTAGGGCTAGGGTTAGGGCTAGGGTTAGGTCTAGGGTTAGGGTTATGGCTAGGGTTAGGGTTAGGTCTAGGGTTAGGGCTAGGGTTAGGGCTAGGGTTAGGGCTAGGGTTAGGGCTAGGGTTAGGGCTAGGGTTATGGCTAGGGTTAGGGCTAGGGTTAGGGTTAGGGCTAGGGTTAGGGTTAGGTCTAGGGTTAGGGCTAGGGTTAGGGCTTAATTTAGCTTTAAAAATGCTTACAAAACTGCATGAAAAACGCACAAAAAACGCACTTCAAATCTGCACCAAAACTGCACCAAAACTGCACTGTAAAAAACGCATAAAAAACGCATCAAAAACGCACAAAAAACGCACCTGCAGATTCTGCCAGGAGATGCAGATTTAGTGCAGAACTGCAGCAGATTTTTCTGCACCAAATCTGCATCGTGTGCACACAGCCTAAGGGTCCACATCATGCACTGACGTGATACTACTTCCTTTTTAAAGGTGAACATGTAATATACATCACTGCATTTAATATATGCAACAAAACAATTTGTTAAAAGCTGTTAAAAATATTTAATCAGAGAAATACGGACATATCTAATCTATCATTAAGTCCTAGAGGACCTTGTGCATCTGTTTTAAGGATCCACTTTCCCTTATTCCTAAATAACAACTGATTATGATTTCCACCTTGTTCAGGATATTTCAATTTTTCAATTAATATGACATGAAAATATAATTTGCTGACCCTCATCCCCCACCCTCAATTCATCATTTGCTGTCCGCCACCCCCAATTCATCATTATTTGCACTTCCATACTTCAACTACTTCCCTACTTAGCTAATTTAAGTGAATATAAATCTCATGGTCCAGATGAATTACATCCTAGGGTACTGAAAGAGTTAGCAGAACCACTAGCCAGAATCTTTGAAAAATCTTGGAAATTTGGAGATGTCCCAGAAGATTGGAGAAGGGCAAATGTTGTCCCTATCTTCAAAAAAGGAAAGAAGATGGAGACAGGAAATTACAGACCAGTGAGCCTTGCTTCTATACCAGGAAAGAGCTTTGAACAAATTATTAAACAGCATGTATGTAAGTACTTTGATAAGAATACAGTAATTAATCAGAGCCAGCAAGGGTTTGTAGCAAACAAGTAATGCCAGACTAATTTAATTTCTTTCTATGATGGAATCGCTGACTGGTGGATTAGGGAAATGTGGTATATATAGTATATCTCGTCTTCAGCAAAGCATTTAATAAAGTATATCATATCCTTATTGAAAAAATGACCAAGTATGGGATTGACAAGGCTACGGTTAGGTGGATTCATAACTGGCTCAGTGATCGTTCTCAAAGAGTGGTGATAAATGGTTGCACATCCAATTGGAAGAGTGTTCATGTGGAGTACCACAAGGCTCTGTCCCGGCCCCAGTGTTGTTCAACATTTTAATAAATGATTTAGATAAGGGAACTGAAGGTAAATTAAACAAATTTGCCGACAATGCAAAACTAGTAGAGATAGCTAACACTAGAGAAGACAGAGAGAGGATTCAGAAGGCTCTAGATAAGCTTAAGCAATGGGTAGCGACTAATAGAATGGTAGCTAACAGGGAAAAATGCAAGATTCTACATCAGGGCAAGAAAAATGAAAATGACATCAACAGAATGGGAGGAATAGAACAAAGCAACAGCACATGTGAAAAAGACTTGGGTATATTAATATATCACAGACTGCACATGAGTCAACAGTGTGATGCAGCAGCAAAAAAAGGCAAACATGGATGTATGTGTAAGATGTATTAAGAGAGGCATAGAGTCTAGATCACGTTCAGTAATTATCCCCCTCTACTCCTCCTTGGTCAGGCCTCATCTGGAATACTGGGTCCAGTTCTGGGCACATTTTCAAAAATAAATTGAAAAACTGGAGCCAGTTCAGAGAAGAGGTACCAGAATGGTGAGCAGACTGCAAAGTATGTCCTACGATGAACAGTTAAAGGATGTGAGGATGTTTAACTTGCCAAAAAATGCCAAGGGGAGACTTACTAACTGTGGCATGTGGTATCTAAAGGCATGTCACAGTGTAGAGGGATCATCCTTATTGTCATTTGCACATGAAAACGCGAGACGCAATGGAATGAAACTGAAAGGGAGAAGATACAGATTAGATATTAGAAAAAACGCTTCGACAGTGAGGGTGATCAATGAGTGGAACAGACTGCCATGAAAGGTGTAAGTTCTCCTTCAATGGAAGTCTTCAAACAGAGGCTGGACAGACATCTGTTATGATGACCCTGGAAGTCCCTTCCAACTCTAACATTCTATGATTGTATGAATGCAACATCGTTCACTGTCCCCTGCCCCACACCCTCAATTCATCATTTGGTCCCCCGTACCCATTTAATTAATTTTTAGTAAAAAAAAAACGTTTTTAAGAATTACCTCTCATGTTCCCCTGCAGGCGTATCTCGACTTCAGCTATCCTGTTGATTAGCGCTTGTACATGCTGGCATGTACTCGATGATGTCATCACGTAGGTGCTGTCACCAACACAGCAGCACAGCACACAAAAGGCAGAGGCAGCTTCCCTTGAACTGCACAGCCATTCTATTTTGACAGCCGTGGAGCTCCAGGAAAGCTCTCTGCGCTGAGATATACACCACACTGGCGCACAATTATTTACTATACCCTGCGGCCTGGTGAGCAGAAGCAAAAAAAGGGGGGGCGGGGTGGATCCAGGACCTCCCTTTTTGCTTATGCTCATCGGTCTCCATATACCATTAAGGGCAGTAACCCTATGATGGCATTGGATTTGAGTACGACCTACACGCTGATGAAAATTAAATCTACCTTTCTAAAGCTTAATGTGAACAAAACTGAATTCATCATCTTTCATCCATCCCACTCAACTCCCCACAATTATTATAATAAATGACATCACGCTTTTCCCCTATACTGGAAGTCAACTGCCTCGGAGTAACCCTGAACTCTGTCCTGTCCTTCAAACCGCACATTCAAGCCTTTACCACCTCTTGCCTTCTCCAACTCAAAAATATTTCCAGAATCCGTAATTTCTAAAACCTGAATCTAATAAAATGTTAGTGCATTCCCTCATCATCTCCCTTCTCGACTACTGCAAATCCTTCAGTTGTCTCCCAATTAAGGCTAGGGTCACATTGTGTTAGCAGCAGCCCGTTCAGCACATATGCTAACGGACTGCTGCTAACGCAAGTGCAGGCGCTACATCACGCTAGTGCAGATGGAGCTTCTGCTAGCTCCATCTGCGCTAGCAGTGACGGACCCGCGTCTCGGGTCCGTCATTCAATGACGGCGCATCACTAGCGCACGCCCATTCTGGGCGTGCGCTAGGCGATGCGTCCGGCATTGCATTCAATGGCGGTGTTAACGGAGTACGTTACACCGCGTTATGCTGCGATGTAACGTACTCCGTTTAACGATGCCCCTGAACGCAATGTGAACCAATCCTAAGGCCCCTTTCACACATCAGTTTTTTGCCATCGTCAAAATCGTCACATCCATCAAATTTTGAAAAAAATGGATCCAGCGACTGATGCCGCCGCATCCATTTTTTTCTCATAGACTCATCACGATTCATCCGTCATTCACCGGATCCATAGAAAATTGGCTGTCCGGCGGCTGGAGACAATGGTCAAAGTAACGCTTTTTGTCTCCGTCGAAAATCCGTCGTTTATTAGAATGGAAGCCTATGGACGCCAGACCGTCAAATGACGGAATCCGACGACGGATTCTGTTTTTTTTTTTTACTGAGCATGCTCCATTTTTTTTTAGGATCCTTTAGCCAGCCCCACAGTTGGATCCGTTGAAAAAACGGATCCGTTGCATCAGTTTTTCACAATCTGCGACAGATCCCTTTTTTTCAACATTCGACAGATTGCGACTGATGGCAAAAAACTGATGTGTGAAAGGGGCCTAATACTCTTTCACCTCTCCAGTCCATCCATAACTCTGCTGCCTGAATAATCCACTCTCTACTGTGGAAGGTTGGCTCACTCCACTGCTCCCCAAGGTAGACACAGGAACACTTTATATTAAAGTCTCTGGGTGGTTTATTGCTTCATAAATCATAAAGCCAAAATAGTAACACAAAAACAACCTTTTTGGCACAAATCAAAATAAAAAGTTTATACAAAGTCCTTCCCAGTATGGCTCCAGCCTTCTGGGACAAACACACATGGCAGCACTCACCGAAGCTTCAGCCTGGAGGCTTCCTTCCTTCGAACAGTGGCTGGACATTTAACTCCCTCCAACCACACCCTTGAGGTGGAGATATGGTGAGTAGGTGACCGCCCATCTCTTACACCTACTCACCATGAAACCCAGACTGTTATGACCTGGTGGTCAGGACATTAATGGACCTGGTGGTTAAGAGCACACGGAATGACCTGATAGTTACTGATAATAAAGGACGAGCTCTGGGACGTGGGAACTCTGCTGACCGCAATCCCTAATCCTATCACACACACTAGAAATAGCCGTGGATTGCTCCTAACGCTCCCTATGCAACTCGGCGCAGTCTAAGGAACTAGCTAGCCCTGAAGATAGAAAAATAAAGCCTACCTTGCCTCAGAGAAATTCCCCAAAGGAAAAGGCAGCCCCCCACATATAATGACTGTGAGTAAAGATGAAAATACAAACACAGAGATGAAATAGATTTAGCAAAGTGAGGCCCGACTTACTGAACAGACTGAGGATAGGAAAGGTAGCTTTGCGTTCAGCACAAAAACCTACAAAAAGACCACGCAGAGGGCGCAAAAAGACCCTCCACACCGACTCACAGTGCGGAGGCACTCCCTCTGCGTCCCAGAGCTTCCAGCAAGCAAGACAACAATAAAATTAGCAAGCTGCACAGAAAAATAGCAAACCAAAGAAAATACAAGCAGGAACTTAGCTTCTGCTGGGAAGACAGGTCACAAGAACGATCCAGGAGTGAACTAGACCAATACTGGAACATTGACAGGTGGCATGGAGCAAAGATCTAAGTGGAGTTAAATAGAGCAGCCAGCTAACGAATTAACCTCGTCACCTGTGGAAGGAAACTCAGAAACACCCACCAGAGGAAGTCCATGGACAGAACCAGCCGAAGTACCATTCATGACCACAGGAGGGAGCCCGACAACAGAATTCACAACAGTACCCCCCCCTTGAGGAGGGGTCACCGAACCCTTACCAGAGCCCCCAGGCCGACCAGGATGAGCCAAATGAAAGGCACGAACCAGATCGGCAGCATGAACATCAGAGGCAAAAACCCAGGAATTATCTTCCTGACCATAACCCTTCCACTTGACCAGGTACTGGAGTTTCCGTCTCGAAATACGAGAATCCAAAATCTTCTCCACCACATACTCCAACTCCCCCTCAACCAACACCGGGGCAGAAGGATCAATGGATGGAACCACAGGCGCCACGTATCTCCGCAATAATGACCTATGCAACACATTATGGATGGCAAAAGAAGCAGGAAGGGCCAAACGAAATGACACAGGATTGATAACCTCAGAAATCTTATACGGACCAATGAAACGAGGCTTAAACTTAGGAGAGGAAACCTTCATAGGAACATAACGAGACGACAACCAAACCAAATCCCCAACACGAAGTCGGGGACCCACACAGCGCCGGCGGTTAGCGAAACGTTGAGCCTTCTCCTGGGACAATGTCAAATTGTCCACCACATGAGTCCAAATCTGCTGCAACCTATCCACCACAGTATCTACACCAGGACAGTCCGAAGACTCAACCTGCCCTGAAGAGAAACAAGGATGGAAACCAGAATTGCAGAAAAAAGGCGAAACCAAAGTAGCCGAACTGGCCCGATTATTAAGGGCGAACTCAGCCAATGGCAAAAAGGACACCCAATCATCCTGATCAGCAGAAACAAAGCATCTCAGATATGTTTCCAAAGTTTGATTAGTTCGTTCGGTTTGGCCATTTGTCTGAGGATGGAAAGCCGAGGAAAAAGACAAATCAATGCCCATCCTAGCACAAAAGGATCGCCAAAACCTCGAAACAAACTGGGAACCTCTGTCAGAAACTATGTTCTCCGGGATACCATGTAAACGAACCACATGCTGGAAAAAGAATGGCACCAAATCAGAGGAGGAAGGCAATTTAGACAAAGGTACCAAATGGACCATCTTAGAAAAGTGATCACAAACCACCCAAATGACCGACATCTTTTGAGAGACGGGGAGATCCGAAATAAAATCCATAGAAATATGCGTCCAGGGCCTCTTCGGGACCGGCAAGGGCAAAAGCAACCCACTGGCACGAGAACAGCAGGGCTTAGCCCGAGCACAAGTTCCACAGGACTGCACAAAAGAACGCACATCCCGTGACAAAGACGGCCACCAAAAGGATCTAGCCACCAAATCTCTGGTACCAAAGATTCCAGGATGCCCAGCCAACACTGAACAATGAATCTCAGAGATAACTCTACTAGTCCATCTATCAGGGACAAATAGTTTCTCCGCTGGGCAACGGTCAGGTATATCAGCCTGAAATTTTTGCAGCACTCGCCGCAAATCAGGGGAGATGGCAGACAGAATTACCCCCTCTTTGAGAATACCCACCGGCTCAGGAACACCCGGAGAGTCAGGCACAAAACTCCTTGACAGGGCATCAGCCTTCACATTCTTAGAGCCCGGAAGGTACAAAACCACAAAATCAAAACGGGAGAAAAATAACGACCATCGAGCCTGTCTCGGATTCAACCGTTTGGCAGACTCAAGATAAGTCAAATTCTTGTGATCTGTCAAGACCACCACGCGATGCTTGGCTCCTTCAAGCCAATGACGCCAATCCTCGAATGCCCACTTCATGGCCAACAACTCTCGATTACCAACATCATAATTACGCTCAGCAGGCGAAAACTTTCTAGAAAAGAAAGCACATGGCTTCATCACCGAGCCATCAGAACTTCTTTGCGACAAAACAGCCCCTGCTCCAATCTCAGAAGCATCAACCTCAACCTGAAACGGCAGCGAAACATCTGGCTGGCACAACACAGGGGCAGAAGAAAAACGACGCTTCAACTCCTAAAAAGCCTCTACAGCTGCAGAAGACCAATTGACCACATCAGCACCCTTCTTGGTCAAATCAGTCAACTGTTTAGCAACAGTAGAAAAATTAGCGATGAAGCGCCGATAAAAATTAGCAAAGCCCAGGAACTTTTGCAGGCTCTTCACAGATGTCGGCTGAGTCCAATTGTAAATGGCCTGGACTTTAACAGGGTCCATCTCGATAGTAGAAGGGGAAAAAATGAACCCCAAAAATGAAACCTTCTGAACTCCAAAGAGACACTTTGACCCCTTCACAAACAAGGAATTTGCACGAAGGACCTGGAACACCATTATGACCTGCTTCACATGAGACTCCCAATCATCCGAAAAGACCAAAATATCATCCAAATACACAATCAGGAATTTATCCAGGTACTCTCGGAAGATGTCATGCATAAAGGACTGAAATACTGATGGAGCATTGGAAAGCCCGAATGGCATAACCAGGTACTCAAAATGGCCCTCGGGCGTATTAAATGCTGTTTTCCATTCATCGCCTTGTTTAATACGCACAAGATTATACGCCCCTCGAAGATCTATCTTGGTGAACCAACTAGCCCCTTTAATACGAGCAAACAAATCAGACAGCAACGGCAAAGGATACTGAAATTTGACTGTAATTTTATTAAGAAGGCGGTAATCAATACAAGGTCTCAAAGAACCATCCTTCTTGGCCACAAAAAAGAACCCTGCTCCTAACGGTGATGACGACGGGCGAATATGGCCTTTCTCCAAGGATTCCTTTATATAACTCCGCATAGCGGCGTGTTCTGGCACAGATAAATTGAACAATCGGCCCTTAGGAAACTTACTACCAGGAATCAAATTAATAGCACAATCGCAATCCCTATGAGGAGGTAGGGCACTGGCTTTGGGCTCATCAAATACATCCCGATAATCCGACAAAAACTCTGGAACTTCAGAAGGAGTGGAAGACGAAATAGACAAAAATGGAACATCACCATGTACCCCCTGGCAACCCCAGCTGGACACAGATATAGATTTCCAGTCCAATACTGGATTATGAACCTGTAGCCATGGCAACCCCAACACGACCACATCATGCAGATTATGCAACACCAGAAAGCGGATATCCTCCTGATGTGCAGGAGCCATGCACATGGTCAATTGGGTCCAGTACTGAGGCTTATTCTTGGCCAAAGGCGTAGCATCAATTCCTCTCAATGGAATAGGATACTGCAAGGGCTCCAAGAAAAAACCACAGCGCCTAGCATACTCCAAGTCCATCAAATCCAGGGCAGCGCCTGAATCCACAAATGCCATAACAGAATAGGATGACAAAGAGCAAATCAGAGTAACGGACAATAGAAATTTAGACTGTACCGTACCAATGGTGGCAGACCTAGCGAACCGCTTAGTGCGCTTAGGACAATCGGAGATAACATGAGTGGAATCACCACAGTAAAATCATAGCCCATTCCGACGTCTGTGTTCTTGCCGTTCAGCTCTGGTCAAAGTCCTATCACATTGCATAGGCTCAGGCCCATGCTCAGATAGTACCGCCAAATGGTGCACAGCTTTACGCTCACGCAAGCGTCGATCGATCTGAATGGCCAAGGACATAGACTCATTCAGACCAGCAGGCATGGGAAATCCCACCATGACATCCTTAAGGGCTTCAGAGAGACCCTTTCTGAAGATTGCTGCCAGGGCACATTCATTCCACTGAGTGAGCACAGACCACTTTCTAAACTTCTGACAATATATCTCCGCTTCATCCTGACCCTGACACAGAGCCAGCAAGATTTTCTCTGCCTGATCCACTGAATTAGGTTTGTCATAAAGCAATCCAAGCGCCAGGAAAAACGCATCAATATCACGCAATGCCGGATCTCCTGGCGCAAGGGAAAATGCCCAGTCTTGAGGGTCACCACGTAACAAAGAAATAATGATCTTTACTTGTTGAACAGGGTCACCTGAGGAGCAAGGTTTCAAGGCAAGAAACAATTTACAATTATTTTTGAAATTCAAGAACTTAGATCTATCACCAAAAAACAAATCAGGAATTGGAATCCTAGGCTCTGACGTCGGATTCTGAACCACAAAATCTTGAATGTTTTGTACCCTTGTAGTCAGATTATCCATCCAAGAGGACAGACCTTGAATGTCCATGTTTACACCTGTGTCCTGAACCACCCAGAGGTAAAGGGGAAAAGAGAGACAAAACACACTGCAAAGAAAAAAAAATGGTCTCAGAACTTCTCTTATCCCTCTATTGAGATGCATTAGTACTTTGGGCCGTCTGTACTGTTATGACCTGGTGGTCAGGACAATAATGGACCTGGTGGTTAAGAGCACACGGAATGACCTGATAGTTACTGATAATAAAGGACGAGCTCTGGGACGTGGGAACTCTGCTGACCGCAATCCCTAATCCTATCACACACACTAGAAATAGCCGTGGATTGCTCCTAACGCTCCCTATGCAACTCGGCACAGCCTAAGGAACTAGCTAGCCCTGAAGATAGAAAAATAAAGCCTACCTTGCCTCAGATAAATTCCCCAAAGGAAAAGGCAGCCCCCCACATATAATGACTGTGAGTAAAGATGAAAATACAAACACAGAGATGAAATAGATTTAGCAAAGTGATGCCCGACTTACTGAACAGACTGAGGATAGGAAAGGTAGCTTTGCGGTCAGCACAAAAACCTACAAAAAGACCACGCAGAGGGCGCAAAAAGACCCTCCGCACCGACTCACGGTGCGGAGGCGCTCCCTCTGCGTCCCAGAGCTTCCAGCAAGCAAGACAACAATAAAAATAGCAAGCTGGACAGAAAAATAGCAAACCAAAGAAAATACAAGCAGGAACTTAGCTTCTGCTGGGAAGACAGGTCACAAGAACGATCCAGGAGTGAACTAGACCAATACTGGAACATTGACAGGTGGCATGGAGCAAAGATCTAAGTGGAGTTAAATAGAGCAGCCAGCTTTAATTTAATTAACCTCGTCACCTGTGGAAGGAAACTCAGAAACACCCACCAGAGGAAGTCCATGGACAGAACCAGCCGAAGTACCATTCATGACCACAGGAGGGAGCCCAACAACAGAATTCACAACACCAGACCCTGGTAATGACTGGTTTACTTTCAGCACATATTATGCTGGAGGGAAAATTATGGGTTTCAAATCACACAGGATAACAAGCTTCGCAACATATATCTCCTCACTTACGGCGCCAGTGACCCTGTCACACTACTCACTCACTACTCATCTGCTTCTCCCCTCTACAAATACCTTAATTAGCTTCCAATTCCCCAATGAATACAGGTCAAACTATTAAAATTGACCTACAGGGCCGTACAAAATCTGTCCCCTCCATATATCACTGAACTAATCTCTCGATATCTACTCACACGTACTCTCCTGTCCTCCTTCTATTCTCCATACTTGTACGTTTCTCAGCCAATTGCCTTTAAGACTACTACTGAGTATCCTCCATCCTCTGGAATTCTGTGCCCCAACACATTTGATTATGCCCCACATTGGCAACCTTCACACGGAACTTTCAAACCCATCTCTTCAAGAAAGCCTCCAATGATCCTGTTACCATACTAACCATTCTAACCTTATTAATATTACTTGCACTCCCTCATCTCCTTCTTTTAATTGTGCCCTTTGGAATCCACGGTCTGTCTGTAACAAGCTTCCTTTCCTGCACAACTACTTTCTGAACAACTCTCTAAATCTATTGGCCCTCACTGAAACCTGGATCCAGGATTCTGACACGGTCTCCCCTGCTGCCATTTCCCATAGTGGCCTTCAATTCTCCCATTCCCCGAGACCCACAAACAGACCTGGTGGTGGAGTTGGCATACTCCTCTCCCCACAATGCACCTTCCAGGTCGTCCCACCAACTCCATCACTCTCATTCCCTTCTTTTGAGGTCCACACCATCAGGCTCTTCCGTCCCCTCTCCCTCAGAATAGCGGTCATATACCAGCCCCCAGGCTCACCCACCCACTTCCTGGACCATTTCTCTGCCTGGCTGCCGCACTTCATGTCCTCAGAACTCTCAACCCTTATCCTGGGAGACTTCAACATCCCCATAAACAACCCCACTTCTACATCTGCATCCCAGCTTCTATCACTAACCACTTTGCTCGGCCTCTCACAGCTCTCAACCTCTGAGACACACAAGTACGGTAACACCCTTAACCTGGTCTTTGTCCGGCTGTGTCCAATCTCCTACCTAAATAACTCACCGCTTCCCCTCTCTGACCACAACATTCTCTCCTTCATGAATACATGAGAAACAAAAGGAGTTTTGTTGTGAATTCTGTGGCAGAGCTCCCTCCTGTGGTCACAAGTGGTACTGCGGCTTCTGAGTTTCCTTCCTCAGGTGATGTGGTGAAGTCGTTAGGTGCTGCTCTATTTAACTCCACCTAGTGCCTTGATCCTGGCCTCCAGTCAATGTTCTAGTATTGGACCTGTTTCCTCCTGGATCGTTCCTGTGGCCTGCTGCTCTGCATAGCTAAGTTCTGCTTTGCTATTTTGTTTGCTGTTTTTTTCTGTCCAGCTTGTCTATTTGTTTTTTTCTGCTTGCTGGAAGCTCTGGGACGCAGAGGGTGTACCTCCGTGCCGTTAGTTCGGTACGGAGGGTCTTTTTGCCCCCTTTGCGTGGTTTTTGTAGGGTTTTGTGTTGACCGCAAAGTTACCTTTCCTATCCTCGCTCTGTTCAGAAAGTCAGGCCTCACTTTGCTAAATCTATTTCATCTCTACGTTTGTCTTTTCATCTTAACTCACAGTCATTACATGTGGGGGCTGCCTTTTCCTTTGGGGTATTTCTCTGAGGCAAGGTAGGCTTATTTTCTATCTTCAGGCTAGCTAGTTTCTCAGGCTGTGCCGAGTTGCATAGGGAGCGTTAGGCGCAATCCACGGCTGCCTCTAGTGTGGTTGGAGAGGATTAGGGATTGCGGTCAGCAGAGTTCCCACGTCTCAGAGCTCGTTCTATGTTTTTGGGTTATTGTCAGGTCACTGTATGTGCTCTGACCTCTATGTCCATTGTGGTACTGAATTACCTTATCATAACAGAGTTTGTTTAAAAGAGTACAAAACAATCTTTATTGGATAACAATGCAGACAAAAAACATAAATATAACTACACACTATAGACAAATGTAAATAAAGACACCAAAACTTTGGCTAGTGCTGCGGGAAAATACAACATAATGTCCCTGCCGTGAAGATAAATGCTGGTGAGGAAATCCCTGTCTCTGTCATGGGTTACCCTTGCCTTATCCCCCTTTCCTCCTTATAGCATCGCCCTTTGGACATTGCCTTAATGGTTTACAGTGCACTGTTGCACGTGGGTATACAGCATGTTTCCTGGGCAATGCCTAATTGACCTTAAGGGACTTATAGTATAGTTGGAGGAAGGGTTTGGTTTTACCCATGACAGAGACAGGGATTTCCTCACCAGCATTTATCTTCACGGCAGGGACATTATGTTGTATTTTCCCGCAGCACTAGCCAAAGTTTTGGTGTCTTTATTCACATTTGTCTATAGTGTGTAGTTGTATTTATGTTTTTTTGTCTGTATTGTTATCCAATAAAGATTGTTTTGTACTCTTTTAAACAAACTCCTTTTGTTTCTCATGTATTCATGTAGATATTAATGGAGGTGTACGTAGTGACTTGACACTTTTGTTAGGGTCACACCATGAATCTGGATTTTGTGGTATTAATTCTCTCCTTCATGCTCACAAATCCTTGCTCACTCCAGCACCCTCCTACCTACCATTCAGTCAGAAATCTACAAGCCATTAACCCTCATACACTTTCAGACTCCTTACACTCATCACTGTCCCCAATCTCCTCTTTTTCCTGTCCTGATCTGGCGGTACATCACTACAATGACACTCTTAGAAGCACCCTGGACCAAGTATCTCCCCTCACCCTCAGAACCTCCAAACACAGAATAAAACAGCCCTGGCTCACATCACAAACCCGATTTCTCCAGTGATGCTCTAGGAGTGCTGAACGCTTATGGAGGAAAACTCGCACACCAGAAGACTTCATACACTTCAAATTTATGTTAAAAACCTATAACTCTGCCCTTCACATTGCCAAACAGACCTACTTAACCACTCTGATCTCCTCACTATCCAACAACCCCAAGAAACTTTTTGACACCTTTCACTCCCTCCTCAGGCCAAAAGCTCAAGCCCCTATCACAGACATTTGTGCTGATGACCTGGCCTCCCACTTTATAGAGAAAATAGACAATATCCGTCAGGAAATCCGCTCCCAGACACCAAGTTCAGTGACTCCCATCCCTCCCTGCATCTCCCCTGGCTCACTCTCCTCATTTGATCCCATCACAGAAGAAGTCGTCTTCAGGCTCCTCTCTCTTCTCGTCCGACTACATGCTCTACCGACCCCATTCCCTCTCATCTCCTCCAGTCTCTCTCTCCAGTCATCACTACTCACCTAACTACAATCTTTAATCTCTCACTTTCCTCAGGCATTTTCCCGTCCTCCTTCAAACACTCTATCATTACTCCGTTACTAAAGAAACCCACCCTTGACCCATCCTGCACAAACAACTACAGACCGATCTCCAATCTCCCCTTCATCTCTAAACTCTTGGAGCGCCTAGTCTACTCCCACCTTACCCGTTACCTCTCCATTCACTCCCTCCTAGACCCTTCACAGTCCGGCTTCCACCCCCTACACTCGACAGAAACTGCACTCATCAAAGTGACCAACGACCTTCTGACAGCAAAATGTAACGGTGACCACTCTCTGCTCATTCTTCTCGATCTTTCTGCAGCTTTCAACACTGTTGACCACCCTCTTACTCTCTAGGCTCCAGTCACTAGGCATTAGGGGCACTGCTCTCTCCTGGTTCTTCTCCTATCTTTCTGACCGCTCCTTCAGTGTTCTGTTCTCTGGCTCCACTTCATCTCCTCTTTCTCTCACTGTCGGGGTACTCCAGTCCTTGGCCCCCTTCTCTTCTCCCTCTACACAGCCCCAATTGGACAGACCATCAGCAGATTTGGCTTTCAGTACCATCTTTATGCCGACGACACACAACTATATACGTCATCCCCTGGCCTTACTCCTGCTGTACTACAGAACACCACTGACTGTCTGTCCGCAGTCTCTGACATCATGTCCGCTCTCTATCTGAAACTCAACCTTTCCAAAACTGAACTTCTTCTGCTCCCACCATCTACTAACCTCCCTAAACCTGACGTTTCCCTCTCCGTGGGTGGCACCATAATATCACCCCGGCACCAGGCGCGCTGTCTAGGTGTTATGTTTGACTCCGATTTCTCCTTCACATCCCATATACAATCTCTTGCCCGCTCATGCCGCTTAAACCTAAAGAACATCTCTAGAATCCGCCCTTTTCTCAGCATGGAAACAACAAAAATCCTCACTGTCGCCCTGATCCACTCCCGCCTGGACTACTGCAACGCTCTATTAATTGGCCTCCCCCTCACTCGACTTTCCCCTCTCCAGTCTATCCTTAATGCAGCAGCCAGGGTCGTCTATCTAGCTAATCGTTACTCAAACGTGTCCGCTCTTCACCAGTCATTACACTGGCTGCCCATTCATTACAGGATACAATTCAAAGTACTTGTTCTCACCCACAAAGCTCTTCACAGTGCAGCACAATGCAACACAGAGGCTATAGAAGGCAAACTGAGGAAAAATTTTACTGGAACCCGAGGGCAAAAAATATTTTTAACCTTATGCATGTATTTAAGTTAAAAAAAAAACTTAACTTCACAGATGTAGAATCCCTTTAAGTGATAAGACATTTAATATGTAATTTAACTGTTTGCATTATTGTACATGGTGCATAATTGTGCACAACCCACTAAAATAACATAAAAGTGGTTCCTGGCATACAGATCCTCCCTCATTTCTGTCTATGGGCCTAACAGACCTCTGCGCTCTGCAAATGACTTTCGACTAACCTCTGCACTAATCTGTACCTCCCACTCCCGACTACAAGACTTCTTCTGTGCTGCACCAATCCTCTGGAATGCTCTACCCCAAGAAATTAGGACCATCCACAATTTGCATAGTTTTAGGCGCTCCCTCAAAACACATTTGTTCAGAGCAGCCTATAATGTTCCCTAATCAGTTATTTTGTGTGTGTGTAGCCCATTCACTACTTCCATCTATCCCCCACCCCCTGAAGATGGCTGAACCATCATTGTAAATACATCATTGTAAATACACACCTGTACTTTGTATTTCCCCACCTCATTGTAGATTGTAAGCTCTCACGAGCAGGGTCGTCTTGTGTTGCTTTAATTATTGTATTGTTAACATTGTTACTTATGACTGTTGTGTTTGAAGCTGTTAAAATGTAAAGCGCTGCGGAATATGTTGGCGCTATATAAATAAAGATTATTATTATTATTACCATCTCCCCACCACTGGAGATGCTGCAAGTTCCCCAATCTACTGTCTCCTTCCGCATTATCCTGTGGACTGTAAGGCCATGTGCACACCTCGTGTTTTTGCAGCGTTTTAACCATGCAAATTTGTCACAAAAATCTGAAAAGAATCCTGATGCCAGCAAAGAGAATGAGAATCGTAACACCCTGTAGAAACTTGCCTGTTCATCACTGCTGCCTTCTTCCCTGCAACTCTATTTTTAACCAATTGTTTGCTGCAAACCCTGGACTGACTACACATCTACAGTTCATGTAAATCTCTACACTCCTGGCTCTGTCTTCTAGTTTCTTGCTCCATTTGTCTGCCTGCAGTCCTGCATATGCTGCTGTTCTGATCCTCATTGATCCACTTTCCATCCATCAACTCCTGCCAACTGTGCAAACGTCTTCCGTCTGTGTTGCTTACTCTAACCAGACTCTAACTCGCCAGATGAGCCTACTGTATAACAGTTACTTGAGTTTTCTGTCTCATCAGTTATTTATTACATAGCTTTGGAAATTGTATTGATGTTGTTTCAATTACAGTGGCTTGCCAAAGCATTCACCCCCCCCCCCCTTGTTGTTTTACCTATTTTGCTACATTACAGTTTGTGTTTAAATATTTTTGTAATCCAATTGGTGTGTGATGCATCAGCACTAAATGATCTAAGTTGGTAAAGTGAGGAAAATCTAGGCATAAATTAAATTGATGGGATTAAATAACTAAAAATTGTTATGTGCAAATGTGCTCACCCATTTTGCCATGAGGCCCCTAAAAATTTCTGCTGCAAGCAATTACCTTCATAAGTCACATGCTTAGTGAATGGAAGTCCACCTGTGTGCAATCTCAGTGTCAAATGGCCTGTCAGTATATACACACCTTATCTGAAAGGCCACCGAGACTGCAAAACCATGAGGCAAGAGGCACCACTAACCAAATAACATAATGAAGACCAAAGTGATCTCCAAGCATGTTGGACAATGTTGCTGAGAAGAATAAGTCAGGGTTGGGTTATATAAAAAAAAGCCCAATCTCTGATCACACAGAGCACCATCAAAGCCATTATCAACAAATGGAAGGAATATGGTACCACAGCAAACCTGCTAAGAAAGGACCACACACCAAAACTCAGGCCAGGCCAGGGAGGCATTAAACAGAGCGGCATCACAGAGACCAAGGGTAATCCTGAAGGAGCTGCAGAGTTCCCAAGTAGAGACTGGAATATTTGTCCAGATGAACACAATAAGCCGTACTCTCCACAGAGGTGGCTCTTATGGACGAGTGGGCAGAAAAAAAGCCTTTACTTACATACAAAAATTGTAAGGCTTGTTTTGAGCTTACCAAAAGACATATGGGAGATTTCCAAAATGTTTGGAAAAAGGTGCTGTGATCAGAGGAGACCAAAATTGAATATTTTAGCCACCAAGGTAAACTCTATGTTTGGGGCCAAATCAACACAGCTCATCTCTCCAAGAACTCCATCCACACAGTGAAATATGGTGGTGGCAGCATCATGCTGTGGGGATGTTTTTCGGCAGCAGGGTAGGAAAAATGGTCCGAGTCGAGTGGAAGGTGGACGGTGCAAAATATTGTTAAGCAAAACCTGTTTGTCAGTCAGTAATTTGAGAGTGGGATGGAGGTTCACCTTCCAAGAAGACAAATGACCCAAAGAATACTGCTAAAGCAACGCTTGAGTGGTTTAAGTGGAAACGTGTAAATGTTTTGGAGTGACCTGGTCAAAGGCCAAACCTTAATCCAAGTTTAGAATCTGTGGTCAGACTTGAAGATTGCTGTTCACCAGAGGAAACGTCTAACTTGAAGATGCTGGAGCAGTATTGCCTTGAAGAATAGGTAAAAACCCCAGTAACAAGATGTGGAAAGCTCATAAAGACTTATCCAAAGGGATTTGCAGCTGTAATTGCTGCAAAAGAAGGTTCTACAAATGCTTTGAATACTTTTGCAAGCCATTGTATTTTCATTTACCAAAATTATGCTGTATTATTTAAGCTTCTATTTAATACAGTATAAAAAAGAGCAACTCATTTATCAGAAAATTAATGTTAACTTTATTCTATTATTCTAATAATCTTCAAAGGAAAGAGATGCAATTAAACAAAGTCATTCCACCGCTCCATTGACATTAATTCATGTAAATACTAGCTGGCCTGAGTAACCGAATTATGCCATGTGATGGGACAGTGAAGGTCCCACCTATCAAGCATTCATGCTATATACTGCTGATATGCAAATAAATGTTTATGATGAGAAAACACTTTCAAAGGGGTTGTCCACATTTTCTTTTTTTACTTAAATTCTTTAGCCTCAAATATATATATTTATATTAGAAATTGATTTAATAAAAATTTTGCACAATTTGCCTTTTACATTTTATGTTTCCCTACACATTCAACTTTGATATGATCTGTAGTCATAAATCAACTAAGAAAAAGATATATACAATCTCTTCCATCAGACCGTCAGTATAAGGTCACCGATGGATTCTGAGTTAACATACTATGTAGCAAGCAATAGACAAAGCAACACAGAGGCTATAGAAGGCAAACTGAGGAAAAATTTTACTGGAACCCAAGGGCAAAAAATATTTTTAACCTTATGCATGTATTTAAGTTAAAAAAAAACCCTTAACTTCACAGGTGTAGAATCCCTTTAAGGGATAACACATTTAATATGTAATTTAACTGTTTGCATTATTGTACATGGTGCATAATTGTGCACAACCCACTAAAATAACTTAAAAGTGGTTCCTTGCATACAGTTGTGCTCAAAAGTTTACATACCCTGGTAGAATTTTTGCTGTCTTGGCCTTTTTTCCCCAAAAAAAGACTTCAAGCTGTCATTAATGTTAGAGGGGGCAATACATGATATTAAGAAATGAGGTATGTGAACTTTTGATCAGGGTAATTTGGATCTTTTTGGTTGTCATTATGATTTAAAAAGATAAAATAAATGGCTTCACCCAACCACTAACAAGGAGCGGAGGAAAAGTTTTGGTGTTATCATTCATATTCTCTGAAAAAAGGCCAAGAAAGCAAAAATTCTGCCGGTGTATGTAAACTTTTGATTACAACAACTGTAACTATGCCATCCATATGCAAATGTGTAAAGTAGTAGATATTCTCTTTGCATAGCAGGCGTCAGATTGTGTACTGCACCTAATAAAATGTTGGTAGCTTTTATGAAATACAAACTGCTGATGTAATGCATGCATAGTACATGAAAACTTACAGAAGGTGAAAGTGATTTTTGGTATCAGTGAACAAATAAAAATTCTTTATGTAGATGGCCTAAATGCACTGTGCTCTCCTTGTCGTAGACTGAATAATATATTACGAAAAAATGGTGATGACGTTCCAGCTCCTTAAAAACCTTCATACTTTATTGATTCAACATGGAAATACAGCAATAAAACCCTTTAGAGAAGGTGAATCTCTGGGATTAAAGCTACGCGTTTCGATCTGGAACAGATCTTTATCAAAGCTTTATCAATTACTCCTGCAAGTTTTTTGGGGTAAGTCTCTAACAACTTTGCACATCTAGAGGCTAGAAGTGAGAACGGCGCACCAGCAAGGACGCCGGTCTGCCTGCACGTGGGTATACTGCTACAGTGGATAGCTCAGCAAGGTTGAACGCCGCCACCGGCCGGGGCAGCTGTTCCCTGCGAGCAGAACTCTTAGGATTGCACTCTCTGGAGAAAGAGCACCAGCTGAAATTTCGGACTATTACCTTCTATCAAGCAGCAGCTTGGGTAAGAACTATAACAGTATTTGGGGGTGTTTTTCCCATTGCTCTTTCCTTTACTATGCTGATCACTTAAGATTTGCCACCACTTATGGCTTAGTAGTGGTACTCATTATTACAGGACACCAATGTACTTATCCTAACATTGCGGGATCTCCTATTCCGCACACTGCGAATCACTGCTGATTTTGTTGTTTTTTTCACCAGGATTATATTAGCGTGAATACTGATATAGGTTTGCAGTTGTGCCATAATCTTTCTATTTTTGAATGATGAGTCTATCGGTGCGAGAAAAATTTGCACACCACACGGACCATAAGTGTGACTTGCGAGAAATACGCATCGGTGTTCTATAGAAAAGCCGGTAATTCAGTGCGGTGTACAGTAAAATGACACTGACAGGTTACAATAGAATAAATGTCTACACATAGTATATGTATATATATATATATATATATATATATATGCAGTACAGAGCAAAAGTTTGGACACCTCATTTAAAGATTTTTCTGTATTTTCATGACTATGAAAATTGTAAATTCACAATGAAAGCATCAAAACTATGAATTAACGCATGTGGAATTACAGTATATACTTAACAAAAAAGTGTGAAACTGAAAATGTCTTATATTCTAGGTTCTTCAAAGTAGACATCTTTTGCTTTGATGACTGCTTTGCACGCTCTTGGCATTCTCTTGATGAGCTTCAAGAGGTAGTCACCGGAAATGGTCTTCCAACAATCTTGAAGGAGTACTACAAAGTACTGCAGTGCACAGGCGCTGGGCTTCTCGGACATTTCCCATCACTGCAGTACTTTGCGCTGCCCTCAACAGGACAGATAAAGTACGCCTGCGCAGGAGCCGTGACAGAAAGCAAGGAAGAGGACGTCTGGAGCGCCCCCAGACGCAGGGCCGCGGGTTACTCGGTACCAGTCCTCTCTGTCTCAGTTCTAGGGTTGTTACGGTGGCTGGACCCGGTCCGTGACCCTGCTAAGGGGCACCCAATGAATGGGTGAAGGAAGTTGTTAGGTGTTTGTGACGCCACCTGTGGTGTTCGGTCAGGGTGACCGACGCTGCTTGGGGTCCGCTGGTTGATGTGATGGCAGCTAGATGGTATACCTTCCCACAGGTGAAGTATGTCCCCAGGGCTTCCCAGTAATGTAGATGGCGATGGTGTGGGGTGCAGTCAATAACGAGGACACAGGGTTGCAGTCTCTTTACCTCTTTACTGGTGGCTTCGGGATCCTCAATCCGGAGCACTGTTAACAGGGCTGGGTGAGACCGGCCGGTCCGAAGGCACATCCAGAGTTCCCTTTGCAGGTGGAAATCAGTGCCTACCACTAGCGCCTGTGTGTTGTAGTTCTTCCCTGCTGAGCATTCGGGATAGTCCTCACAACTTCTGTTCTCGTTCTTTCTCGTTCTTTCTCTCCGTCCCCCAAGTTTATCTGGATAGGACGCACCCGTTTGACGGGAAGGCTCAGAGCTATTCTGGGACCCTAGAGACGCCCCTCTCCACGCTTGCCCCCTATGTCTGCTTAGGTGATGCATGGTAGACAGCCAACCTATAATTAACTGTCCTGCGGTATTTGAAGTAAGGCATAAAGTCAGTTACTTCCTCGGTGTTCCGGTCACCAGCTACGCGCCTCAGTAGGATGTTGCCGTTCTCGGGGCACGACTCCTACTGGCTCTCCTTTATGCTTGATCTCGTTTCTCACTGTCCACAATATCTTTCGCTTCGTGTCCTTTCTTTAGATGCCGCCGCAAGGTAGTGCAGGCGCGGCTCTGTAACGATCTGTCCTTGTCGCTAAGTCTCTGCCAGGTTCCCACACCTGACAGGGACCCCACTGTAGTCTCCCCCGCAACACCCCCTGCCACGGGATGTTGCCTGGGCAAAACCCAGTCAGCTTCTTCCCTAACTTCCTATCCAACCCCTAGTTTTACCAGTGTGAGGAGTGGCCTAATAAATAGAACCTTTTGCTCCCCCTAGTGGCCGGAGTGTGAAGTGTAATGTGTGCTTGTGATACCTGGTCAGATGAACTCCTTTAGTGCCATCAGACGTACCATCATTCCCCTTAGTGGCAGAGCGACATTACTGCAACGACCAGGTCTCTGGGGCGCTGCACGTCATTGCCTGAAGATGGGAGGCGCCGGACCCGGACCGCGACATCTTTCAGACCGGACCGCACCAGACTGCCCCTCCAGGTGAGTATAATCTAACTTGTTTTTCTTATCATTCAGGTTACATCCGGGGCTTAACTATAGCATTACAAAATGCTGTAGATAAACCCCTGATGGAGGTGCCGAAGCTTATATATGAAAATGGCGATTATGAGATTGTTTTCTTGTGACATATTGTACTTCACGTTAGTGGTAAAATTTCTTCGATATAGCTTGCATTTATTTGTGTAAAAAATGGAAATTTGGCAAAAATTTGGAAAGTTTTCAAACTTTGAATTTTTATGTCCTCTAAAAACAGAGAAATATGTCACACAAATAGTTATTAAATAAAATTTCCCACATGTATACTTTACATCAGCACAATTTTAGAACCAAAATTTTTTTCGATAGGAAGTCATAAGGGTTAAAAGTTGACCGCAATTTCTCATTTTTACAAAAAAATTTACAAAACCATTTTTTTTTAGGGACCACTTCACATTTGAAGTCACTTTGAAGGGTCTATATGGCAGAAAATACCCAAAATTGACACCATTCTAAAAACTGCACCCCTCAAGCTGATCAAAACCAAAGTTCAAGAAGTTTATTAACCCTTCAGGTGTTTCACAGGAGCAGAAGCAATGTGGAAGGAAAAAATTAACATTTAACTTTTTAGTCAAAAAAATGATCATTTAGCAACAATTTTTTTATTTTCTCAAGGATAAAAAAGAAAATGAACAAATAAAGTTGTTGTGCAATTTCTCCTGAGTACGCCAATATCCCATATGTGGGGGAAAACCATTGTTTGGGCGCATGGCAGGGCTCGGAAGTGAAGGAGCGCCGTTTGACTTTTCAAACCAAAATTGACTGGAATTGAGATCGGACGCCATGTCGCATTTGGCGAGCCCCTGATGTGCCTAAACGGTGGGAACCCCCCACAAATGCCCCCTTTTTGGAAACTAGACCCCCTAGGAAATTTGTCTAGATGTGTGGTGAGCATTCTGAACCCCCAAGTGTTTCATTAAAGTTTATAACGCCCATGCGTGAAAATAAAAAATCATATTTTTTCCACAAACATGATAATTTAGTCCCCAATTTTTTATTTTCCCAAAGGTAACAGGAGAAATTGGACCCCAAACGTTGTTGTCCAATTTGTCCTGTGTACGCTGATACCCCATATGTGGAGGGAAACCAGTGTTTGGGCGCACGGCAGAGCTTGGAAGGGAAGGAGCGCCGTTTGACTTTTTCAAACTAAAATTGACTGGAATTGAGATTGGATGCCATATCGCATTTTACAAGCCCTTGATGTGCCTAAACAGTGGAAACCCCCACAAGTGACCCCATTTTGGAAACTAGACTACCTAAGGAACTTATCTGGATGTGTGGGGAGAACTTTGAACCCCCAAGTGTTTCACTAAAGTTTATAATGCCCGGGCATTAAAATAAAAAATCCTATATTTTGCCCAAAAAAATGATCTTTTAGTCCCCTATTTTTTATTTTGTCAAGGGTAGCAGGAGAAATTGGACCCCAAAAGTTGTTGTCCAATTTGTCCTGAGTACGCTGAGACCCCCAAGGAACTTATCTAGATGTACCCCCTTTTTAGAACTAATCTATTGTTTCCTGTAAATTTAAGTAAATTAGTAGTTCATGGAGGTGTGGTACAATTTCAAGCAATCTTTCATACACAGGCCAAGTTTGTCGGGGCAGGTGTCGCATTGATAAATGGTGTCCTTGTGTATTCCCTTTTGTAAACGCACTCGGCACCTTTTTTTGCGGCTTACCTTTTCTGTCAGTTGGCGGGACCACCACTGGGAAATGCTGACCTGGTACGATACGAGCACCTTGAGTTCCGAAAGTCCTGGGGCCCGCTCCTTCCTGAGTGCCATATATCAGGGCCCTAACCACAACCTCCTGGAACTGAAGGTATGACGTATTGGTGTGGCGTGCACATTGTGACAGCAGGAAAGCGTTGAGCATTGCCATTTGCATGGCCAGCTTTTTGTACCACACCTTGGCCTTTCTCAAGCACTGTACGGTTGGAGGAGTTGATCGGAGAGATCAACGCCCCCCTTGTTTTTGTTGTACCCCAGTACACAGTCCAGTTTGCAGACATGTGTAGAGGTACCTCGTACAGTGCTGACGGTACTGCCATCACCGTGTATGGTGGTCAAGAGAAGGACATCCCTCTTGTCCTTGTTCTTGACCACCAGCAGTTGGTCGCTACATTGGGCCCTTCTATCACCCTTTCTGAACATCTGCCCAAGTAGCGTTTTCAGGAGGCCTCTCTGATTTTGTGGACAGTACCGCAGGCTGCGGTACCTCGCGCAGAGAGGGATTTGAAAAGTGGGATGCTGGAATAAAAGTTATCGGTGTAGAGGTGATAACCTTTATCCAGCAGTGGGTGCACCAAATCCCACACAATTTTCTCACTCACTCCCAGGACAGGGCAACACTCAGGGGGTTCATTCCTGGTGTACTTTCCTTCATAAACTCTAAAGCTGTGGGTGTACCCGAGGTACTCTTACATAGCTTTTAGAGTTTGATTCCGTGCCTGTCCCTCTTGCTGGGCAGGTACTGATGGAATCTGAGACTTCCCTTAAAATGAACTAAGGACTCATCCACGCAGATGTCCCCTTGAGGCACGTACACTTCAGCAAACGTTTTGTTGAAGTGTTCGATGACCAGTCGAACTTTGAACAGACGGTCAAAGTTGGGGTCATGTCGTGCGGCACACTGTGCATTATCGGTATAATGCAGGAATTTGTGGATGGTCTCAAAACGTCTCCGGGCCATGACCATTCGGAACACTGGAGTGTTGTATAAAATATCAACCCTCCAATATGCCCGAAGTTCTGGCTTCTTCAGGAACCCTATATGAAGGACCAGGCCCCAAAACTGCATCATTTCAACTGCGTCTACAGGAGACCAGTTAGAAAATGATGAACTGGGGTTTTGCATCAAAAATTGATGAGCATATAAATTAGTTTGGCACACCATGATGTTAATAAAATCCTCAGAGAAAAAGACTTTGAAAAGTCTATTTCTGTGAGGCCAGTGGTGTAAAACTTGATTCCTGATGCTGCCACAAAATCAGGAATCGGTGGCTCATAATTTTGGGGGGTGGTGGGGTCAGGTCCATATGGGGTCCGCAGTGGGGTGCACTGGTTCTTCTTCAGGAATGGGCGCTGCCTCATCTTCAGTCCTGAAGACTGCAGAACTCAAGGAGGAAGATGAGGAGGAGGAAGAGGATGAGGATGAAGAATCCGAAAAGTAAAGAAATGTGGGATACTCTTCTTCGCTATCAGTGTTGGAGGCAAGGAAAGCATATGCCTCCTCCACTGAATAGCACTGTGACGGACTTTTTTTGTGAATATGGTGCTTTGTGTGTACTTTATTTATAACTGGATGTTTGTGTGGGGGGGATAGTGATTGGTGCAAACTTGTCTGAAAAGAAAAAGCTAAAAGAAAAAAACAAATAGGGAGAAAAAGTTGCCTGTGAAAAGAAAAGTGTAAAACAGCAGGCACGTGCTCTGATAAGTGAACTGCGTCACTTATCAAAGTTCAGCAGCTGCTGGATGTGAGCACGGGGAGGTGAAATAAAAAAATGGAAAACTGCAGGCACGAGCTCTGATAAGTTAACTGTGTCACTTATCAAAGTTTGGCGGCTGCTAGATGTGTACACGGGGGTGGTGCAAGGGGGGTGAAGAAAAAAGGAAAACAGCAGGCACGAGCTCTGATAAGTGAACTGTGTCACTTAGCAAAGTTCGGCTGCCGGATGTGCGCACGGAGGGGGTGAAAAAGAAAAGCGAGCACGAGTGTTGATGGGTGAACTGCGTCACCAATCAACGCTCGGCGAATGCTAAATGTGCGCACAGAGGCGGCGCAAAGGGGGGTATAGGTGGGTAAAAAGGGGGAAAGAGAAGGGGGTGATGGGGGATTGGGGTGGATGAAGAGAGATCGGCAGAGATCAGGGATCGACACGGTTGTGGTCTCTCTTCTTTCTTTTGTCTTCTTTCTTCTGTCCTCTTTCTTCAGCAGGAATTGAGGTGTCACAGGCTTCTGTGGTACCACAAGGCCCAGCACAAGAGGAGATCTGGCAGTGTGACCGCTCTGCAGGAATCCTCAGCTAGTGTGAGGATTCCTGCAGTGCGGTCACAGACAGGTCAGAGACAGGTCACAGAGTGGTCATACCGCTACTGTGACCTGTCATTGATGGGATCGATGATCACATTGATCTCACCAATCAGAGGTGGTCCTGGTGACACCGATGTTGCTAGACACTGGCCTAGGATCGGAGCTCACAGCCCTGATCCTAGGCAGGTTACCAGCAGGGCACAGCTCGGTCACCGCTGCTGTGCCCTGTGATTGGCGCGATCGACGATTACATCAATCGCGCCAATCAGCAGCTGCAGGCCTTGCTAAACCTGTCTAGGATTGGTGCTATTTCAGCACCGATCCAGGCAGGTACTGGCAGGGCACAGCGGGTTAATACCGTGGCTGTGCCCTGCAATTGGCACGATCGATGTGATCGCGCCAACCTGAGCAGTTTTACCCACAAAGATCCCGCAAATAAAGAAGTGTATGGATCCATATAGCATCAAATATCAATGAAATTAGAAATAGCCCAATGCCTGGACACAATACACATTTAACATACCCCGGCTATAGGAAAATGACAATTATCAACAAAACAGGTGGCCGTGGAGCAACATAAATACACCAAAAACAATTGCACATAAGTACCAAAGTGCCTCGTGGCACTGGAGTATTTGGGATGATACCCGTAGTGAAGATTTAAATAAAAGTAATGCCTACCAGCCACACAGTGACGCATGGGCCACCAAATGAATAAACTCCAGCGCATGTATCCTAAAATAAGGACAAGGCAACAAATAGGCTGTGCAAGATGGAGGAAAATACGAGACAGCTCACATGACCAACCCGAAAAGAGTTAAAACTCCCATGGATGGAGGCCGGGGAGGAAAGAAAGCAAGAATCAGCGTGGGGACGCCCAATGTGTATCGCCATTGCAAGGACGGCTTCATCAGGGGAAGTATCAGGTACGTCGTCAGCCAGCATATAAATACCTTTCTGTATTAGATAATTAGTGGATGCGGGTGTGCGGAGAACCGGAACCGGAAATGACTAAGCCGGGCATAACCTGTGGGCAGACGTCTCTGCCCATAGTATCCGATGCGTACGTGCCAAAATAATAAGCGGTGTTCAGTTGTCCATACCCCTGTCCCTGGAATGCAAGCACAAATACACAGCCAACGCCCCACAGGCCGCAATACTAAATTCACACATTTCACAACTGCTTGCTCTCGAAATGTTGCCTTTCCGCAACCTGATGGCGGTGGCCGTCCCTTGGTACTCGGTCCCCAGCCACCACGATTTCTCCCAGTGTGCCATCCCTGCATTACACAAGCACGTATCCCACAACATGAGCTGTGCTCTCAACAATGGAGTTACTGGAATAGTCCCCCTAACAACTGACACGTGGACAAAGGCTTGTGGACAGGCACGGTACATCTCACTGATGGCACACTGGATTAACATATTGGAAGCCGGGATCCAGTCGGATCTTGGGATGGTTCACGTCCTCCTGACGCCGAGGATTGCGGGCCCTAGGTCAAGCAGGGTTGCCCCTACAGTCTACAGCTCCTGTACCTCCTTTTCCTCCTCCTCTTCAGCCTACATCTCCGAAACGACCACATCAAGTGGTCTGCCTCAGCCAGGCGGCAACAGGCTGTGCTGAAGCTTAGGTGACAAACCGCACAATGTTGAAGAGTTGTGGACAGCTCTGAAAGAGCAGGCAGATCTGTGGCTGACACCACTGAACCTACAGCCAGGCATGGTTGTGTGTGACAATGGCCGGAACCTCGTGGCGGCTCTGAGGTGAGGCGAGCTCACACACGTACCATGCCTGGCCCGTGTGCTTAACTTTGTGGTTCAGCAGTTTCTAAAAACCTACCTGGAGCTGCTGGATCTGCTTGTCAAAATACTCTGCCTGTGTGCCCATTTAAGAAAGTCCACTACAGCTTCCGCCGCCGTGTTTCAGCAATGTTTGCAGCTTCTGGCTCACTGACTGGTGTGTGATGTGCCCACATGTTGGAACTCTACACTGAAGATGTTGGGAAGGATTTTTGAGCAGAAGAGGGCAGTTGGTGACTACCAGCATCAACAAGGCCATCAGTATTCAGTTCAGACTCCATACATAAGACCTCAGGAGTGGACATAGATGTCAGACATACAGCTCTGGCAAAAATTAAAGACCATCACGTCAAAACCCTGTCATGGGCAGCCCAATCTCCAGACCTGAACCCCATTGAAAACCTCTGGAATGTAATCAAGAGGATGATGAATAGTTACAAACCATCAAACAAAGAACTGCTTAAATCTTTGCACCAGAAGCAGTGTGAAAGACTGGTGGAAAGCATGCCAAGACGCAAGAAAGCTGTGATTAAAAATTGTTATTCCACAAAATATTGATTTCTGAACTCTTCCTGAGTTAAAACATTAGTATTGCTATTTCTAAATGATTATGAACTTGTTTTCTTTGCATTATTTGAGGTCTGAAAGCACTGGGGGTTTTGTTTTGTATTTTTTTGACCATTTCTCCTTTTCAGAAAAAAATACAAAATTTATTGCTTGGAAATTCGGAGACATGTTGTCAGAAGTTTATTTAAATAAATGAACAATTTATATTTTACTCAAAAATATATCTATAAAGAGAAAAATCAAACTGAACATTTTGCAGTGGTCTCTTAATTTTTGCCAGAGCTGTGTGTACCATCCTCCAAACTTTGAGGACTCCACCAGGATGGTGAGTGGTGATCACCATCCCGCTTCTGTGTTCTGAAATGCTCTTTGCTTACAATCAAGGAGGATGCATTGCAGGAGGAGCAAGAAACCATACTGGGTGATTACACACAGCCCAGCCTCATCTCATCCCAAAGTGGATTGGGTGACAATGAGGAAGAGGAGGAGGAAAACAGGAGCTAGTTTCATGTGCTATAGACAGTGCTACCTGCACAACTGTCATACCGTTTGTTCAGCGTGGATGGCTTGAGGACAGGGAGGAGGAGGAGGAGAACATGGTCAGTCGTCCTCTTGGTGAGGACACAAGTCTTGCCTGTTAGCAGTCTGGCATGCATGGCTGAGTTTGTTATGCTGCCTTTCCTGTGACCCTCGAGTTCTCAAAATTTTGGGTGACAGTCATTACTGGTTGATGACACTTCTAGACCCACGCTATAAAAAAAACTTTCTATATTTTTTTCCCGAGGTGGACAGGTCTACTAAAATGGGGCAGTACCAGAAGGCCCTTGTTGAGGAATTATTTATAAAATTCCCATTGGAAAACGCTGTCGGCAGAGGTCTCAGTTCATTGGACAACCAAGGAGTACAGGCGAGAGAGACACATCTGCAATTCAGCAGAGGCAGAGGAACACTGTCAAAGTTCTGGGAGAGTTTTCTCAGACCCTCCCATCACACAGGCCATGAAGCGTGGGATACTCTCATAAGAAGTGTAAGGTTTGGGAAGATGCTGAGGGAGTACCTTGCTAACCGTATCAACGTCCTCCGTGATTCCTATGTGCCTTATAATTATTGGGTATCCAAGCTGGACACGTGGCATGAACTGGCTCTCTATGCCTTGGAGGCGCTGGCCTGCCCTGCCTCTAGCATTTTGTCAGAGCGGGTTTTTAGTGCTGCTTGTGGAATTATAACTCACTAGATGGTGGCCCGATTCTAACGCATCGGGTATTCTAAAATATGCATGTCCACGTAGTTTATTGCTCAGTCCACGTAGTATATTGCCCAGCCACATAGTATATTGCCCAGCCACTTAGTATATTGCCCAGCCACGTAGTATATTGCCCAGTTACGTAGTATATTGCCCAGCCACGTATATTGCCCAACCACGTAGTATATTGCCCAGTTACGTAATATATTGCCTAGCCACGTAGTATATTGCCCAGCCACGTAGTGTATTTCCCAGCCACGTAGTATATTGCCCAGCCACGTAGTATATTGCCCAGCCACGTAGTATATTGCCCAGCCACGTAGTATATTGCCCAGCCACGTAGTATATTGCCCAGTTACGTAGTATATTGCCCAGTGACGTAGTATATTGCCCAGTGACATAGTATACAGCACAGAGCTACGTAGTATATTGCACAGCGACGTAGTATACAGCACAGAGCCATGTAGTATATTGGCCAGTCACGTAGTATATTGCCCAGCTACGTGGTATATTGGCCAGTCACGTAGTATATTGCCCAGCTACATAGTATATTGGCCAGTCACGTAGTATATTGCCCAGCTACGTAGTATATTGCCCAGCCACGTATGTCACAGGTTAAAAAATAAACATATACTTGCCTTCCGAGGGCCCCTTGCAGTTCGGTCACATGACCGTGACGTCATGGCAGGTCCTTCTCGTGCAGGCACGCAGGACCTGTGATGACGTCGCAGTCACATGACCGTGACACAATGGCAGGTCGTTCCCACGCAGGCGCGCAGGCCCTGTGATGATGTTGTGGTCACATGACCGTGACGTCATGGCAGGTCCTTCTCGAGCAGGCGAGCAGGGCTTGTGATGACGTCGCGGTCACATTACCGTGATATCATGGCAGGTCCTTCTCGCGCAGGACCTGTGATGACGTCGCAGTCACATGACCATGACGTCACGGCAGGTCGTTCTCGCGCAGGTCCTGTGATGACGGCATAGTCACATGACCGTGACGTCATGGCAGGTCCTTCTACCATACCATCCTTGGCACCGGAAGCTGACGGAGGTCACCAGAGCGTCGCGAATGGTGAATATATAATGATTTGTTATTTTTATATTATTTTTAACATTAGATGTTTTTACTATTGATGCTGCATAGGCTGCATCAATAGTAAAAACTTGGTCACACAGGGTTAATAGCGGCGGTAACGGAGTGAGTTACCTGTGGCATAACGCGGTCCGTTACCGCTGGCATTAACCCTATGTGAGCGGTGACTGCGAGGAGTATGGAGCGGGCGCCGGGCGCTGACTGCAGGGGAGGGACTAATCGGACTGTGGCCGTCGCTAATTGGTCGCGGCAGCCATGACAGGTAGCTGGCGAGACCAATCAGCGACTTGGACTTCATGACAGACAGAGGCTGCGACCAATGAATATCCGTGACAGACAGACAGACAGAAGGACAGTAAGACGGAAGTGACCCTTAGACAATTATATAGTAGATAAGCGCATTTGCCTGTCAACTGAAAATGCTGACAGGCTGACTCTTTTAAAAAATGAATAAGGGCTGGATTGGGCCAGACTTCTCAACACCACCAAATGATAGCAACGTAACATAAACTCAAATCGAGTGTCTCTTTTTTGGGAGGTCAATTCCCATGCACCTCTTCACACCCACACCTGGGTATACGCTTCTTGATTTTGGCTATTTGCTGTTGTCCTCCTCCTCCTCATCCTCCATCACCATATCACCAGGGTGACCGTTGTCCAGGATGCAACACCCATGTAATTTTTTTAAAAGAGTGTTTGTGATGCCTGTAAAAAAATAGTTATACAGTGTGTTCATGTATACCCCCAGGGGTAAATGTTTGTCAGCCCATACAGTTAGTGCATGGGCATTACAAGTATAGGAGACCCGCTCCTTTTTAATGGGAACATTATTTATGAGGCCCTCCTCCACGTCTTTTCCAAGGGACATTGGAGTTCCTCCAATTTTTTGGCATCCATTGCTTCACTACATAGGCAAACACTATGGGAAACCCACTTTCTAATAATGGGAACATTTTTTCATGAGGCCCTCCTCTATGTCTCTTCCAAGGGGCATTGGAGTGCCTCCAAATTGTTGGCAGCCCTTGCATTCACTGCATAGGCAAACAGTATAGAAGACCCACTTCCTAATAATGGGAACATTGTTTTCAGGAGGTCCTCCTGTACGTCTCTTCAAAGGGGTATTGGGGTGTGTCTAAATTTTGGGCAGCCTTGCCACTCACTGCATACGCAATAACAGTATAGGAGACCACTGTTTATTAATGGGAACAACAAAGCATAGTCGGCTGATGGCTCTCTAAGAATAGTGAGGGCCGACTGCTGGCCCTTTAAGAATAGTAAAGGCCACCTGGTGGCCCTATAAAAATAGGCTTTGTGACTTTCAGAATCCCTCCTTCATAAATTAAACAGGATGTCTGATGATGTGTCACACACCACATGGCCAGATAAGGTTGTAAAATGTTAAAAATTACATTTCCCAGTGAATGCATTTGTCTTGGTTGAAAGCAATGCTAAAGTTCAAAAAATGCATCAAAAACGCTACGTGTGAACATAACCCAAGGTGTGGAGGAGAATTTTTGTTTTTGGTTATTTATTTTACCTTATATACAAGTCATTACCCTGGAAAGGATGTTCCTTAACATATTTCCCAGGAACATCCATTTTGGTTTCATTTTGTATGTTTTACTGTGAGTCTGTAAAAGTGGCATAAGACTCTGACAACATTGTTCACAGCAGTGACCTGGAAGTCAGAAATGCTTCCAGGGGTCTTCCCCATGCTGTTCCAATGTA
This sequence comes from Ranitomeya imitator, assembly GCF_032444005.1. Lineage (NCBI taxonomy): Eukaryota > Metazoa > Chordata > Amphibia > Anura > Dendrobatidae > Ranitomeya > Ranitomeya imitator. The sequence goes on along the minus strand of NC_091284.1, from coordinate 703,650,856 downwards.
ATTTGAGCACTGTTCACATCGATTTCTGTAATTTTTAGTCACTCTGCAGACCGCCCCAGAAAAATGCTCAAGTTTCCCATAGACTTACATTGGGCTCGTTGCTCGAGTCGAGCACCCGAGCATTCCAGTTTGCTAGACTCGAGCAACAAGCACCCGAGCATTTTAGTGCTCTCCCATCACTAATATTGGTGTGACTGTAAGGAGGTGGCGGGGACCCTCCGCTGCCCCCTCCTTCCGTATATACCAAACATGTGTTCCCCCTGTGGTGCTCTAATAGTTAGCTATGTGTCTATATGTCTACTATGCAATTGTTACCATCCACCTCTCCTGTCTCCCCTTTTTCCTCATACTTTGTAAGCTTGCGAGCAGGGCCCTCACTCCTCTTGGTATCTGTTTTTATCTGTGTTTATTGTTATGCTGTAATATCTATTGTCTGTACAAGTCCCCCCTATAATGTAAAGTGCTGCGGAATATGCTGGTGCTATATAAACAAAAATTATTATTATGGTACTACTGTTTACTGTGTTATGGCTGCATGTGTATTGTGTGAAGTTCCCTTTAATTCTATGTCTTTGTAGTGTACTGCAATATGTTATCTGTTGCCTATGTGCAGATTAGGGACAGAAGTGGTTAATAAAAGGGGGCTGGACTAGCAGCAAAGAAGCAGGAAGCTCCTGTTTCTGGGAGTAGAGCCCAGTTTGCCCACAGCAGGAGGTGCTCCCATGTTGGGAGCGTGCTATACCCCAGTAGGGGAACAGAGATACCAATGGACTGTGAGACGGCAAGAACTGGCACAAGGACTGTGAGAGTGCCCTCTCAGAGACTGATGGCTCCCAGGAGCCGAGTGGGAGCTGATGCTTCAGCTGCTGCTGTTGCCAATGGAACAGCATTTTGAATAGGGATAGCTCAGGAATTATTACCTTCATCTCCACTTCATCTTCATTAAACAAGTTGCCATTGTTGGGCTAGTGTGACTTGTGGTGCATCCAGAGGATGCCGTTCCTGCATGGAGAGCAGCCGTGTGACAGAGGAAACCAACTTTAACCTAGGGCTGGGACTAGAACTGTCTTTTCATGTGCAAGGGGCCGGGGTGCTCACTGACTGACCAAAATGCCGTCATTTTTCATACATGAAGCATGGTGTACAGAGGTTGGTGGAAAACCCTAAGAAAATAAAGGAACACTATTACCCACTCATGGAGGATCACATCCTTGTTCAGTGCATGCATTATTCTTGGACATACAGTAATCACGCTGTACAAATTAAGTCAAGAGCAACATATGTAACACATGAAGACACAAAAGAGAATAGTAAAACCAAAAACACTCAGTTTGAAAAAATGTTGCAGTAATCCGCAAGTGCTAGTAAAAGATGTAAAAAACAGGGTATTTGGTTGATACGTTTTTTGCAAAAAATGTATACTAAGCTGCTCTACCAATCTTCACGGTATACCCTTATCAGAGCAGTCCTAACTAATGTATGCAATCCCTATCTGATGTATTTAAAAACCTGATCATCTGTATATAACCTGTGTGAACAGGGTTCAGAGAGGAAAAATCCATGTGTGCATACAGGGTAGAACAGCTTTTGTGCAGATAGCCCAAGAGGAGTGGTGGAACTCCCCAGTCTTGTAGACACAAGAGAACAATTATGGAAACAGGAACACATGGGCTACTTGCACAGTGAACAAGTCTGTATGATCATGTTCACACACCACCAAGAAACCTGAAGACACAAAAGAGAATAGTAAAACCAAAAACACTCAGTTTGAAAAAATGTTGCAGTAATCCGCAAGTGCTAGTAAAAGATGTAAAAAACAGGGTATTTGGTTGATACGTTTTTTGCAAAAAATGTATACTAAGCTGCTCTACCAATCTTCATGGTATACCCGTATCAGAGCAGTCCTAACTAATGTATGCAATCCCTATCTGATGTATTTAAAAACCTGATCATCTGTATATAACCTGTGTGAACAGGGTTCAGAGAGGAAAAATCCATGTGTGCATACAGGGTAGAACAGCTTTTGTGCAGATAGCCCAAGAGGAATGGTGGAACTCCCCAGTCTTGTAGACACAAGAGAACAATTATGGAAACAGGAACACATGGGCTACTTGCACAGTGAACAAGTCTGTATGATCATGTTCACACACCACCAAGAAACCTGAAGACACAAAAGAGAATAGTAAAACCAAAAACACTCAGTTTGAAAAAATGTTGCAGTAATCCGCAAGTGCTAGTAAAAGATGTAAAAAACAGGGTATTTGGTTGATACGTTTTTTGCAAAAAATGTATACTAAGCTGCTCTACCAATCTTCACGGTATACCCTTATCAGAGCAGTCCTAACTAATGTATGCAATCCCTATCTGATGTATTTAAAAACCTGATCATCTGTATATAACCTGTGTGAACAGGGTTCAGAGAGGAAAAATCCATGTGTGCATACAGGGTAGAACAGCTTTTGTGCAGATAGCCCAAGAGGAGTGGTGGAACTCCCCAGTCTTGTAGACACAAGAGAACAATTATGGAAACAGGAACACATGGGCTACTTGCACAGTGAACAAGTCTGTATGATCATGTTCACACACCACCAAGAAACCTGAAGACACAAAAGAGAATAGTAAAACCAAAAACACTCAGTTTGAAAAAATGTTGCAGTAATCCGCAAGTGCTAGTAAAAGATGTAAAAAACAGGGTATTTGGTTGATACGTTTTTTGCAAAAAATGTATACTAAGCTGCTCTACCAATCTTCACGGTATACCCTTATCAGAGCAGTCCTAACTAATGTATGCAATCCCTATCTGATGTATTTAAAAACCTGATCATCTGTATATAACCTGTGTGAACAGGGTTCAGAGAGGAAAAATCCATGTGTGCATACAGGGTAGAACAGCTTTTGTGCAGATAGCCCAAGAGGAGTGGTGGAACTCCCCAGTCTTGTAGACACAAGAGAACAATTATGGAAACAGGAACACATGGGCTACTTGCACAGTGAACAAGTCTGTATGATCATGTTCACACACCACCAAGAAACCTGAAGACACAAAAGAGAATAGTAAAACCAAAAACACTCAGTTTGAAAAAATGTTGCAGTAATCTGCAAGTGCTAGTTAAAGATGTAAAAAACAGGGTATTTGGTTGATACGTTTTTTGCAAAAAATGTATACTAAGCTGCTCTACCAATCTTCACGGTATACCCTTATCAGAGCAGTCCTAACTAATGTATGCAATCCCTATCTGATGTATTTAAAAACCTGATCATCTGTATATAACCTGTGTGAACAGGGTTCAGAGAGGAAAAATCCATGTGTGCATACAGGGTAGAACAGCTTTTGTGCAGATAGCCCAAGAGGAGTGGTGGAACTCCCCAGTCTTGTAGACACAAGAGAACAATTATGGAAACAGGAACACATGGGCTACTTGCACAGTGAACAAGTCTGTATGATCATGTTCACACACCACCAAGAAACCTGAAGACACAAAAGAGAATAGTAAAACCAAAAACACTCAGTTTGAAAAAATGTTGCAGTAATCCGCAAGTGCTAGTAAAAGATGTAAAAAACAGGGTATTTGGTTGATACGTTTTTTGCAAAAAATGTATACTAAGCTGCTCTACCAATCTTCACGGTATACCCTTATCAGAGCAGTCCTAACTAATGTATGCAATCCCTATCTGATGTATTTAAAAACCTGATCATCTGTATATAACCTGTGTGAACAGGGTTCAGAGAGGAAAAATCCATGTGTGCATACAGGGTAGAACAGCTTTTGTGCAGATAGCCCAAGAGGAGTGGTGGAACTCCCCAGTCTTGTAGACACAAGAGAACAATTATGGAAACAGGAACACATGGGCTACTTGCACAGTGAACAAGTCTGTATGATCATGTTCACACACCACCAAGAAACCTGAAGACACAAAAGAGAATAGTAAAACCAAAAACACTCAGTTTGAAAAAATGTTGCAGTAATCCGCAAGTGCTAGTAAAAGATGTAAAAAACAGGGTATTTGGTTGATACGTTTTTTGCAAAAAATGTATACTAAGCTGCTCTACCAATCTTCACGGTATACCCTTATCAGAGCAGTCCTAACTAATGTATGCAATCCCTATCTGATGTATTTAAAAACCTGATCATCTGTATATAACCTGTGTGAACAGGGTTCAGAGAGGAAAAATCCATGTGTGCATACAGGGTAGAACAGCTTTTGTGCAGATAGCCCAAGAGGAGTGGTGGAACTCCCCAGTCTTGTAGACACAAGAGAACAATTATGGAAACAGGAACACATGGGCTACTTGCACAGTGAACAAGTCTGTATGATCATGTTCACACACCACCAAGAAACCTGAAGACACAAAAGAGAATAGTAAAACCAAAAACACTCAGTTTGAAAAAATGTTGCAGTAATCCGCAAGTGCTAGTAAAAGATGTAAAAAACAGGGTATTTGGTTGATACGTTTTTTGCAAAAAATGTATACTAAGCTGCTCTACCAATCTTCACGGTATACCCTTATCAGAGCAGTCCTAACTAATGTATGCAATCCCTATCTGATGTATTTAAAAACCTGATCATCTGTATATAACCTGTGTGAACAGGGTTCAGAGAGGAAAAATCCATGTGTGCATACAGGGTAGAACAGCTTTTGTGCAGATAGCCCAAGAGGAGTGGTGGAACTCCCCAGTCTTGTAGACACAAGAGAACAATTATGGAAACAGGAACACATGGGCTACTTGCACAGTGAACAAGTCTGTATGATCATGTTCACACACCACCAAGAAACCTGAAGACACAAAAGAGAATAGTAAAACCAAAAACACTCAGTTTGAAAAAATGTTGCAGTAATCCGCAAGTGCTAGTTAAAGATGTAAAAAACAGGGTATTTGGTTGATACGTTTTTTGCAAAAAATGTATACTAAGCTGCTCTACCAATCTTCACGGTATACCCTTATCAGAGCAGTCCTAACTAATGTATGCAATCCCTATCTGATGTATTTAAAAACCTGATCATCTGTATATAACCTGTGTGAACAGGGTTCAGAGAGGAAAAATCCATGTGTGCATACAGGGTAGAACAGCTTTTGTGCAGATAGCCCAAGAGGAGTGGTGGAACTCCCCAGTCTTGTAGACACAAGAGAACAATTATGGAAACAGGAACACATGGGCTACTTGCACAGTGAACAAGTCTGTATGATCATGTTCACACACCACCAAGAAACCTGAAGACACAAAAGAGAATAGTAAAACCAAAAACACTCAGTTTGAAAAAATGTTGCAGTAATCCGCAAGTGCTAGTAAAAGATGTAAAAAACAGGGTATTTGGTTGATACGTTTTTTGCAAAAAATGTATACTAAGCTGCTCTACCAATCTTCACGGTATACCCTTATCAGAGCAGTCCTAACTAATGTATGCAATCCCTATCTGATGTATTTAAAAACCTGATCATCTGTATATAACCTGTGTGAACAGGGTTCAGAGAGGAAAAATCCATGTGTGCATACAGGGTAGAACAGCTTTTGTGCAGATAGCCCAAGAGGAGTGGTGGAACTCCCCAGTCTTGTAGACACAAGAAAACAATTATGGAAACAGGAACACATGGGCTACTTGCACAGTGAACAAGTCTGTATGATCATGTTCACACACCACCAAGAAACCTGAAGACACAAAAGAGAATAGTAAAACCAAAAACACTCAGTTTGAAAAAATGTTGCAGTAATCCGCAAGTGCTAGTAAAAGATGTAAAAAACAGGGTATTTGGTTGATACGTTTTTTGCAAAAAATGTATACTAAGCTGCTCTACCAATCTTCACGGTATACCCTTATCAGAGCAGTCCTAACTAATGTATGCAATCCCTATCTGATGTATTTAAAAACCTGATCATCTGTATATAACCTGTGTGAACAGGGTTCAGAGAGGAAAAATCCATGTGTGCATACAGGGTAGAACAGCTTTTGTGCAGATAGCCCAAGAGGAGTGGTGGAACTCCCCAGTCTTGTAGACACAAGAGAACAATTATGGAAACAGGAACACATGGGCTACTTGCACAGTGAACAAGTCTGTATGATCATGTTCACACACCACCAAGAAACCTGAAGACACAAAAGAGAATAGTAAAACCAAAAACACTCAGTTTGAAAAAATGTTGCAGTAATCCGTATTTAATCTGTATTTAAAAACCTCTCTGAACCCTCTTTTTCCTCTCTGAACCCTGTTCACACAGGTTATATACAGATGATCAGGTTTTTAAATACATCAGATAGGGATTGCATACATTAGTTAGGACTGCTCTGATAAGGGTATACCGTGAAGATTGGTAGAGCAGCTTAGTATACATTTTTTGCAAAAAACGTATCAACCAAATACCCTGTTTTTTACATCTTTTACTAGCACTTGCGGATTACTGCAACATTTTTTCAAACTGAGTGTTTTTGGTTTTACTATTCTCTTTTGTGTCTTCAGGTTTCTTGGTGGTGTGTGAACATGATCATACAGACTTGTTCACTGTGCAAGTAGCCCATGTGTTCCTGTTTCCATAATTGTTCTCTTGTGTCTACAAGACTGGGGAGTTCCACCACTCCTCTTGGGCTATCTGCACAAAAGCTGTTCTACCCTGTATGCACACATGGATTTTTCCTCTCTGAACCCTGTTCACACAGGTTATATACAGATGATCAGGTTTTTAAATACATCAGATAGGGATTGCATACATTAGTTAGGACTGCTCTGATAAGGGTATACCGTGAAGATTGGTAGAGCAGCTTAGTATACATTTTTTGCAAAAAACGTATCAACCAAATACCCTGTTTTTTACATCTTTTACTAGCACTTGCGGATTACTGCAACATTTTTTCAAACTGAGTGTTTTTGGTTTTACTATTCTCTTTTGTGTCTTCAGGTTTCTTGGTGGTGTGTGAACATGATCATACAGACTTGTTCACTGTGCAAGTAGCCCATGTGTTCCTGTTTCCATAATTGTTCTCTTGTGTCTACAAGACTGGGGAGTTCCACCACTCCTCTTGGGCTATCTGCACAAAAGCTGTTCTACCCTGTATGCACACATGGATTTTTCCTCTCTGAACCCTGTTCACACAGGTTATATACAGATGATCAGGTTTTTAAATACATCAGATAGGGATTGCATACATTAGTTAGGACTGCTCTGATAAGGGTATACCGTGAAGATTGGTAGAGCAGCTTAGTATACATTTTTTGCAAAAAACGTATCAACCAAATACCCTGTTTTTTACATCTTTTACTAGCACTTGCGGATTACTGCAACATTTTTTCAAACTGAGTGTTTTTGGTTTTACTATTCTCTTTTGTGTCTTCAGGTTTCTTGGTGGTGTGTGAACATGATCATACAGACTTGTTCACTGTGCAAGTAGCCCATGTGTTCCTGTTTCCATAATTGTTCTCTTGTGTCTACAAGACTGGGGAGTTCCACCACTCCTCTTGGGCTATCTGCACAAAAGCTGTTCTACCCTGTATGCACACATGGATTTTTCCTCTCTGAACCCTGTTCACACAGGTTATATACAGATGATCAGGTTTTTAAATACATCAGATAGGGATTGCATACATTAGTTAGGACTGCTCTGATAAGGGTATACCGTGAAGATTGGTAGAGCAGCTTAGTATACATTTTTTGCAAAAAACGTATCAACCAAATACCCTGTTTTTTACATCTTTTACTAGCACTTGCGGATTACTGCAACATTTTTTCAAACTGAGTGTTTTTGGTTTTACTATTCTCTTTTGTGTCTTCAGGTTTCTTGGTGGTGTGTGAACATGATCATACAGACTTGTTCACTGTGCAAGTAGCCCATGTGTTCCTGATTCCATATGTAACACATGAGTGGTTTCTTGACAAATATAAGGGTCCATTGACAATATAATACAAGTGGACGCTAATGGAATTTTGATGAATATGAATGTCGTGTAGGAACCCATATACCACAAAGCTGTGGATAAAAGAACTTAATATTTGGTATAGAAACCTTTGTTTGCAATTACAGAGGTCAGACGTTTCCTCTAGTTCTTGACCAAGTTTGCACACTCTGCAGTAGGAATTTTGGCCCACTCCTCCATACAGATCTCCTCCAGCTCTTTCAGGTTTCGGGGCTGTCTCTGGGCAACATTGGGTTTTAGTTCCTTCGAAAGAGTTCCTATTGGGATCAGGTCTGGAGACTGGCTAGGCCACTCCAGGACCTTGAAATGCTTCTTACGGAGCCACTCTTTAGTTGTCGTGGCGGTGTTTTTCGGGTCATTTGCATGCTGGAAGATGCAGCCACGACCAATCTTTAATGCTCTAAGAAGTCGTTGGCTAAAATCTTGCGATACATGACCCCGTCCATCCTCCCTTCAATATGGTGCAGTTGTCCTGTCCCTTTGCAGAAAATGTTTTCCCCACCATACTTCACAGTTGGGACACTGTTCTTGGGGTTCAACTCATCCTATTTCTTTCTCCAAACACTGTGAGTGGAGTTGTTACCAAAAAGTTATATTTTAGTCTCATCTGATCATATGACCTTCTCCTATGCCTCCTCTGGATCATCCAGATGGTCACTAGTGAATTTGAAATGTGCCTGGACATGTGCTAGAGGGAGCAGGTGGACCTTGCGTACCCTGCAGGATTTTAATCCATGACGGTGTAGTGTGTTAGTAATGGTAATGTTTGAGACTGCGGCCCCAGCCTTCTTCAGATCATTGACCAGGTCCTCCGTTGTAGTTCTGAGCTGATTCCTGACCTTCCTCAGAGTCATCCTTACCCCACGATGTGAGATCTTGCATGGAGTCCCAGACTGAGGAAGATTTACAGTCATTTTGTGTTTCTTCATTTTCCAATAATTGTGCTAACAGTTGTTGCTAACACACATATTCACAGTGAAGATGTTCTCCACAAATTGAAAGTTCCTTATTATGGGCTGGGTTCTCACTCCATACCCGAGAGCAAAATAAGTGTTAAATGGAAACAATAGAAGAAAAGTTTATACTTACCGCTCATCTCTCTTGCCTCTCTGCTTTTCACCATCACCCATCTGACCCTCGTCACATTTTCAGATCCCTGCCACTCACATTAGGCCCAGACTACCGGGTTTGATGCGGCCGTGGGGACTTCTGTACATGCACCCGCAAAGATCACGGTGCATGCTGTGATGTCATAATAAAATATAAGGTCTTTTATTAACATTTGAATGGCCTTTTATGGTTCAATTTACAGCTTTTGCGGAATCCAATTTATGGATCTTGCTGAATTGGTGCAATAGCGAATGACAAAAAACCTGCATTTTGGCGAATGCAGAGTTTTGTAACATTCTAGTAGAATTCAGTTTCACTCAAATTTATTTGCTCATCTCTAGTGTGTATGTATGTGCTCAGTGTATATGTACTGTATGTGTTTGTGCTCTGTGCATACATGTATGTATGTGTGTATGTGCTTTCTGTATACATATTTGTACGTGTATCTATTTGTTTTGTGTATACATGCGCGTGCTATGTGCATATACATATATGTGAGTAACATGCAGTGTGCATATGTGTGCGTAATATACAGTGTTTGTGTTAGACACAATGTGTGTATGTAGTATCCATATTCATAAATATTCATGATTGGATTGTTCATTCCAGAACAAAAATCATTGTTCTTAGCAGCACATCGCCCAATGCAATCTGCAGATGTGGTGCCGATAACATGATACTATTTGGGACATATTAATCTATTAGTAATCGTTCCGTGCCTATCATTTTTCGTCAGTCTGTATACAGACTAGAGGCCGGAAAACAAATGCCAAACAACTTGAATTTTTTCATTTAATGTCCTGAAGTCTGCTCATGTACATGCAGCCTAAATGTTTCTGTGAAGGTTCAACAAGTTAGCATTTGGGGCCCTACTTTTAACTTTTTGCCCAGGGCACTACTTTGTCTAATAGTGGCCCTACATGTGACTCATGACTGCTGAAAAAAATTATTTACATATTTCTATGTACAAACTACATGCAAAATCCTCTCCCTGCTATATAATGTATTTACCTTCTAAATTATTAGAAGCTGCAAACATAAGGTAATTATAACTCTTCAGGTCAAGATATTACAGACTACAAAAAAAATCATGTATTGTGCCTAGTAAACTAAATCTTGTAATGGAAATATAAAATTTTCCATTAGTAAGTTATAAAACCCAGGCTGACACATGGTTAATGTAGTTTCTCAGACATCTGAATGTCAGTGGTCACCATTGAGCCTGCTTTTTTTTCTGTTTAATGTATGCATACACATGAGATCTATGCTGACTCCTCAAATGCAAGAATGCTCCATACAGTGTAGGCACTGTCACTGTGGTTTTTATTAATAATCGGTACAGTGGTATCTTGCAATGACTGTGTAGTGCTGGCAATATGTGGTCCTGTCATGGTGTGCCGGTATTTCTCGCTTATATGTGGTATTATTTGTAAATTAGTCTTGGTACAGTGGGTTTCACTCAGTAACATGATGGTAGTTATCAGGACTGGCTCCAGGTTTTCGTGAGCCCCTTTAACACATACAATGTTTCAAGATGCACAGAGAAGAAATATAGGTGTAGTGCAATGTCAAAGAATTCACTTACTTCTTCCATTACATAAGTGATATCTATTGAAAATTCTACAATAGCTCAGAAACCAGACAGTATAGTCCTCCATACAGTATAATGAGCCCCATATATTGCTTCATACAGAAGGATGGGCCCCATATTTTGCTTCAAACAGAATAATGTGCCTCATATAATGCTCCATACAGAACAATGGACCCCATATATTGCTCCATACAGATTAGGGGTGTGTCAGAGGCTGCAGACAGTCACACTGCATCTGGCTGCAGAAGTTCTCTTTTGCAGACATCTTCTGACTCTTTGACCCAGTGGCAACCGTTCTCTGTCTCTAATTGACACACCTGGACCCATGTGTTATAGACTCCCAGCCTGCTGCTGGGAGTTGCCGGTGATATTTCCATTTTCCCTGTTGAGGCTTTGAGCTATAGCAGTCAGCTATCTTCCTCTTTTGGTGTTGCTGGAGGACGTCTGTGTTACATCTCTGAGTCTTCTCAAGATAAGTGTTCCCCTTGTTTGTCTACCCCAGCTTTCTTTACTGGTAGTGATGATTGTCTTGTGCTCCTATCCTTCCCTATGCAGGGCTTATCGCCAGGATAAGGCAGGGATTAGCTTCCAGCTCGGCGATAGGTGCAGAACCTATATAGGGATGTTTAGGGCAGGCAAATTGATGTTAGATCTGCCTAGGGGTCTCCACTCCCCCATTCCCTAGTGTTTGATTCCCTTCCTCTTATCTCTTCGTGTTGCACTTAGTCTTTCCTACACCTTAGTCTTGCCTACACTGCGCGTGACATCCATACAGAATGAGCCTCATATAATGCTCCATACAGTATGGGCCCCATACTCTCCTCGCTGGCCGATGGTCCGGACTCCTCAGCGTCGCCATCTTCTTCTCTCTGCACTGTCACTGCTCAGAGCAGAGGGGCGCACATAGCAGAGTTTGGAGGCGGCGCTGTGCAGGAACAGGGAGAAGTAAATATTGCAAATGAGGTTAAAAAAAGTAAAGTCACAATATTGGAAGCTGTCAAGACCTTTCCATTTACATGATTGTAAATCTGGAAGAGAAACTGGACTATGAGAATGTTGCACCCTGGCAATAGCCATTGACTAGAGATGAGTGAATATTTTGAAATTCTTATTCACTGCGTTTTTCTCAAAAATTCAATTCACGGTAAAGACATTTTCACAAATCTCAATACTGGAAAGATTAATTCACTAATTAAATAGTAATTGCTTGGAAAATGCACGTGTGTTAGGCAAGAGAAAGAGAAAATCCTGTTGATCATAATAGCTTATATTTTGCAGGGGAGAGAAAGAGAAGACCCCACTGACGATAATTCTACAGAAGACTGGAAGAGCTTACACTCTACAGAAGAGAGATCTATTCAATGACTCTGGAGATGTAAAATGTATCTGCAGTACAAACTATGCTCCACTAGGAACCGCTGATCTGTAATGACTAGTGTTGAGCATTCCGATACCGCAAGTATCGGGTATCGGCCGATATTTGCGGTATCGGAATTCCGATACCGAATTCCGATACTTCCCGCGTATCGGATACCGGAATCGGAAGTTCCCAGAATTCAAACTGAACGCAGCAGCCAATGAGGAATGATTGGAAGTGTGGGCACATCCTGTTTAGCATGGTGGGCATGTAAGTACTGGCAAGGCTGGGATTGGCTGCTGAAATGATGTCACTCTGCACTATAAAAAACGCTGCCGCCATTTTGCGCTCACTCTGCTGTGATTTCAGTTAGGGACAGGACGCTGTGTTCTAACTGAGGGCCAGTCGAGCTAGCTAATTGCTTTATTTTCCTTTCCAAAGGCTAATTTAGCAAAACGCTGTGTGTTCTTCACTGTTCACCTTGCTCTTGCCTTGCAGCGCTGTTTTAACAGCGTTCTGCAAGGTCTCTGTGTGTGTGTGTGTGTGTGTGTGTGCAGCTCACTCTGTAGTCTGTGTGCAGCCATATACCCGGTTGTATTCAGCTCAGGGGGGGTTCACACTGCCTCACACAGTTGTCCTTTTTTGCTCTTAGTGCAGCCTGCTGCACATTTTTTCTCAAATTTCCTATTAGTGTTTTTCCACCAGTCTCCAGCTCTATTGTGGAAAAACACTACATAGGATAACCTAGAGGGGGGTTTTTGGGCCTTGCAGCGCCGTTTACGGCTGTCTGCACGGTCTCCGTGTGAGCCCAGCTCGCCCTGTAGTCTGTGTGCAGCCATAGCCAGTTGGATTCAGCTCAGGGTTCGTTACTGGCTCATACCTTGAGAAAAATTTTCCTTTTTTTCAAATAGTGCAGCCTGTTTAAAATTTGAAAAAAAAAAATTCCTATTAGTGTCTTTCCACTCGTATCCAGCTAAATAGTGGAAAAACACTACATAGGATAACCTAGAGGAGGGTTTTTTGGCCTTGCAGCGCCGTTTACGGCTGTCTGCACGGTCTCCGTGTGAGCCCAGCTCGCCCTGTAGTCTGTGTGCAGCCATAGCCGGTTGGATTCAGCTCAGGGTTCGTTACTGGCTCATACCTAGAGAAAAATTTTACTTTTTTTCAAATAGTGCAGCCTGTTTAAAATTTGAAAAAAAAAAATTCCTATTAGTGTCTTTCCACTCGTATCCAGCTAAATAGTGGAAAAACACTATATAGGATAACCTAGAGGAGGGTTTTTTGGCCTTGCAGCGCCGTTTACGGCTGTCTGCACGGTCTCTGTGTGAGCGCAGCTCGCCCTGTAGTCTGTGTGCAGCCATAGCCGGTTGGATTCAGCTCAGGGTGCGTTACTGCCTCATACCTTGAAAAACAATTTCCGTTTTTTCAAATAGTGCAGCCTGTTTAAAATTTGAAAAAAAAAATTCCTATTAGTGTCTTTCCACTCGTATCCAGCTAAATAGTGGAAAAACACTATATAGGATAACCTAGAGGAGGGTTTTTTGGCCTTGCAGCGCCGTTTACGGCTGTCTGCACGGTCTCTGTGTGAGCGCAGCTCGCCCTGTAGTCTGTGTGCAGCCATAGCCGGTTGGATTCAGCTCAGGGTGCATTACTGCCTCATACCTTGAAAAACAATTTCCTTTTTTTCAAATAGTGCAGCCAGTTTAAAATTTGAAAAAAAAAATTCCTATTAGTGTCTTTCCACTCGTATCCAGCTAAATAGTGGAAAAACACTATATAGGATAACCGAGAGGAGGGTTTTTTGGCCTTGCAGCGCCGTTTACGGCTGTCTGCACGGTCTCCGTGTGATTTAAACTAGCTCTGTAGCCCGATCTGCACCAAAAAAAAAGTTAAGTTCACCAAACACAACTTAACACTTGTGTAGGCCACATTTGAAAAATAATAAAGTTTAGTCCACAATTTACAACATTAGTGTTTCTTACACCTGTTAGGAGGAGCATTTCAGGAATAAGCACACTAAGGCCTTAGTACTTTTCTGCTTATCTTTATCTGTCAACCAAGATGAAGAGGGCAGGGAGTAAGGCACGTGGGCGTGGGCGCGGAGCAGGGAGAGGAACAGGGAGAGGACGTGGTGATTCTGTGCCTGCTGCGGGCGCCGGTGACTCGTCGTCACTCAGTTTCAGCAGGGAACAGTCCTTCATGCGCAGCTTTGTCGGAGAGCGCCGTGCACCGCTGCTGCGTGAAGACCAAATTGAAGCCGTTGTCGGGTGGATGGCAGCTAACGCCTCGGCATCGACTTCAGTTAGTGCCACATCCTCTCAGGCACAGAGCACTGGAGAGCAGCCATCTGTCTCTTCACCACCTGCCAAATTGGCCAGGCAGTCAGAGAGCCCAGGACAGGAGCCGTCTCTACTTCTGTTCTCTGAATCTCTTGGCTTGGAAACAGGGGGCCAGCCAAGCAGCATTGGAGAAATGGAAGAAGAGGCAGTGTGCAGTGATGCCCAACAGCTTTTTCTCTCTGACTCTGAAGAGGCAGGTGGGCCAGTGCCTCCGGTGACCACAGCGCAGTACGCATCTGATGATGAAACTCAGGTGCCGCTTTCTGATGCGTACTGTGCTGCCGAGACTACCCAGGAGGAGCAGTTGGTGGCAGAGGGTAGTGGAGATGATGAGGTCCTTGACCCATCGTGGCGTGAGGAACAGGAAGGTGGTGGGAGCAGCTCTGAGGAAGAGCTTCCCCTTACGGGCCAAAGAGGGAGAGGGAGGGGGAAGACTGCGGAGCCTGTAGCCTCCACTTTGGCACCCGTTAGGAGCCTGTCTCTTTCCAAAGCCAAAAAGGGCGCTCCCAAGACTTGCAGTGCCTGGTCCTTTTTTGACACAGTTGCAGATGACATTTGTTTTGTCAAATGCAAGCTGTGTCATCAGAAAGTAAAAAGAGGTAAAAGTGTCAGCAACCTCAATACCACAAATATGTGGAAACATGTGCGGAACAGGCACGCGGTGGAGTTACAGAAACACAGTGAAGATGTAGGCCAACCAACAGCGGCAGCTACCACCTCTTCATCTCGTGTTGCCTCTTCCTCCACTGTTGTCCAGAGACCTAGTGTAATTCCACCCACAGCACCACCTTCCCAGTCATCCTCACACTCCCAGTCTACTCTACAGCCATCGGTAGTCCAGGCATGGGAGAAAAGGCGGGCATTCTCGGCCAACCACCCCCGAGCACAGGCTCTGAATGCAGGCATTGCCAAACTGTTGTCCCTGGAAATGCTCTCGTTCAGGCTGGTGGAGACTGACAGCTTCCGTGACTTGATGGCATTGGCAGTCCCACAGTACAAGGTGCCCAGCCGCTTTTACTTCAGCAGGCAGGCTGTCCCTGCCCTGCACAGGCATGTTGAGGCAAACATAAAACATGCGCTACTGAACGCCGTCAGTAGCAAGGTCCACCTCACCACCGATGCGTGGACCAGTCAGCATGGACAGGGGCGATATGTTTCCCTCACTGCCCATTGGGTTAATGTTGTTGAGCCAGGTACAGATCGTGCGAGTGGCGCAGGACGTGTCCTGCCCACTCCAAGGATTGCAGGAATCCAGTCTGTACGCATCGACTCCTCCTCTTACACCAGTTCCTCTGATTCCTCTCTGCAGGATCCGTCACAGTCCACCTCCACATGGACCCGTGAACGTTTACCTATGACCGACATGAGCACAGCCGTGGCCAAACGTCAGCAGGCCGTCTTGAAACTAGTTTCATTGGGGCATCGAAGCCACACAGCGCAGGAGCTCTGGAATGCCATCAAGCAGGAGAGCGATGTGTGGTTACTGCCAGCGAATCTCCAGCCAGGCATGGTAGTGTGTGACAATGGCCAAAATCTGGTGGCAGCTTTGTCCCTTGGCAACCTCACTCACATCCCATGTCTGGCACATGTGCTCAATTTGGTTGTGCAGAGTTTTCTGAGGGACTATCCGGATCTTGATGCCCTGCTGCACAAGGTCCGCCTAGAGTGTGCTCACTTGCGGCGTTCCAGCTTGGCCAGATCCCGCATTGCTGCTCTGCAGCGCCGATTCCGCCTTCCGGAACACCGCATCATATGTGACCTACCTACCCGGTGGAATTCCACGTTACATATGTTGGAGCGGTTGTGAGAGCAGCAGCAAGCAGTTATGGAGTACCAGCTGCATCAGGCGCAAAGAAGTCGCAGTCAGCGCCGATCAGACTTCACAACCACAGAGTGGGCCACTATGAAGGACGTCTGCCAGGTTTTGCGTCCTTTTGATTATTCCACGCGGATGGCAAGTGCAGATGATGCACTAGTCAGCATGACTGTCCCCCTTATCTGCCTGCTTCAGCAAACTTTGCAAGGGTTAAGGGATGATGTGGTGGAAGAGGTGGAGGATGAGGAGTCACCTTTTCCATCAGCTTCTGGAGAGTCAGCGCCACGTGGTTCCTCACAAAGGGGTACGCAGGGGCCAATTTGTGAGGAGGATGAGGAGGAGTCAATGGAGGAGGAAGAGCTCCGTCCAGAGGAGGGAGCGACACAATTGTCCAGTGGTCAGTGTGTACAGCGAGGGTGGGGTGATGACGAGTGGGCAGAGATCATGTCTCAAGCAGGGGACAGCGTTTCTGGGCCAGTTGGCACTCTGCAGCACATGGTGGATTTCATGCTGCAGTGCCTGAGAAACGACCGCCGCATCGACCACATTCTCAACATGCCTGATTATTGGGTGTTCACCCTCCTCGATCCTCGCTACCGGGACAACGTCCAAAACCTCATCCCTGCGTTGACCCGGGAGCGTAAATTGCGGGAGTACCACGACACACTGGTGAATTCCATCATCTTCTCCTGTCCAACTGAGAGGAGTGCTGCTAGTGCTTTACAAAGCAGCTCAGTGCGTCGAGGCAGTGGGGGAGGCTCTGCCCAAAGAGGGAGCAGAAGCAGTGCCTCTGCCCAAGGCAAGCCCAGTATGGCACAACTCTGGCACACTTTTGTGTGCCCACCCCAAATGTCTACACCATCACCGGCGGCTCCAGTCAGCAGGAGGCAACGGTTCCGTCAGATGGTGACAGACTACATGGCTTGCCCTCTTACTGTACTCCCAGACGGCTCTTCCCCGTTCAAGTTTTGGGTCTCTAAGCTGGATACATAGCCAGAGCTAAGCCAGTATGCATTGGAGGTGCTGGCTTGCCCTGCGGCTAGTGTCTTATCGGAACGTGTCTTTAGTGCCGCAGGTGGTGTACTAACAGACCGTCGCATGCGACTATCCTCCGATAACGTTGACCGGCTTACTTTCCTGAAAATGAACCAGGCCTGGATCTCGCAGGAATTTGCCACTCCTCTGCCTGATTAAGTAATTGGGTGTCATCCAGGTCTCCTGCTGTGTTCATCTTTCTACCACCTGAACTGCTATTCCTGGGCTCCAACACCGCCAGTTGCGGCTCAGAAGTGCAGGCTGCACAGTAAAAACATACGACCCAGTGTAATTGGGTTTCAGTAACGTCAGCTGATCCCCAGCTGTGTAGCCGGCAATGTGTCCTGCGACCGCCACGCTGGCACAACAACCTAAATGTAAGGGAACCTGAAAACCCCCCCCCCACCCGGTGTTTGTTACTGAAAGAGCAATCTTGTGCAGCAGTAATGCTGCACAAGGAAAAGGTAGCTCTTTTTTTTTAGCTCCTTGCACACGCAGAACTTAACACTTATAAAATGTGTTCACTGATACCGTTATACCGTCCCGGAGCTGGGACTTTCCTTCGTAATGTGACGCAGCACAGCCGTCATTCCTACCCCCTTGGTGCCATGCGCTGCCTCCTCAGCGTTGTTTTAAGCTGTCACGGAGCCTGCGCTGTTCTGTTATCCCTTGGGCATGCCCTATTTGCGCTGCCTGTCTTCTGACATAATTTGGTGTCAGGCTGGCTGCGCCTGTGCGGCCGCGCTGCCCGAGATCCCGCCTCGCAGTGTCTTCTGATTGAGTCACACTGCGGGCCTGGGATCCATGGGCATGCGCAGTGCATATCTTCCCCTCGGGCTCTCGCTCATTTCCCTCCGCCTTCTTTAGACTGTGCGCCGTCAGCTGATCCCTAGCATGCCACGGCCGTGACACCGCACAGTCTGAAGAAGAGGGAAGGAGGGGAGTGAGAGTCGAGGTTATGCACTGTGCATGCCCATGGTTCCAAGGCCCGCAGTGGGATTACGTTAGACGAGACTGCGAGGTGGGATCTGGAGCAGCGTGGACGCACAGGCACTGACAGCCTGACACCAAATTATGTCAGAAGACAGGCAGCGCTAATTGGGCATGGCCAAGGGCTAACAGAACAGCGCAGGCTCCGTGACAGCTTAAAACAACGCTGAGGAGGCAGCGCACGGCATCAAGGGGATAGGAATGACAGCTGTGCTGTGTCCCATTACGAAGGAAATTCGCACCTCCGGAACGGTTTAACGGTATAAAGGGACACATTTTTAGTGTTTACTTCGGTGTTTGCAAGGAGCATAATTAAAAGAGCAACCTTTTCCTTTTGCATCCTTAGTGCTGCACAAGATGGCTCTTTCAGCTACAAACGTCTTGGGGGGGGGGGTTAAAGGTTCCCTTTCAACTTGCTCCAATCAGGCTTCGGCCTACACTCTGTTCCTCTGCTCCTCCTGCTGTCCCTGGGCTCTAACACCGCCAGTTAGTGCCTGGAAGTGCTGTGTGCACAGTCAACAGTCGCTCCTCTGTTATTGGGGTTCAGTAACGTCAGCTGATCCCCAGCTGTGTGTGCGGCAATACCTCCAATCTGCTCCTCCTGCTGTCCCTGGGCTCTAACACCGCCAGTTTGTGCCTGGAAGTGCTGTGTGCACAGTCAACAGTCGCTCCTCTGTTATTGGGGTTCAGTAACGTCAGCTGATCCCCAGCTGTGTGTGCGGCAATACCTCCAATCTGCTCCTCCTGCTGTCCCTGGGCTCTAACAACGCAAGTTTGTGCCTGGAAGTGCTGTGTGCACAGTCAACAGTCGCTCCTCTGTTATTGGGGTTCAGTAACGTCAGTTGATCCCCAGCTGTGTGTGCGGCAATACCTCCAATCTGCTCCTCCTGCTGTCCCTGGGCTCTAACAACGCCAGTTTGTGCCTGGAAGTGCTGTGTGCACAGTCAACAGTCGCTCCTCTGTTATTGGGGTTCAGTAACGTCAGCTGATCCCCAGCTGTGTGTGCGGCAATACCTCCAATCTGCTCCTCCTGCTGTCCCTGGGCTCTAACACCGCCAGTTGGTGCCTGGAAGTGCTGTGTGCACAGTCAACAGTCGCTCCTCTGTTATTGGGGTTCAGTAACGTCAGCTGATCCCCAGCTGTGTATCCGGCAACGTGTCATGCGACCGCCACGCTGGCACAACTAAAATGTAAGGGGACCTGTCCCCCCCCCTAGGCGTTTGTTACTGAAAGAGCCACCATGTGCAGCACTAATACTGCACAAGGGAAAGGTCGCTCTTGAAATTATGCTCCTTGCAAACGCTGAACTACACACTCATGTAATGTGTCCCCTCACACCGTCCAACCGTCCCGGAGGTGGGACTTTCCTTTGTAATGTGACGCAGCACAGCCGTCATTGCTACCCCCTTGGCACCGTGCGCTGCCTCCTTAGCGTTGTTTGATTCCGTCATGGACCCTGCGCTGTTATGTTATCCCTTGGCCATGCACAGTTTGCGCTGCCCATCTTCTGACATCATTTGTTGTCGTCCTGGCTGCGCCTGTGCGTCCACGCTGCCCGAAATCACACCTCGCAGTGTCGTCTAATGTGATCCCACAGTGGGCCTGGTATCCATGGCCATGCGCAGTGCATATACTAGCCTCTCACTCCCCTTCTTCACGCTTCTTCAGACTAGGCGGCGTCAGCTGATCCCTAATAGCATGCCACGGCCGTGACGCCGCACAGTCTGAAGAAGCAGGAAGGAGGTGAGTGAGAGGCGATGATATGCACTGCGCATGCCCATGGATCCCTGGCCCGCAGTGGGACTACATTAGATGACACTGCAAGGTTGGATCTCGGGCAGCTTGGACGCACAGGCACTGCCAGCCTGACACCTACATGATGTCAGAAGACGGGCACCGCTAACTGTGCATGGCCAAGGGATAACATTACAGCGCGGGCTCCGTGACAGAACCAAACAACGTTGAGGAGGTGGTGCCTGGCACCAAGGGGGTTGGAATGACGGCTGTGCTGTGTCACATTGCAAAGGAAAGTCCAACTTCCGGGATGGTTTGACGGTGTGAGGGGACACATTATATGAGTGTGTACTTCAGCGTTTGCAAGGAGCATAATTTTCGGAGCCACCATTTTCCATGTGCAGTATTACTGCTGTACAAGATGGCTCTTTCAGCAACAAATGCCTGGGGGGGGGGGTTAAAGGTTCCCTTTCAACTTGCTCCACTGCAGGCTTCGGCCTACACTCTGCTCCTCTTTGATTCCCTGGGTTTCAACACTGTCAGTTGCCACCTGGAAGTGTTGTCTACACAGAAAAAACACTAGGTGATGTGTCAGTGGGGTTCAGCACCGCCAGCTGTTCCCCTGCTGTGTAGTCGGCAACGTGTCCAGCACAAGCCACGCTGGCACAAGAGAACAAAAGCTGCCACCAGTGCAGGCTTCGGCCTACACTCTGCTCCTCTCCTCCCCTGCTGACCCTGGGCTCAAACACCGCCAGTTTCTGCCCGGAAGTGCTAGCTGCACAGAGAAAAACACCAGCCAATGTGTTAGTGGGGTTCAGCACCGCCAGCTGTTCCCCTGCTGTGTAGCCGGCAACGTGACCTGCAAACGCCATGCAGGCACATGAACTGAAATTGAAGGGAGCCTGCCCCCCACCCCCAGGTGTTTCTATGTATAATAGCCACCTTGTACAGCAGTACTGCTGCATTTGTACAAGGTGGCTGACTTTTTCTCCTTGCCCACGTTTAATTAAACACGTACTAAATGTGTCTCATTGAGACCATTCCACTGTCCCTGAGGTGTGACTTTCCTTTCTAATGATACGCAGCACCACCCTTGTTAGCGCTGCCCGTCTTTTGACATCATTGGTTAGCTGGCTGCGCCTGTGCGCCTGTGCGTCTGCCCTGCTCGAAACAACGCCCCTCGGTGTCTTATTTTTTTGGACAGCGAGGGTGTGATTGATGGGCATGTGCAGTGCATATGTTTGCCTGTGTTCACTCATCTTCTTCCGCCTTCTTCAGACTGGGTGTCCTCATGGCCGCGGCAGGCGATAAGGGATCAGCTGAGGCCGCCCAGTCTGAAGCAGGTGTAAGGACATGTGTGAGCGTCAAACATATTTACTGAACAAGGCCACGAATCCCAGCCACGCAGTGTGATTTTTTGAAAACACACTGTGGGTCTGGGATTCATGTCCATCGCTAACCGCAACGGCCGACATGAAATGAGGTCAGAAGACAGGAAGCGCTCACAGCGCATGGCCAAGGGATCACAATAGCGCAGACTCCTGTACAGCAAATAACAACGCTCAGGAATCTGCGCACAGCAGCTAGGTGTAAATTTTTACACCTGTGCTGCATCTCCTTAAAAAGACAAGTCACGCCTCCACTACTGTTTGACAGTATAATGGGCTAAATAGTGTACGTGTTTTATTCAGCGTGTGCAAGGAGCAAAATTAAATAGAGCAACCTTTGACTTGTGCATCATTAATGCTGTTCAAGGTGTGGCTCTTGTACCTTGCAACACCTGAGGGGGGGGGGTTAAAGGTAACCTTTGAAATTGGTTCAACTAGGCTTCGGCCTACACTCTGCTCCTCTCCTCCTCCTGCTGACCCTGGGCTCAAACACCGCTAGTTTTTGCCCGGAAGTGCTAGCTGCACAGAGAAAAACACCAGTCAATGTGTTAGTGGGGTTCAGCACCGCCAGCTGTTCCCCTGCTGTGTAGTTGGCATCGTGTCCAGCACAAGCCACGCTGGCACAAGAGAACAAAAGCTGCCACCAGTGCAGGCTTCGGCCTACACTTTGCTCCTCTCCTCCTCCTGCTGACCCTGGGCTCAAACAACGCCAGTTTCTGCCCGGACATGCTAGCTGCACAGAGAAAAACACCAGCCAATGTGTTAGTGGGGTTCAGCACCGCCAGCTGTTCCCCTGCTGTGTAGCTGGCAACGTGTCCTGCAAACGCCACGCAGGCACATGAACTGAAATTGAAGGGAGCCTGCCCCCCACCTCCCCCCAGGTGTTTCTATGTATAACAGCCACCTTGTACAGCAGTACTGCTGCATTTGTACAAGGTGGCTGACTTTTTCTCCTTGCACACGTGGAACTCAACAAGTACAAAATGTGTCTCATTACAGACCATTACAATGTCCCTGAGGTGTGACTTTCCTTTTTAATGACACGCAGCACCCCCATTGTTAGCGCTGCCCGTCTCCTGACATCATTGGTTGGCTGGCTGTGCCTGTGCGTCCCCCCTGCCCGACACAACGCCCCCCGTTGTCTCATATATTTTGACTGCGAGGGTGTGATTGATGGGCACGAGCAGTGCATATGTTCCCCTGTCTTCACTCCCCTCCTTCCGCCTTCTTCTGACTGTGCGGCCTCATGGCCGCGGCATGCGATAAGGGATCAGCTGAGGCCGCCCAGTCTGAAGCAGGTGTAAGGACATGTGTGAGCGGCGAACATATTTACTGCACAAGGCCACGAATCCCAGCACCGCAGTGTGACTTTAGGAAAAGCCACTGTGGGTCTGGGATTTATGGCCATCGTTAACCGCACCGGCCAACATGAAATGAGGTCATGAGACGGCCTGCACTAACAGGGTATTGCCAAGGGATAACACAAGAGCGCAGTTTCCTGTACTGCAAATAACAACGGTAAGGAATCTGCGCCCGGCACCTAGGTGTAAATTTGTACACCTGTGCTGCGTCTCCTTAAAAAGACTAGTAGTCACGCCTCCACTACTGTTTGACAGTATAATGGGCTAAATAGTGTACGTGTTTTATTCAGCGTGTGCAAGGAGCAAAATTAAATAGAGCAACCTTTGACTTGTGCATCATTAATGCTGTTCAAGGTGTGGCTCTTGTACCTTGCAACACCTGAGGGGGGGGTTAAAGGTAACCTTTGAAATTGGTTCAACTAGGCTTCGGCCTACACTCTGCTCCTCTCCTCCTCCTGCTGACCCTGGGCTCAAACACCGCTAGTTTTTGCCCGGAACTGCTAGCTGCACAGAGAAAAACACCAGTCAATGTGTTAGTGGGGTTCAGCACCGCCAGCTGTTCCCCTGCTGTGTAGTTGGCATCGTGTCCAGCACAAGCCACGCTGGCACAACCGACCAAAAGCTGCCACCAGTGCAGCCTTCGGCCTACACTCTGCTCCTCTCCTCCTCCTGCTGACCCCGGGCTCAAACACCGCCAGTTTCTGCCTGGACATGCTAGCTGCACAGAGAAAAACACCAGTCAATGTGTTAGTGGGGTTCAGCACCGCCAGCTGTTCCCCTGCTGTGTAGTTGGCATCGTGTCCAGCACAAGCCACGCTGGCACAACCGACCAAAAGCTGCCACCAGTGCAGGCTTCGGCCTACACTTTGCTCCTCTCCTCCTCCTGCTGACCCTGGGCTCAAAGAACGCCAGTTTCTGCCCGGACATGCTAGCTGCACAGAGAAAAACACCAGCCAATGTGTTAGTGGGGTTCAGCACCGCCAGCTGTTCCCCTGCTGTGTAGCTGGCAACGTGTCCTGCAAACGCCACGCAGGAACATGAACTGAAATTGAAGGGAGCCTGCCCCCCACCCCCCCAGGTGTTTCTATGTATAACAGCCACCTTGTACAGCAGTACTGCTGCATTTGTACAAGGTGGCTGACTTTTTCTCCTTGCACACGTGGAACTCAACAAGTACAAAATGTGTCTCATTACAGACCATTACAATGTCCCTGAGGTGTGACTTTCCTTTTTAATGACACGCAGCACCCCTATTGTTAGCGCTGCCCGTCTCCTGACATCATTGGTTGGCTGGCTGTGCCTGTGCGTCCCCCCTGCCCGACACAACGCCCCCCGTTGTCTCATATATTTTGACTGCGAGGGTGTGATTGATGGGCACGAGCAGTGCATATGTTCCCCTGTCTTCACTCCCCTCCTTCCGCCTTCTTCTGACTGTGCGGCCTCATGGCCGCGGCATGCGATAAGGGATCAGCTGAGGCCGCCCAGTCTGAAGCAGGTGTAAGGACATGTGTCAGCGGCGAACATATTTACTGCACAAGGCCACGAATCCCAGCACCGCAGTGTGACTTTAGGAAAAGCCACTGTGGGTCTGGGATTTATGGCCATCGTTAACCGCACCGGCCAACATGAAATGAGGTCATGAGACGGCCTGCACTAACAGGGTATTGCCAAGGGATAACACAAGAGCGCAGTTTCCTGTACTGCAAATAACAACGGTAAGGAATCTGCACCCAGCACCTAGGTGTAAATTTGTACACCTGTGCTGCGTTTCCTTAAAAAGACTAGTAGTCACGCCTCCACTACTGTTTGACAGTATAATGGGCTAAATAGTGTACGTGTTTTATTCAGCGTGTGCAAGGAGCAAAATTAAATAGAGCAACCTTTGACTTGTGCATCATTAATGCTGTTCAAGGTGTGGCTCTTGTACCTTGCAACACCTGAGGGGGGGGGTTAAAGGTAACCTTTGAAATTGGTTCAACTAGGCTTCGGCCTACACTCTGCTCCTCTCCTCCTCCTGCTGACCCTGGGCTCAAACACCGCTAGTTTTTGCCCGGAACTGCTAGCTGCACAGAGAAAAACAACAGTCAATGTGTTAGTGGGGTTCAGCACCGCCAGCTGTTCCCCTGCTGTGTAGTTGGCATCGTGTCCAGCACAAGCCACGCTGGCACAACCGACCAAAAGCTGCCACCAGTGCAGGCTTCGGCCTACACTCGGCTCCTCTCCTCCTCCTGCTGACCCCGGGCTCAAACACCGCCAGTTTCTGCCCGGACATGCTAGCTGCACAGAGAAAAACACCAGTCAATGTGTTAGTGGGGTTCAGCACCGCCAGCTGTTCCCCTGCTGTGTAGTTGGCATCGTGTCCAGCACAAGCCACGCTGGCACAACCGACCAAAAGCTGCCACCAGTGCAGGCTTCGGCCTACACTCTGCTCCTCTCCTCCTCCTGCTGACCCTGGGCTCAAACAACGCCAGTTTCTGCCCGGACATGCTAGCTGCACAGAGAAAAACACCAGCCAATGTGTTAGTGGGGTTCAGCACCGCCAGCTGTTCCCCTGCTGTGTAGTCGGCATCGTGTCCAGCACAAGCCACGCTGGCACAACTGACCAAAAGCTGCCACCAGTGCAGGCTTCGGCTTACACTTTGCTCCTCTCCTCCTCCTGCTGACCCTGGGCTCTAACACCGCTAGTTTTTGCCCGGAACTGCTAGCTGCACTGAGAAAAACACCAGCCAACGTGTTAGTGGGGTTCAGCACCGCCAGCTGTTCCCCTGCTGTGTAGCTGGCAACGTGTCCTGCAA
This sequence comes from Ranitomeya imitator, assembly GCF_032444005.1. Classification (NCBI taxonomy): domain Eukaryota; kingdom Metazoa; phylum Chordata; class Amphibia; order Anura; family Dendrobatidae; genus Ranitomeya; species Ranitomeya imitator. Next base: position 703,625,436 of record NC_091284.1, on the reverse strand, counting down.
ACGCCACGCAGGCACATGAACTGAAATTGAAGGGAGCCTGCCCCCCACCCCCAGGTGTTTCTATGTATAACAGCCACCTTGTACAGCAGTACTGCTGAATTTGTACAAGGTGGCTGACTTTTTGTCCTTGCCCACGTGGAACTCAAAACGTACAAAATGTGTCTCATTGAGACCATTCCACTGTCCCTGAGGTGTGACTTTCCTTTATAATGATACGCAGCATCCCCCTTGGTAGCGCTTCCCGTCTTCTGACATCATTGGTTGGCTTGTTGCGCCTGTGCGTCCGCCCTGCCTGAAACAATGCTCCTCGTTGTCTTATTTTGACTGCGAGGGTGTGATTGATGGGCACGAGCAGTGCATATCTTCACCTGTCTTAACTCATCTCCTTCCGCCTTCTTCAGACTGTGCAGCCTCATGGCCGCGACATGTTAGAAGGGATCAGCAGAGGCCGCCCAGTCTGAAGCAGGTGTAAGGACGTGTGTGAGCGGCCAAAATATTTACTGCTCAAGGCCACGAATCACAGCACCGCAGTGTGACTTTATGAAAAGGCACTGTGGGTCTGGGATTTATGGCCATCGTTAACCGCACCGGCCAACATGAAATGAGGTCATAAGACGGGCAGCTCTAACAGGGCATTGCCAAGGGATAACACAAGAGCGCAGACTCCTGTACAGCAAATAACAACGGTCAGGAAGCTGCACCAAGCACCAAGGCGTTATTTGGGACACCTGTGCTGCGTCTCCTTAAAAAGCCAAGTCACGCATCCACTACAGTTTGACTGTAGAATGGGCTAAATTGTGTACGTCTTTCATTCAGCGTGTGTAAGTAGACAAATTAATAGAGCAACCTTTCACTTGTGCAGCATTAATACTGCACAATGTGTGTCTCTTGTACTTTGTAACACCTGAGGGGGGGTTAAAGGTTTCCTTTGAAATTGGTTCAAATAGGCTTCAGCCTACACTCTGCTCCTCTCCTCCTCCTCCTGCTTCAACACGGGCTCTAACATCGCTAGTTTTTGCCCGCAAGTGCTAGCTGCACAGAGAAAAACACACGCCATTGTGTTAGTGGGGTTCAGCAACGCCAGCTGTTCCCCCACTGTGTAGCCGGCAAAGTGTCCTGCAAACGCAACGCAGACACAAAGCTGCCTCCAGTGCAGGCTTCGGCCTACACTCTGCTCCCCCTGCTTACCCTTAGCTCCAACACCGCTAGTTGGGGCTCTAGGAAGACAATCTTTAATAGGCAACGCATCTGGGTTCCATCACCGCCAGCTGGTTCTCGGCAGTGTTCTTGTCACAGGTACTCCCTCGTGCCAAGCCTGGTTTCAGCACCGTCAGCTGTTTCCGGGTTGTGTCAAGCTCACTGAGACGCCTATGCTTGCCCCGTCGTGGTGCGGTCGGGTTAGCCAACTCCAGGGTGCCTCCAGTTTAGGAGCTTCCTATGTGGGCTGCGTGAACTGGTAGTCAAGGCTGGTTCTGTAGTGCCAGTAGGCCCAGCTCCCCCTGTAGGACTGTTGGGGTTCGGTAACTGCGGCTGCCTCGCGGCCTAGCTGTTCTCTCCTCTCCTGTGGACCTTGGGGTCCACCACCTGGTTCCAGCACCGTCAGCTGGTTCCGGGCCGAGCCTTTGGCTTAGGTGCCTCCTCCTGGGTATCCGAGTTCCGCCAACGTCAGGCGGTCCTTGGTAGTGCTTTTAAGCGCGGGCACCTACAGCTTAGTAACCGGGTTCCAGCACCGCCAGCTGGTCCTCGGTCGTGCCATTGGCTCTTGCACACTGGGGCAACGCATCTGGGTTCCATCACCGCCAGCTGGTTCTCGGCAGTGTTCTTGTCACAGGTACTCCCTCGTGCCAAGCCTGGTTTCAGCACCGTCAGCTGTTTCCGGGTTGTGTCAAGCTCACTGAGACGCCTATGCTTGCCCCGTCGTGGTGCGGTCGGGTTAGCCAACTCCAGGGTGCCTCCAGTTTAGGAGCTTCCTATGTGGGCTGCGTGAACTGGTAGTCAAGGCTGGTTCTGTAGTGCCAGTAGGCCCAGCTCCCCCTGTAGGACTGTTGGGGTTCGGTAACTGCGGCTGCCTCGCAGCCTAGCTGTTCTCTCCTCTCCTGTGGACCTTGGGGTCCACCACCTGGTTCCAGCACCGTCAGCTGGTTCCGGGCCGAGCCTTTGGCTTAGGTGCCTCCTCCTGGGTATCCGAGTTCCGCCAACGTCAGGCGGTCCTTGGTAGTGCTTTTAAGCGCGGGCACCTACAGCTTAGTAACCGGGTTCCAGCACCGCCAGCTGGTCCTCGGTCGTGCCATTGGCTCTTGCACACTGGGGCAACGCATCTGGGTTCCAGCACCGCCAGCTGGTTCTCGGCAGTGTTCTTGTCACAGGTACTCCCTCGTGCCAAGCCTGGTTTCAGCACCGTCAGCTGTTTCCGGGTTGTGTCAAGCTCACTGAGACGCCTATGCTTGCCCCGTCGTGGTGCGGTCGGGTTAGCCAACTCCAGGGTGCCTCCAGTTTAGGAGCTTCCTATGTGGGCTGCGTGAACTGGTAGTCAAGGCTGGTTCTGTAGTGCCAGTAGGCCCAGCTCCCCCTGTAGGACTGTTGGGGTTCGGTAACTGCGGCTGCCTCGCGGCCTAGCTGTTCTCTCCTCTCCTGTGGACCTTGGGGTCCACCACCTGGTTCCAGCACCGTCAGCTGGTTCCGGGCTGAGCCTTTGGCTTAGGTGCCTCCTCCTGGGTATCCGAGTTCCGCCAACGTCAGGCGGTCCTTGGTAGTGCTTTTAAGCGCGGGCACCTACAGCTTAGTAACCGGGTTCCAGCACCGCCAGCTGGTCCTCGGTCGTGCCATTGGCTCTTGCACACTGGGGCAACGCATCTGGGTTCCATCACCGCCAGCTGGTTCTCGGCAGTGTTCTTGTCACAGGTACTCCCTCGTGCCAAGCCTGGTTTCAGCACCGTCAGCTGTTTCCGGGTTGTGTCAAGCTCACTGAAACGCCTATGCTTGCCCCGTCGTGGTGCGGTCGGGTTAGCCAACTCCAGGGTGCCTCCAGTTTAGGAGCTTCCTATGTGGGCTGCGTGAACTGGTAGTCAAGGCTGGTTCTGTAGTGCCAGTAGGCCCAGCTCCCCCTGTAGGACTGTTGGGGTTCGGTAACTGCGGCTGCCTCGCGGCCTAGCTGTTCTCTCCTCTCCTGTGGACCTTGGGGTCCACCACCTGGTTCCAGCACCGTCAGCTGGTTCCGGGCCGAGCCTTTGGCTTAGGTGCCTCCTCCTGGGTATCCGAGTTCCGCCAACGTCAGGCGGTCCTTGGTAGTGCTTTTAAGCGCGGGCACCTACAGCTTAGTAACCGGGTTCCAGCACCGCCAGCTGGTCCTCAGTCGTGCCATTGGCTCTTGCACACTGGGGCAACGCATCTGGGTTCCAGCACCGCCAGCTGGTTCTCGGCAGTGTTCTTGTCACAGGTACTCCCTCGTGCCAAGCCTGGTTTCAGCACCGTCAGCTGTTTCCGGGTTGTGTCAAGCTCACTGAGACGCCTATGCTTGCCCCGTCGTGGTGCGGTCGGGTTAGCCAACTCCAGGGTGCCTCCAGTTTAGGAGCTTCCTATGTGGGCTGCGTGAACTGGTAGTCAAGGCTGGTTCTGTAGTGCCAGTAGGCCCAGCTCCCCCTGTAGGACTGTTGGGGTTCGGTAACTGCGGCTGCCTCGCGGCCTAGCTGTTCTCTCCTCTCCTGTGGACCTTGGGGTCCACCACCTGGTTCCAGCACCGTCAGCTGGTTCCGGGCCGAGCCTTTGGCTTAGGTGCCTCCTCCTGGGTATCCGAGTTCCGCCAACGTCAGGCGGTCCTTGGTAGTGCTTTTAAGCGCGGGCACCTACAGCTTAGTAACCGGGTTCCAGCACCGCCAGCTGGTCCTCGGTCGTGCCATTGGCTCTTGCACACTGGGGCAACGCATCTGGGTTCCATCACCGCCAGCTGGTTCTCGGCAGTGTTCTTGTCACAGGTACTCCCTCGTGCCAAGCCTGGTTTCAGCACCGTCAGCTGTTTCCGGGTTGTGTCAAGCTCACTGAGACGCCTATGCTTGCCCCGTCGTGGTGCGGTCGGGTTAGCCAACTCCAGGGTGCCTCCAGTTTAGGAGCTTCCTATGTGGGCTGCGTGAACTGGTAGTCAAGGCTGGTTCTGTAGTGCCAGTAGGCCCAGCTCCCCCTGTAGGACTGTTGGGGTTCGGTAACTGCGGCTGCCTCGCGGCCTAGCTGTTCTCTCCTCTCCTGTGGACCTTGGGGTCCACCACCTGGTTCCAGCACCGTCAGCTGGTTCCGGGCCGAGCCTTTGGCTTAGGTGCCTCCTCCTGGGTATCCGAGTTCCGCCAACGTCAGGCGGTCCTTGGTAGTGCTTTTAAGCGCGGGCACCTACAGCTTAGTAACCGGGTTCCAGCACCGCCAGCTGGTCCTCGGTCGTGCCATTGGCTCTTGCACACTGGGGCAACGCATCTGGGTTCCATCACCGCCAGCTGGTTCTCGGCAGTGTTCTTGTCACAGGTACTCCCTCGTGCCAAGCCTGGTTTCAGCACCGTCAGCTGTTTCCGGGTTGTGTCAAGCTCACTGAGACGCCTATGCTTGCCCCGTCGTGGTGCGGTCGGGTTAGCCAACTCCAGGGTGCCTCCAGTTTAGGAGCTTCCTATGTGGGCTGCGTGAACTGGTAGTCAAGGCTGGTTCTGTAGTGCCAGTAGGCCCAGCTCCCCCTGTAGGACTGTTGGGGTTCGGTAACTGCGGCTGCCTCGCGGCCTAGCTGTTCTCTCCTCTCCTGTGGACCTTGGGGTCCACCACCTGGTTCCAGCACCGTCAGCTGGTTCCGGGCCGAGCCTTTGGCTTAGGTGCCTCCTCCTGGGTATCCGAGTTCCGCCAACGTCAGGCGGTCCTTGGTAGTGCTTTTAAGCGCGGGCACCTACAGCTTAGTAACCGGGTTCCAGCACCGCCAGCTGGTCCTCGGTCGTGCCATTGGCTCTTGCACACTGGGGCAACGCATCTGGGTTCCATCACCGCCAGCTGGTTCTCGGCAGTGTTCTTGTCACAGGTACTCCCTCGTGCCAAGCCTGGTTTCAGCACCGTCAGCTGTTTCCGGGTTGTGTCAAGCTCACTGAGACGCCTATGCTTGCCCCGTCGTGGTGCGGTCGGGTTAGCCAACTCCAGGGTGCCTCCAGTTTAGGAGCTTCCTATGTGGGCTGCGTGAACTGGTAGTCAAGGCTGGTTCTGTAGTGCCAGTAGGCCCAGCTCCCCCTGTAGGACTGTTGGGGTTCGGTAACTGCGGCTGCCTCGCGGCCTAGCTGTTCTCTCCTCTCCTGTGGACCTTGGGGTCCACCACCTGGTTCCAGCACCGTCAGCTGGTTCCGGGCCGAGCCTTTGGCTTAGGTGCCTCCTCCTGGGTATCCGAGTTCCGCCAACGTCAGGCGGTCCTTGGTAGTGCTTTTAAGCGCGGGCACCTACAGCTTAGTAACCGGGTTCCAGCACCGCCAGCTGGTCCTCGGTCGTGCCATTGGCTCTTGCACACTGGGGCAACGCATCTGGGTTCCATCACCGCCAGCTGGTTCTCGGCAGTGTTCTTGTCACAGGTACTCCCTCGTGCCAAGCCTGGTTTCAGCACCGTCAGCTGTTTCCGGGTTGTGTCAAGCTCACTGAGACGCCTATGCTTGCCCCGTCGTGGTGCGGTCGGGTTAGCCAACTCCAGGGTGCCTCCAGTTTAGGAGCTTCCTATGTGGGCTGCTTGAACTGGTAGTCAAGGCTGGTTCTGTAGTGCCAGTAGGCCCAGCTCCCCCTGTAGGACTGTTGGGGTTCGGTAACTGCGGCTGCCTCGCGGCCTAGCTGTTCTCTCCTCTCCTGTGGACCTTCGGGTCCACCACCTGGTTCCAGCACCGTCAGCTGGTTCTCGGCAGTGTCTTTTGCTCTTGTACCTTCTGCTCCCCATCCTAGTTCCAGTACCGTCAGCTGGTTCCGGGCAGAGCCTTTGGCTTAGGTGCCTCCTTCTGGGTATCCAAGTTCCACCAACGTCAGGTGGTCCTTGGTAGTGCTTTCAGGCACGGGTACCTCCTGCTTAGTAACCGGGTTCCAGTAACGTCAGCTGGTCCTCGGTAGTTCCATTGGCTCTTGGACCTTCGGCTACCCATCCGGGTTCCAGTACCGTCAGCTGGTTCTCGGCAGTGTCTTTTGCTCTTGTACCTTCTGCTCCCCATCCTGGTTCCAGTAACGTCAGCTGGTTCCGGGCAGAGCCTTTGGCTTAGGTGCCTCCTTCTGGGTATCCGAGTTCCGCCAACGCCAGGCGGTCCTTCGTAGTGCTTTTTAGCACGGGTACCTCCTGCTTAGTAACCGGGTTCCAGTAACGTCAGCTGGTCCTCGGTAGTTCCATAGGCTCTTGAACCTTCGGGTAGCCATCCGAGTTCCAGTTCCATCAGCTGGTTCTTGGCATTTTCTCAGCCTTCTTGTACCTTCTGCTACATTTCCAAGTTTAAGACCCTAAAGTTGACGACCCGGAAGACCACCCCGATGACGACGACCCGGAAGACCACCCCGATGACGACGACGACGGCGGAGACGACGACGGCGGAGACGACGACGGCGGAGATGACGACACTGAAGACGACGACCCTGGAGACGACGACATGGAAGACCGAGAAGCAGAAGAACAAGAGGCTGCAGAACAAAGAGCAGAAGAACATTAAGCATAAGACTTAATATCAGAGCAAAAGATATTATCTAAATTATATGCAGAAGAAGACTAAGCAGTGTATGGGGGTGAGTCCGTTCCTCCTCGTGGTGCCCCTGGATAAAGCCTGATGCTGCAGGCCAAACTGAACGCGGACAAATGTAACTTTTGTGACTGGCAGAACGGAAGGTGTAATCTTCCAACTTTTATAGATAACAACTACGGGAATGCCTGTCACAAATGAGAATATGATGAAGAAGTAGAATAGGAAGAATAATAACAGTGGAATAAAAAGAATATGTAGAATAGGAAGAATAATAATAGTTGAATAAAATGAATATGAAGAATGTAATAAAAAAAAAAAATAGGTAGAAGATGAAGAAGAAGATGAATAAGGTGAAGAAGAAGTTGATGTCAAAGATGCTGATGATGATGAAGATGAAAGTGTGGGAAAAGTAAAAAAAAAAAAAGAAAAAAAAGAAGGGGAAGGGCGTGGAATAGTGAAACATCAATATCTGACAAAATAAAAAAAAATTTACATACTCAATATCTTTTTCACTCCGAACGTCTTTAAAAAAAAAAAATTCATGCTATTCTATTTGATTGGGCTAAACCTCATTGCCTTTAATGTCTCCGCCACCTCCCACAATACATCCTACATTATTCTTAGTTGTTTTCCTTGATGTAGAATGAACCTACAAGGAAAGAAAGGGTTTATTTTAATTCCGATATTTTGGTCCCATTGACTTGCATTGGGATCGGGTATCGGTATCGGCGATATCCGATATTTTTTGAATATCGGCCGATCCCAACCGATACCGATACTTTCCGATATCGGAAGGTATCGCTCAACACTAGTAATGACCCAGGTACTGACCCCCACTGTTCAAGGTACGATAATCCGTAAGATGCAGGGCATTACGTGGAGGCCTGCGTGGCAGCACAATAAGACATTAGCCCACTCTTTTCTCTGATGCTTCAGCAATGTGGGAAATGCTGTCGGATATGTTTTCTTTTTTTGTGAACTGCAAATCGAATCTCAGAATTCTTGAATTCTTGTGAAAGTTCAGGAAATTCAACTCGAACTCAATCCTCCACTGATCGATCTGCTCTTCCCTACCATTGATGCGACTACTGGCCACCACTAATAAAACATTTTACAGTACATTGTACCCTCTACTCATTCACCGAAGTGTAAAATATGTATGCCTGTTTTACTGTGAACAGTTTTTGCCTTCAAGACCAGGCTAGGGTTCCTGAAGGCCAATTTCACATACCTCACTCCCAGGAGAGATGGTTATGCATACAGTGGGTACGGAAAGTATTCAGACCCCTTTACATTTTTCACTCTTTGTTTCATTGCAAACATTTGGTAAATTCAAAAAAGTTAATTTTTTTCTCATTAATGTACACTCTGCACCCCATCTTGACTGAAAAAAAAAACAGAATTGTAGACATTTTTGCTTATTTATTAAAAAAGAACTGAAATATCACATGGTCATAAGTATTCAGACTCTTTGCTCAGACACTCATATTTAAGTCACATGCTGTCCATTTCCTTGTGATCCTCCTAGAGATGGTTCTACTCCTTCATTGGAGGCCAGCTGTGTTTAATTAAACTGATAGGACTTGATTTGGAAAGGCACACACCTGTCTGTATAAGACCTCACAGCTCACAGTGCATGTCAAACCAAATGAGTATCATGAGGTCAAAGGAACTTGCTAAGGGGTTCAGAGATAGAATTGTGGCAAGGCACAGATCTAACCAAGGTTACAAAAGAATTTCTGCAGTACTCAAGGTTCCTAAGAGCACAGTGGCCTCCATAATCCTTAAATTGAAGAAGTGTGGGACCATCAGACGTCTTCCTAGACCTGGCCATACAGCCAAACAGAGCAATCATGGGAGAAGAACCTTGGTAAAAGAGGTAAAGAAGAAACCCAAGATCACTGTGGCTGAGCTCCAGAGATGCAGTAGGGAGATGGGAGAAAGTTCCACAAAGTCAACTATCACTGCAGCTCTCCCCAGCCAGGCCTTTATGGCAGAGTGTATATACCCAAAAGAAGTATTCAAAAGATTAAAATTATATATAAAAATGAATTTTATTTTATTGACAATCCAATCATGATTATACACAAAACCATAACATGATAAACTTATAAAAACCGCACAATGCACAAAAAGTTTTTATTAAAAATAATTAAAACAATTGATGTTCAATGATCAAATTTTAATATTTAAAAAATAAATCCATAAATAAAAAAAATAATATATTATATGTATAAAATATGGGAAAAAGATGTGTCAAGCGGGGGACAGGGAGCAACAGACCATGTATCAGTCAATGTATAGTACACTATAATTATTATTGTTATTTTTATCCAAGAGCCATCACTAATTAATATATATATATATATATATATATATATATATGTATATATATATATATATATATATATATATATATATACATATATATATATATAAACTGAGAACATGAATTTTTATAATAGGTGAGTAGATTAATCAATCAATATGTGTAACACATTGTGAAAAAATTATTATTTAAAAATATATAAATAAGTGATAATAAATAAAAAATTAATACTGATGAAATTCATATGATGTGATCCACAAAAGTGCATAAAGTGAATGAATGAATAAATAAAAGAACTTGCAAAACAAGTGAATAATGTAAGAATAAAGGCAATTAATAAAAATAAAGCCACAATTGATGATCAAGTGATCAGAAAAGCAATGGTCTTGGAAAAAATAGATTAGAAAAAATCACATAATGCCACAATGCTCACCAGTCTGGAGCCCACACCGTCCCCTGCACACACCACTCCAACGTACGTTTCACTGCTGCTTCGTCAGGGAGTGATGTGGCAGGGGTCCGGAGCAAGTATATATAGCAGGGAGACAGCTGAAGATGATAACAATCAGCGGCGCTATGTTACCTGATGCCGCATACTGAGCCATGCGGCCACCATCACCGCACCGCGGTAACCCGGAAGCATCTTACCGAGTGCGACGTAGGTCACAGTCGGTCACATGACTAACAGTATAGTGTGCTATACATTTACTGATACATGGTCTGTTGCGCCCTGTCCCCCGCTTGACACATCTTTTTCCCATATGTTATACATATAATATATTATTTTTTTATTTATGGATTTATTTATTATATTTTTTAAATATTAAAATTTGATCATTGGACATCAATTGTTTTAATTATTTTTAATAAAAACTTTTTGTGCATTGTGCGGTTTTTATAAGTTTATCATGTTATGGTTTTGTGTATAATCGTGATTGGATAGTCAATAAAATAAAATTCATTTTTATATATATTTTTAATCTTTTGAATACTTCTTTTGGTTAAATATATTGGTTTTTAGTATTCAAAATATCTTGCATCCTTATAATAGTGGTATTTCTTTTCTGTATAGGGTTTGTCTTTATGGCAGAGTGGCCCAACGGAAGCCTCTCCTCAGTGCAAGACAAATGAAAGCCCTCATAGAGTTTGCTAATAAAACACATCAAGAACTCCCAAACTATGAGAAATAAGATTCTCTGGTCTGATGAGACGAAGATAGACCTTTTTCGTGATAGTTCTAAGCCGTATGTGTGGAGAAAACTAGGCACTGCTCATCACCTGCCCAATATAATCCCAACAGTGAAGCATGGTGGTGGCAGGATCATGCTATGGAGGTATTGTTTTATAATAATAATCTTTATTTTTATATAGCGCTAACATATTCTGCAGCGCTTTACATTTTGCACAGGGACAGGACGACTGGTTGCCATTGAAGGAAACATGAATGCGGCCAAGTACAACGATATCCTGGATGAAAACATCTTCCAGAGTGCTCTGGGCCTCAGATTTGACCGAAGGTTCACCTTCCAACAAGACAATGACCCTAAGCACACAGCTAAAATAACAAAGGAGTGGCTTCAGAACAACTCTGTGACCATTCTTGACAGGCCCAGCCAGAACCCTGACCTAAACCCAATTGAGCATCTCTGCACACAACTGAAAATGGCTGTCCACCAACCTTCACCAACCAACCTGACAGAACTGGAGAGGATCTGCAAGGAAGAAAGGCAGAGGATCCCTAAATCCAGGTGTGAAAGTCTTGTTGCATCGTTCCTAAGAAGACTCAAGGCTGTACTAGCTCAAAAGGTACATCTACTCAATACTGAGCAAAATGTTTGAATACTTAACACAATGTGACATTTCAGTTTTTCTTTTTTAATAAATTTGCAAAATTTTTTCAGTCAAGATGGGGTGCAGAGTGTACATTAATGAGAAAAAAATAACTTTTTTGAATTCACCAAATGGCTGCAATGAAACAAAGAGTAAAAAATTTATTTAACCCCTTCAAGACCCAGCCTATTTTGACCTTAAAGACCTTGCCGTTTTTTGCAATTCTGACCAGTGTCCCTTTATGAGGTAATAACTCAGGAACGCTTCAACGGATCCTAGCGGTTCTGAGATTGTTTTTTCGTGACATATTGGGCTTCATGTTAGTGGTAAATTTAGGTCAATAAATTCTGCATTTATTTGTGATAAACACGGAAATTTGGCGAAAATTTTGAAAATTTCGCAATTTTCACATTTTGAATTTTTATTCTGTTAAACCAGAGAGATATGTGACACAAAATAGTTAATAAATAACATTTCCCACATGTTTACTTTACATCAGCACAATTTTGGAAACAAAATTTTTTTTGTTAGGAAGTTATAAGGGTTAAAATTCGACCAGCGATTTGTCATTTTTACAACGAAATTTACAAAACCATTTTTTTTAGGGACCACCTCACATTTGAAGTCAGTTTGAGGGGTCTATATGGCTGAAAATACCCAAAAGTGACACCATTCTAAAAACTGCACCCCTCAAGGTACTCAAAACCACATTCAAGAAGTTTATTAACCCTTCAGGTGCTTCACAGCAGCAGAAGCAACATGGAAGGAAAAAATGAACATTTAACTTTTTAGTCACAAAAATTATCTTTTAGCAACAATTTTTTTATTTTCCCAATGGTAAAAGGAGAAACTGAACCACGAAAGTTGTTGTCCAATTTGTCCTGAGTACGCTGATACCTCATATGTGGGGGTAAACCACTGTTTTGGCGCACGGCAGGGCTTGGAAGGGAAGGAGCGCCATTTGACTTTTTGAATCAAAAATTGGCTCCACTCTTTAGCGGACACCATGTCACGTTTGGAGAGCCCCCGTGTGCCTAAAAATTGGAGCTCCCCCACAAGTGACCCCATTTTGGAAACTAGACGCCCCAAGGAACTTATCTAGATGCATAGTGAGCACTTTGAACCCCCAGGTGCTTCACAAATTGATCCGTAAAAATGAAAAAGTACTTTTTTTTCACAAAAAAATTCTTTTAGCCTCAATTTTTTCATTTTCACATGGGCAACAGGATAAAATGGATCCTAAAATGTGTTGGGCAATTTCTCCTGAGTACACCAATACCTCACATGTGGAGGTAAACCACTGTTTGGGCACATGGTAAGGCTCGGAAGGGAAGGAGCGCCATTTGACTTTTTGAATGAAAAATTATTTCCATCGTTAGCGGACACCATGTCGCGTTTGGATAGCTCCTGTGTGCCTAAACATTGGCGCTCCCCCACAAGTGACCCCATTTTGGAAACTAGACCCCCCAAGGAACTAATTTAGATGCCTAGTGAGCACTTTAAACCCTCAGGTGCTTCACAAATTGATCTGTAAAAATGAAAAAGTAATTTTTTTTCACAAAAAAATTCTTTTCGCCTCAATTTTTTCATTTTCACATGGGCAGTAGGATAAAATGGATCATAAAATTTGTTGGGCAATTTCTCCCGAGTACGCCGATACCTCATATGTGGGGGTAAACCACTGTTTGGGCACTCGGCAGGGCTCGGAAGAGAAGGCGCGCCATTTGACTTTTTGAATGGAAAATTAGCTCCAATTGTTAGCGGACACCATGTCGCGTTTGGAGAGCCCCTGTGTGCCTAAACATTGGAGCTCCCGCACAAGTGACCCCATTTTGGAAACTAGACCCCCCAAGGAACTTATCTAGATGCATATTGAGCACTTTAAACCCCCAGGTGCTTCACAGAAGTTTATAACGCAGAGCCATGAAAATAAAAAATAATTTTTCTTTCCTCAAAAATGATTTTTTAGCCTGGAATTTCCTATTTTGCCAAGGATAATAGGAGAAATTGGACCCCAAATATTGTTGTCCAGTTTGTCTTGAGTACGCTGATACCCCATATGTGGGGGTAAACCACTGTTTGGGCGCACGGCAGGGCTCGGAAGGGATGGCACGCCATTTGGCTTTTTAAATGGAAAATTAGCTCCAATCATTAGCGGACACCATGTCACGTTTGGAGAGCCCCTGTGTGCCTAAACATTGGAGATCCCCCAGAAATGACACCATTTTAGAAACTAGACCCCCAAAGGAACTAATCTAGATGTGTGGTGAGGACTTTGAACCCCCAAGTGCTTCACAGAAGTTTATAACGCAGAGCCATGAAAATAAAAAAAAAAATTATTTTCTCAAAAATGATCTTTTAGCCTGCAATTTTTTATTTTCCCAAGGGTAACAGGAGAAATTTGACCCCAATATTTGTTGTCCAGTTTCTCCTGAGTACGGTGATACCCCATATGTGGGGGTAAACTACTGTTTGGGCACATGCCGGGGCTTGGAATTGAAGTAGTGACATTTTGAAATGCAGACTTTGATGGAATGCTCTGCGGGCGTCACGTTGCGTTTGCAGAGCCCCTGATGTGCCTAAACAGTAGAAACCCCCCACAAGTGACCCCATTTTGGAAACTAGACCCTGAAAGGAACTTATCTAGATGTGTGGTGAGCACTTTGAACCCCCAAGTGCTTCATAGAAGTTTATAATGCAGAGCCGTGAAAATAATAAATACGTTTTCTTTCCTCAAAAATAATTCTTTAGCCCAGAATTTTTTATTTTCCCAAGGGTTACAGGAGAAATTGGACCCCAAAAGTTGTTGTCCAGTTTCTCCTGAGTACGCTGATACCCCATATGTGGGGGTAAACCACTGTTTGGGCACACGTCGGGGCTCAGAAGGGAAGTAGTGACTTTTGAAATGCAGACTTTGATGGAATGGTCTGCGGGTGTCACGTTGCGTTTGCAGAGCCCCTGGTGTGCCTAAACAGTAGAAACCCCCCACAAGTGACCCCATTTTAGAAACTAGACCCCCCAAGGAACTTATCTAGATATGTGGTGAGCACTTTGAACCCCCAAGTGCTTCACAGACGTTTACAACGCAGAGCCGTGAAAATAAAAAATCATTTTTCTTTCCTCAAAAATTATGTTTTAGCAAGCATTTTTTTAGATTCACAAGGGTAACAGGAGAAATTGGACCCCAGTAATTGTTGCGCAGTTTGTCCTGAGTATGCTGGTACCCCATATGTGGGGGTAAACCACTGTTTGGGCACACGTCAGGGCTCGGAAGTGAGGGAGCACCATTTGACTTTTTGAATACGAGATTGGCTGGAATCAATGGTGGCGCCATGTTGCGTTTGGAGACCCCTGATGTGCCTAAACAGTGGAAACCCCTCAATTCTACCTCCAACACTAACCCCCCCACACCCCTAACCCTAATCCCAACTGTAGCCATAACCCTAATCACAACCCTAACCCCAACACACCCCTAACCACAACACTAACCCCAACACACCCCTAACCCTAACCACAACCCTAATTCCAACCCTAACCCTAAGGCTATGTGCCCACTTTGCGGATTCGTGTGAGATATTTCCGCACCATTTTTGAAAAATCTGCGGGTAAAAGGCACTGTGTTTTACCTGCGGATTTTCCGCGGATTTCCAGTGTTTTTTGTGCGGATTTCACCTGCGGATTCCTATTGAGGAACAGGTGTAAAACGCTGCGGAATCCGCACAAAGAATTGACATGCTGCGGAAAATACAACGCAGCGTTCCCGCGCGGTATTTTCCGCACCATGGGCACAGCGGATTTGGTTTTTCATATGTTTACATGGTACTGTAAACCTGATGGAACACTGCTGCGAATCCGCAGCCAAATCCGCACCGTGTGCACATAGCCTAATTCTAAAGGTATGTGCACACGCTGCGGAAAACGCTGCGGATCCGCAGCAGTTTCCCATGAGTGTACAGTTCAATGTAAACCTATGGGAAACAAAAATCGCTGTACACATGCTGCGGAAAAACTGCACGGAAACGCAGCGGTTTACATTCCGCAGCATGTCACTTCTTTGTGCGGATTCCGCAGCGGTTTTACAACTGCTCCAATAGAAAATCGCAATTGTAAAACCGCAGTGAAATGCGCAGAAAAAAACGCGGTAAATCCGCCATAAATCCGCAGCGGTTTAGCACTGCGGATTTATCAAATCCGCAGCGGAAAAATCCGGAGAGGACCAGAATACGTGTGCACATTCCTAGCCCTAACCCTAGCCCTAACCCTACCCCTAACCCTACCCCTACCCCTACCCCTAACCCTACCCCTAACCCTACCCCTACCCCTAACCCTACCCCTAACCCTAACCCTACCCCTAACCCTAACCCTACCCCTAACCCTACCCCTAACCCTAACCCTACCCCTAACCCTATTCTAACATTAGTGGAAAAAAAAAAATGTCTTTATTTTTTTATTGTCCCTACCTATGGGACCCGATCTGCAGGGACGCGATCTTTCCATGACGCCGCATAGGCGTCATGGGTCGGAATGGCACCGACTTTCATGACGCCTACGTGGTGTGATGGGTCGGGAAGGGGTTAAAGGGTTTTGAATACTTTCCGTACCCACTGTACATAGCTCTCTCCACTAAAGTCTCTGGGAATATTGGAGATAGCTGAATAGCATACCAATAACATACCTAAGCCGGAGTCACACTCAATGTATAAAAAAAAATCGGTCCGATTTTGACGGCTGAGAATCGCACCAATGCTCTCTGTATGGTGATCCGTGTGAAATCCATTTGCAACGTGATAATGCAATTTCTTTGCAATGTCTTCGCATCTAGTATCCGTATGACATCTGTATGCAATGCGATTTTAACATGAGATTTTACATACATCATTTCTCTTCATTGACACATTGTTTTAAAACGAAATATTCTTCAAAACACTGGAAATGGTCTTCCAACAATCTTGAAGGCGTTCCCAGAGATGCTTAGCACTTGTTGGCCCTTTTGCCTTCACTCTGCGGTCCAGCTCACCCAAAACCATCTCGATTGGGTTCAGGTCTGGTGACTGTGGAGGCCAGGTCATCTGGCGTAGCACCCCATCACTCTCCTTCTTGGTCAAATAGCCCTTACACAGCCTGGAGGTGTGTTTGGGGTCATTGTCCTGTTGAAAAATAAATGATGGTCCAACTAAATGCAAACCGGATGGAATAGCATGCTGCTGCAAGATGCTGTGGTAGCCATGCTGGTTCAGTATGCAGGGTCGGACTGGGGCACCGGGACACCGGAGAATCCTCCGGTGGGCCCCGCCCCCAGCCCTTGCCTCCCTCATTTGTGCCTGCCCTGCATCATGCTCATAGCGTGCACCCAGCAGTGCGCATGTTATTGTATAGTCGGCACAGCTGGCAGACTGCACAGGTGATGGGAAGTGCAGGAGCAGCTCCTTCACATCACCTGCTGCTGCTGCCATTCCTCTGCCAGGAGAGCTGTGTGTGCAGAGTGCCGACCCTCAATACAGCCAGCACAGTCAGAGGAACAGCTGACTGTGAGGCTGAGAGGAGACCCGCACACAGCAGCTGACCCGCTGCCACCTGTTTCCTGTGCTGCGTATCTCTGCTCCTCTTCTACAAAGCCCTGGGCAGCAGTGTAAACGCTGATTGGCTGCAATTCAGCCAATCAGCGTTAGTTTTCTGTGTGTGAGCTCACAGCACAGCTCAGGCAAGGAGCTGTGCTGTGATTGGTCAGCAGTCCTACCCAAGCAGCAGTGGAGCAGAGTGAGTCTGATGGCTACAGTCAGTGTGACTGTAAGTAAATAACTATATGATGCCTGCACCCTGAGTAGATCTCCGGCCACAGAGGCAGTTAGGGGAGGGGGGGGCCCCATGCATCCTATAGGTGACACAGGGGAGGGGGCCCACAGTGATATTCTCATATTCTTATGGGCCCCCTCCCCTATTGTGACAACCACCTCTATTTTAGGTTATGTGCACACGTATTCTGGGTCCACTGCGGATTTTTCTGCAGCGGATTTGATAAATCCGCAGTGGAAAACCGCTGCGGATTCACCGCGGTTTTTCTTCGTTTTCCACTGCGGTTTTACAACTGCGGTTTTCCATAAGGGCAGTTGTAAAACCGCTGCGGAAAACGGAGAAAAAAGTGACATGCTGCCGAATGTAAACCGCTGCGTTTCTGCGCGTTTTTTTCCGCAGCATGTGCACAACGTTTTCTGTTTCCCATAGGTTTACATGGTACTGTAAATGCATGGGAAACTCCTGCTGACCCGCAGCTGCGGAAACGCTGCGGATCCGCTGCAAAATCCGCATCGTGTGCACATACCCTTACTGTGGCCCCCCTTTCACTCTCTGAGCAGGCCCATAAAAAATTAGAGGTGAAATAGTGGGGGAGGGGGCCACCGGAAAATAGAGATGAAACAGTGGGGGAGGGGGCCCATAGGATATTGGGTGACACAGTGGTGAAGGGGGTCCTCAGGTGATTAACACCTTTACAACATCTGCCTTACATGTATGGCGCGTGTTAAATGCCAGTGTCAATCTCTGACTGCAGCATATAACACACGCCAGCATGCGTGCGTATCATTCTCTCACCCATTGGTGCCCATGAGGTGATCGTGGGTCGCCAATGGGTTTTAATGACAGCCACGGGTCTTCTTCCTGTAGCCGAGCTTTAAAGGAGACCATAATTTCTTCTATATGCAGGGATGCTGTGGCATCACTGTATATAATAGCACATGCGATCGGATGATCGCATCTTCATGTCCTCTAAGGCTATGTGCACATGTTACGGATTAGGCTTGGGAATTTCTGGTACGGATTCTGCCTCTCCTGGAAGAAAACGCACCTGCGGATTTGTCGCATTTTTTTGTGCGGTACCGCAGTGTTTTTTTGTGCGTTTTTGCTGCGGTTTTCTTGCGGATTTGCTGCGGTTTTTACCCCTGCGGTTTTCTATAATGGAATGGGTACAAAAACGCTGCAGGTTCACAAAAAAGAAGTGACATGCTACTTCTTTTAAACCGCAGCATTTCCGCAGCGGATTTTCCGCAAATTGTGCACAGCAATTGCGGATCTGCAGCATTTCTGCACTGCATAAAATGCTGCGGATCCGCAGAGAATCCGCAACGTGTGCACATAGTCTAAGGGGGCTAACTGTACCAGTGACAGGTAAAAAGAAAATAAAAAAATTCCTAAAAGTTCAAATCACCCTTTTTATCCCATTGAAAATAAATATATTTTAAAAATAAAAAACAACAAATATTTGGTATTGCTGGGTTCAGAAAAGTCCAATCGATCAAACTATAAAAACAATTAACTTGATCAGAAAACACTGTAAAAAGGTACAAATGCCAAATGTCCTTTTTTCTGTTCGCCACAATTTCACAAAAAAAGCTATAACAAATGATGAAAACATTACATCTATCCCAAAATCGTACTAATAAAAACAATGTCTCGCCCCGAACAGAAAGCTTCCCTGTGTGTAATAAAATACGCAGCAGTCGCCGTCTTCTGCCGCTGTGTCGTTGCTTGTGTCTTCATTGCAGTGGACACCGGTAAGTATTTTACTACACACACTGGACTTACATTACTGCTCTCCCGTGTGGTGTAGTATATAGATGATCTGTCAGCTCTCCTGTGTGGTGTAGTATTTAGAGGATCTGTCAGCTCTCCCGTGTGGTGTAGTATATAGAGTATCTGTCAGCTCTCCTGTGTGGTATAGTATATATAGGATCTGTCAGCTCTCCTGTGTGGTGTAGTATATAGAGGATCTGTCAGCTCTCCTGTGTGGTGTAGTATATAGAGGATCTGTCAGCTCTCCCGTGTGGTGTAGTATATAGAGGATCTGTCAGCTCTCCTGTGTGGTGTAGTATATAGAGGATCTGTCAGCTCTCCTGTGTGGTGTAGTATATAGAGGATCTGTCAGCTCTCCCGTGTGGTGTAGTATATAGAGGATCTGTCAGCTCTCCTGTGTGGTGTAGTATATAGATGATCTGTCAGCTCTCCTGTGTGGTGTAGTATTTAGAGGATCTGTCAGCTCTCCTGTGTGGTGTAGTATATAGAGGATCTGTCAGCTCTCCTGTGTGGTGTAGTATATAGAGGATCTGTCAGCTCTCCCGTGTGGTGTAGTATATAGAGGATCTGTCAGCTCTCCTGTGTGGTGTAGTATATAGAGGATCTGTCAGCTCTCCTGTGTGGTGTAGTATATAGAGGATCTGTCAGCTCTCCCGTGTGGTGTAGTATATAGAGGATCTGTCAGCTCTCCTGTGTGGTGTAGTATATAGATGATCTGTCAGCTCTCCTGTGTGGTGTAGTATTTAGAGGATCTGTCAGCTCTCCTGTGTGGTGTAGTATATAGAGGATCTGTCAGCTCTCCTGTGTGGTGTAGTATATAGATGATCTGTCAGCTCTCCTGTGTGGTGTAGTATTTAGAGGATCTGTCAGCTCTCCTGTGTGGTGTAGTATATAGAGGATCTGTCAGCTCTCCCGTGTGGTGTAGTATATAGAGGATCTGTCAGCTCTCCTGTGTGGTGTAGTATTTGGAGGATCTGTCAGCTCTCCCGTGTGGTGTAGTATATAGAGGATCTGTCAGGTCTCCTGTGTGGTGTGGTATATAGAGGATCTGTCAGCTCTCCCGTGTGGTGTAGTATATAGAGGATCTGTCAGCTCTTCTGGGTGGTGTAGTATATAGAGGATCTGTCGGCTCTCCTGTGTGGTGTAGTATATAGAGGATCTAACATAGTAACATAGTAACATAGTTAGTAAGGCCGAAAAAAGACATTTGTCCATCCAGTTCAGCCTATATTCCATTATAATAAATACCCAGATCTACGTCCTTCTACAGAACCTAATAATTGTATGATACAATATTGTTCTGCTCCAGGAAGACATCCAGGCCTCTCTTGAACCCCTCGACTGAGTTCGCCATCACCACCTCCTCAGGCAAGCAATTCCAGATTCTCACTGCCCTAACAGTAAAGAATCCTCTTCTATGTTGGTGGAAAAACCTTCTCTCCTCCAGACGCAAAGAATGCCCCCTTGTGCCCGTCACCTTCCTTGGTATAAACAGATCCTCAGCGAGATATTTGTATTGTCCCCTTATATACTTATACATGGTTATTAGATCGCCCCTCAGTCGTCTTTTTTCTAGACTAAATAATCCTAATTTCGCTAATCTATCTGGGTATTGTAGTTCTCCCATCCCCTTTATTAATTTTGTTGCCCTCCTTTGTACTCTCTCTAGTTCCATTATATCCTTCCTGAGCACCGGTGCCCAAAACTGGACACAGTACTCCATGTGCGGTCTAACTAGGGATTTGTACAGAGGCAGTATAATGCTCTCATCATGTGTATCCAGACCTCTTTTAATGCACCCCATGATCCTGTTTGCCTTGGCAGCTGCTGCCTGGCACTGGCTGCTCCAGGTAAGTTTATCATTAACTAGGATCCCCAAGTCCTTCTCCCTGTCAGATTTACCCAGTGGTTTCCCGTTCAGTGTGTAATGGTGATATTGATTCCCTCTTCCCATGTGTATAACCTTACATTTATCATTGTTAAACCTCATCTGCCACCTTTCAGCCCAAGTTTCCAACTTATCCAGATCCATCTGTAGCAGAATACTATCTTCTCTTGTATTAACTGCTTTACATAGTTTTGTATCATCTGCAAATATCGATATTTTACTGTGTAAACCTTCTACCAGATCATTAATGAATATGTTGAAGAGAACAGGTCCCAATACTGACCCCTGCGGTACCCCACTGGTCACAGCGACCCAGTTAGAGACTATACCATTTATAACCACCCTCTGCTTTCTATCACTAAGCCAGTTACTAACCCATTTACACACATTTTCCCCCAGACCAAGCATTCTCATTTTGTGTACCAACCTCTTGTGCGGCACGGTATCAAACGCTTTGGAAAAATCGAGATATACCACGTCCAATGACTCACCGTGGTCCAGCCTATAGCTTACCTCTTCATAAAAACTGATTAGATTGGTTTGACAGGAGCGATTTCTCATAAACCCATGCTGATATGGAGTTAAACAGTTATTCTCATTGAGATAATCCAGAATAACATCCCTCAGAAACCCTTCAAATATTTTACCAACAATAGAGGTTAGACTTACTGGCCTATAATTTCCAGGTTCACTTTTAGAGCCCTTTTTGAATATTGGCACCACATTTGCTATGCGCCAGTCCTGCGGAACAGACCCTGTCGCTATAGAGTCACTAAAAATAAGAAATAATGGTTTATCTATTACATTACTTAGTTCTCTTAGTACTCGTGGGTGTATGCCATCCGGACCCGGAGATTTATCTATTTTAATCTTATTTAGCCGGTTTCGCACCTCTTCTTGGGTTAGATTGGTGACCCTTAATATAGGGTCTGTCAGCTCTCCTGTGTGGTGTAGTATATAGAGGATCTGTCAGCTCTCGTGTGTGGTGTAGCATATAGAGGATCTGTCAGCTCTCCTGTGTGGTGTAGTATATAGAGGATCTGTCAGCTCTCCCGTGTGGTGTAGTATATAGAGGATCTGTCAGCTCTCCCATGTGGTGTAGTATTTAGAGGATCTGTCAGCTCTCCCATGTGGTGTAGTATATAGAGGATCTGTCAGCTCTCCTGTGTGGTGTAGTATATAGAGGATCTGTCAGCTCTCCTGTGTGGTGTAGTATTTGGAGGATCTGTCAGCTCTCCCGTGTGGTGTAGTATATAGAGGATCTGTCAGCTCTCCCGTGTGGTGTAGTATATATAGGATCTGTCAGCTCTCCCTTGTGGTGTAGTATATAGAGGATCTGTCAGCTCTCCTGGGTGGTGTAGTATATAGAGGATCTGTCAGCTCTCCTGTGTGGTGTAGTATATAGAGTATCTGTCAGCTCTCCTGTGTGGTGTAGTATATAGAGGATCTGTCAGCTCTCCTGTGTGGTGTAGTATATAGAGGATCTGTCAGCTCTCGTGTGTGGTGTGGTATATAGGATCTATCCTGTGTGGTATTTTTAAACGGCATGGTGGGCCCCAAGAATGATATTTCTCTGGTGGGCCCAAGGTACTCCAGTCCGACGCTGTCAGTATGCCTTCAATTTTGAATAAATCCCCAACAGTGTCACCAGCAAAGCACCCCCACACCTCCTCCTCCATGCTTCACGGTGGGAACCAGGCATGTAGAGTCCATCCGTTCACCTTTTCTGCGTCGCACAAAGACATGGTGGATGGAACCAAAAATCTCAAATTTTGAGTCATCAGACCAAAGTACTGGTCTAATGTCCATTCCATGTGTTCTTTAGCCCAAACAAGTCTCTTTTGCTTGTTGCCTGTCCTTAGCAGTGGTTTCCAGCAGCTATTTTACCATGAAGGCCTGTTGCAGAAAGTCTCCTATTAACAGTTGTTGTAGAGATGTGTCTGCTGCTAGAACTCTGTGTGGCATTGACCTGGTCTCTAATCTGAGCTGCTGTTAACCTGCGATTTCTGAAGTTGGTAACTCAGATAAACTTATCCTCAGAAGCAGAGGTGACTCTTGGTCTTCTTTTCCAGGGGCGGTCCTCGTGAGCCAGTTTCTTTGTAGCGCTTGATGGTTTTTGCAACTGCACTTGGGGACACTTTCAAAGTTTTCCCAATTGTTTCGGACTGACTGACCTTCATTTCTTAAAGTAATGATGGCCACTCGTTTTTCTTTGCTGCTTTTTTCTAGCCATAATACAAATTCTAACAGTTTATTCAGTAGGACTATCACCTGTGTATCCACCAGACTTCTGCTCAACACAACTGATAGTCCCAACCCCATTTATAAGGCAAGAAATACCACTTATTAAACCTGACAGGGCACACCTGTGAAGTGAAAACTATTTCCGGTGACTACCTCTTGAAGCTCATCAAGAGAAATACCAAGAGTGTGCAAAACAGTCATCAAAGCAAAAGGTGGCTAGTTTGAAGAACCTAGAATATAAGACATATTTTCAGTTGTTTCACACTGTTTTGTTAAGTATATAATTCCACATGTGTTAATACATAGTTTTGATGCCTTCAGTGTGAATGTACAATTTTCATAGTCATGAAAATACAGAAAAATCTTTAAATGAGAAGGTGTGTCCAAACGTTTGGTCGGTGCTGTATATATATATGCAGCGCCCCAGAGTCCTGGTCGTTGCAGTAATGTTATTCTTCCACCAGGGGGAGTGATGTTTCGTCTGAAGGCAATAAAGGTAATTAGGTAAAACGGGTAGTCTGGCAGAAAGTTAGGAGGAGAGGAGAGCAGACGGAAGGTCTGTGGGAGAACGAGGGTTCACGGAGCTGCGCCTGCCCCACGTGCGGCAGCATCCAAAGAAAGAGACATTGAAAGGAATTGTGTTGCAGTGAGTGAGAAACGAAGCCATAGCAAGAGGAGAGGAATATCAGAGGGAGACTGTTGTGAATTCCGCTCTTGGGCTCCCTCCGGTGGTTGTAAGTGGCACTTTTGTGAGTTCTGCTCTTGGGCTCCCTCTTGTGGTTTCTAGTGGTATGGCTGCTCCTTGGAGTTAGCTGTCATCAGCTGCCTCCACTTATCGTCTCTTCTGCTCGGCTATTTAGGTCTGGCTCTTTATTCAGCCAGTGCCACTTGTAAATGGTTCCTGGTTGGATTCACATCTCGTTGGCGTTCCCTGTTATCCTGACCAGTTCAGCTAAGCTAAGTTTTTGCTTGCTCTTTTCTGTCCATAGATTGTGGACTTATCCATTCGGTGCTTTTTATGTTTGTCCAGCTTATCAGTGTGAATTTATTCTGTCTTGCTGGAAGCTCTGGGAGGCAGATTTGCCCTCCACACCTTTAGTCAGGTGTGGAGATTTTTTTTGTAAACTCTGCGTGGATTTTTGTAGTGTTTTATACTGACCGCACAGTATTCCATCCTGTCCTATCTATTTAGCTAGACTGGCCTCCTGTGCTCATCCTGGTTTCATTCTGTGTATGTCTTTTCCCTCTCCACTCACAGTCATTATTTGTGGGGGGCTAATCTATCCTTTGGGGATTTTCTCTGAGGCAAGATAGCTCTCCTGCTTCTATCTTTAGGGGTAGTTAGCTCTTAGGCTGTGACGAGATGCCTAGGGAGAGATAGGAGCATTCCACGGCTACTTCTAGTGTTGTGTTGAGCTTAGGGACTGCGGTCAGTACAGTTACCACTTTTTTCAGAGCTCGTTCCATGTTGCTCCTAGACCACCGTATCATAACAGGAGACCAATTAGAAGCAGGCTGCCTCCTTCTGAAGCACAGTACCGGTAGCCAGAACATCGAGGGAGTAAGGATCTCTATGCTTTACTTCAGAGACTGGCAGGACAGTTGATTCCACATTGGCTGCCCGACCATATACCCAGGAGGCACGGTGGCAACTTGTTTGGGTCGGGGCGTCTCTAGGGTCCCTATAAAAAGCCTCAGGCCATCAGTCATACGGGTTTGTCCTATCCGTCAGGGGGACAGAGAGAAAGAAACTTAACACCTACGATAGTTGTGAGGACCTCACCGAGGAGCTCAGCAGGGAGGTACTACAACACTCAGGCACTAGAGGAAGGCTATTGAATTCCACCTGGATAAGGGGACTATGGAATTGCCTTCAGACTGGCCAGCCTCTGCCTACCCTGTGGTCCCTACCCTGGACTGTGGATGCTGAAGCCTTCAGTAAAGGTAAAGAGACTGCAACCTTGTGTCCTCGTTATTTACTGCGCCTTACATCATCCACCATCTACACTCTGGGAAGCCCTGGGGACATACTTCACCTGTGGGAAGGTATACCATCTAGCTGCCATAACATCACCCCAGCGGACCCCTAAGCAGCGTCGGTCACCCTGATCGAATACCACAGGTGGCGTCACAAACATTATCCCTTTAAAGACCTTTCCCCCAATTTATCAACAGACGTTCCCTTAGGGCCACGGACCGGGTCAGCCACCGTGAAATCCCCACTGAGAACAGAAGAAGGGCCCAGTACCGAGTAACCCCTAGCCCTTGGGGGCGATCCATATATATATATGCACATGCAGCTCTGGCAAAATATAAGAGACCACTGCAAAATGTTCAGTTTGTTTGATTTTTCTCTTTATAGGTATATTTTTGAGTAAAATGTAAATTTTTCATTTATACCATAAACTACTGACAACATGTCTCTGAATTTCCAAGCAATACATTTTGTATTTTTTCTGAAAAGGAGAAATGGTCAAACTTACAGAAAAAAATCCAGTGCTTTCAGACCTCAAATAATGCAAAGAAAACAAGTTCATAATCATTTAGAAACTACAATCAATATCTTGTGGAATAACCATGATTTTTAATCACAGCTTTCATGCGTCTTGGCATGCTTTCCACCAGTCTTTCACATGGCTTCTGGCCCAAAAATTTAAGCAGTTCTTCTTTGTTTGATGACTTGTGACTATCCATCATCCTCTTGATTACATTCCAGAGGTTTTCAATGGGGTTCAGGTCTGGAGATTGGGCTGCCCATGACAAGGTTTTGATGTGATGGTCTCAGAATTTTTACCAGAGTTGTATACAGCACTTTGTGGGAACACAGCTTCCGCTGCGCTGTATATATATAGCGCATATTGAAAAGGGATTAATAACCTATTCCAGAATGCCTGTTATAGCTCAGCCTAGGGCAGTCAGTGCTAAGAACTAGTGAAGATAGGATCAGATAACAGAAGATTAAGCATACCTGTCAACTCGTTAAAATAAAGGGAGACATCTGAACTTCCATAAGAAATGGCAAATCTCCCAGGCTCCAGAAGGTATAGCCTCCCAAAAGGTCTTGGAAAGCAGCATTTTCAGATTATTACTTGTTGGGTAATGCTTGGATGCAAACCCTGCTGTCCAAGTGTAAATTCAGCTGGCAGGAAACCAGCAATGCAGGAGCTATAAATGTTTTCCCCAATGGCCAATTCTAAAAGTTAGTAACTATGTAATTAATCTATAATAGTGATGAGCAATCGTGCTTCGATAACGTATTATCTGAGCATGCTGGGGTTCTAACCGAGTGACTTCGACTTGCTCAAAGAATATGTTTGAGTCACCGTGGCTGCATGTCTCGTGGCTAATCGACAGCCGCAACACTTGCCTGCCTGTTAGGCAATCCCTGCATATGTTGCAGCTGTCGAACAGCTGCAAGACATGCAGGCGTGGGAAAGAGGAAGCTATCAGCTCACCTTCTCAATGAGTTCCACCCAAGGAGATCTGCAGGGCCACAGTTAGAAGACCATTTGTAGAAAATATGAAAATGTAGCGTGTTGAATAAAATTAAGAAATCTTTATGAAACTCGAATATATTTTTTGAGCGTGCCGAAGCCTCTCGGTTAGCACCCAAGCATGCTTGGATAACATTTTATCTGAGCACAATGCTCATCACCAGTCTATAACTCAAATGGGAACCAATTGGAAAAAAATAAACTAGTGGACATATTTTTCTTGGCATTAAATATTTACCAAAACATTACTTTTACATCAGAATTTTGCAAGTGTCTGATACTGATTAGATTTGACACCAGCCATGGAAGAAGGTGAAGATAGACGAATATCCATTCTAGATAAACAAATTTTAATATTAGATTCCCACTAACTAAATTGGTATTTCCTTTTTAAGAAGAATATAAAAAAACTTTGTTCTTGTCTACATTGTCCTCACAACAAATGTAATGTTTCTCCCCCAAACAATATGCTGGTCATTTCCACAAAGTGTCCATCACAATTAATTATTGATCAGCTAAAAAGTGCACTTAAAAAAAATCAATCACAGAAGGTAAAGTGAGAGCGGCCTGGGAGCAAGTTAAATGTGAAAGGACATTGGACCTCCATATACTGGTGGTTTGAATACTGGCAAACAGATGATTTCCATCTCATTTGTATACGGTGGATGAATGGGTCATCACATCTGTGATTGGCTCCAGACTTGGGAAGAGATACGACAATGCAAACACAGGCAAATGTGAGGTGCTGGAAGAAAATAGCCGCTCTGTTTGCACAAACTGAATCAGCTTAATCCTGAGAAAAACTACTATTTTCTTTCCTCTCCACTTTTTTATTTTCTGGTGAAGAGATTCTATAGTGAATGGTAAAGGTGGATCTCAGCTCTGAATCCTGCTCTACAGGGGAAGCCTTCTGATCACAAGGTTTGGCATGTGTATTACTGTTTCTACAGAAAAAATATATCTTTGTGCCGTGTTAGCCATTAGATAGAAAAATATTGAAATTTTAGAGTCCTCAATTGTTGATAGCTTTCAATGGCTAACAAGATGGTAACAAAGAGCAAGCTTTTGAGACTACTTGCATCTCTTCATCAGGCATAATAGCTATACCCAGCACTATGCCTGAAGAGATTTGAGTAGTCTCAAAAGTTACGATGTGTTCTCTTTTCAGTTTACATTATTAAGTTTGATACCTTTTAATGTTAGACTTTTCACATTTAATAATATTTTACTTCTAGTTGTTCTCCATGACTGTATAAATTGAGCATTTTTATTACAGTACAGTATTAATGGTCTATCTGTGCTTATTGGTAGACACTGAGACATATGCTCAGCGGTATGTACAGGATGAACCTCACACAGGAATTAAGAGTAATTTTGTCCTGCATGTTGATATTAGCAAAATTAGAAATTAACATCTAGATCAGGTGCATTTTTTGGATCAGAAGAATAAACCTGAAAAAATGAGTCCTGTCGAGGTTCTTTGGGATCAGTTTGGAAAACGAACAGTCATACAATAGTTTTCATTGTTCTCCTAAGAGTAGAAGCCATGATGATATCTTGAACAATATATGAGTTATTCCAAAAAAATTGCACGAGATATCGGAAAACTTTCCTGTGCATGTGTATCTTCTGATCATATGGTACTGGAAGTTTAGTGGTCTATATCCAGTCAAGTATTCTTACCAAGATTCATGTCTGGTTGTGTCTGTCAAGTGTCCATTATAGGAAGATCTAATCCCAGTTGGCTGTTTCTTCCTATTTTCTAGTCTTGTCAGTAACTCCACTGACATAATCAGATCACAAGCCTCACCTCACAAGATAAGCACCATATAAACTCTACTTTCACCATTTTTGTTTTTCCACCTTATGAACATTAAAGGGACACTGTCACCTGAATTTGGAGGGAACAATCTTCAGCCATGGAGGCGGGGTTTTTGGGTGTTTGATTCACCCTTTCCTTACCCGCTGGCTGCATGCTGGCTGCAATATTGGATTGAAGTTCATTCTCTGTCCTCCATAGTACACACCTGCACAAGGCAAGATTGCCTTGTGCAGGCATGTACTACAGAGGACAGAGAATGAACTTCAATCCAATATTGCAGCCAGCATGCAGCCAGCGGGTAAGGAAAGGGTGAATCAAAAACCCAAAAACCCCGCCTCCATGGCTGAAGATTGTTCCCTCCAAATTCAGGTGACAGTGCCCCTTTAAGGATTGTGTTCATACTAAAATTCCATGTCTACATTCATTTTCCAAACTTGCCCTCAGAATAGCAACTGCAAAGTCTAAGGGAATGTGCACACAGTGTTTTTTTTCAAACTGGATACGTACGCTTCAAAAAAACAGGTATTAGATACAGGGAATCTGTAGGACTGATCAACCTTCCTAAGTCGTCTAGATGTGCTTGTAGGTCATGAGAAGTTCAATAAAATGATACCTTGATACCTGTGATCCAATGTGTTATTCACGAAATATCCCCATTTTTCTTAATATGTAAATAAGTTAAGATCTCTGGGCTGAACACTGGTCTTCCCTAGAATCTGCCTCAAGAGCTTTTTAAATGGAAATGGGTGTTACCAGTGTGAGACATACACAAGAAGAGAGCAGACTGCCAGTCATTACATGTCTCACACAGGTAGTGTCACAAGGGTTTACCGTGACAGAGAAGAGCCAGAAGATCGCAGCATCTGATTTCTCCTACTCCTGCACTGAATAGATGCAATTCACCTTCATATTAAGCCGTGTACATTTATTTTAGCAGTGCAGAGGTTGATCTGCTCAGTTGAGAGTTCCTGGAAGCTTTCCTGTGGTAAAGCTCTTAGCTGTGCACTGATAGCCACTCCCATCTCCTATATAATCTGGGTCCTGGCTAGGACTCATTGTCAGAGTTGGCTTATGCTGCATGGCTGGGAGGTGGTTGTTGTTGGAGAAAGTGCTTGGTGGATTTATCTGTGACTGTTGCTAGGTTTTGAATGTGTGATAATTCCCTTTCTTCTCCTACTTTGGTTCAATCGTTTTGAGACGAAGTCTGTTTTCACCTTAATGACCTGGCCAATTTTTACAATTCTGATTACTGTCACTTTATGAGATAATAACGCTTCAACGGATCCCGGTGATTCTGAGACTGTTTTCTTGTGACATATTGTACTTTTCAAACTTTTAATTTGTATACCCTTAAATCAGAGTCATATGGCACAAAATAGTTAATAAATAACATTTCCCACACGTCTACTTTGCATCAGCACAATTTTTGAAACATTTTTTTTCTGTTCGGAAGTTATAAGGGTTAAAAGTTGACCATCGATTTTTTTAGGGACAACCTTACATTTGAATTGACTTTGAAGGGCTAAATACAGAAAATACCCCAAAATGACAACATTGTTAAAACTGCACTACTCAAGGTACTCAAAACCACATCCAAGAAGTTTATTAACCCTTCAGGTACTTCACAGGATGTTTTGGAATGTGGAAGTAAAAAATAAATATTTACTTTTCTTTCAAAAATTTTTTCCTTTAGACCTAATTTTTTTTTACTTTCGCAAAGGTAACAGGAGAAAATGGACCATACATTTTGTTGTGCAATTTGTCCAGAGCATGGTGATACCCCATATGTGGGGGAAATCTACTGTTTGGGCACACGGAAGGCCTTGGAAGAGAAGGAGTGCCGTTTGAGTTTTAGAATGTAAAATATGGTGGAATAATTAGTGGTTTTCATGTCGCGCTTGGAGCGTAGAGCTGTGGAAATAAAAAAAATCACATTTTTCCAAATAAATGTTTTTTAGCTCCATATTTTGCATTTTCATAAGGGTAACAGGAGAAATTGTTCCATTCAATTTGTTGTGTAATTTCTCCTGAGTACGCCGATACCCCATATGTGGGGGAATACTACTGTTTGAGCGCAAGACAGGGCTTGAAAGGGAAGGGGAGCCATTTGACTTTTTGAATGCAAAATTTGATGAAATATTTAGCGGACGCCATGTTGTGTTTGAAGAGCCCCTGATGTACCTAAACAGTAGAAACCCCCCACAAGTGACATTATTTTGGAAACTAGACCCCTTTGGGACCTTATCTAGATGTGTATTGAGCACCTTGAACCCCCAGGTGCTTCACAGAAGTTTATAACGTTAAGCCGTGAGAATAAAAAAAAAATCACATTTTTCCCACAAAAATCTTTTTTTAGCTACAAATTTTGTATTTTCACAAAGGCAAAAGAAGTAAATGGACCCCAAAGTTTGTTTTGCAATTTCTCCTGAGTTCATCGACACCTCATATGTGTCCGAAAACTACTTTTGAGGCACGTGCAAAGCTCAGAAGGGAAGTAGCACCATATTACAGTGCAGATTTTGCTGCACTTGTTTGAGGGTGCCATGTTGCATTGGCAGAGCCCCTGAGGTGCCAGAACAGCAGAACCCCCCAAAAGTGACCCCATTTTGGAAATTATAACCCTTTGGGAATTTATCTAGAGAAGTAGTGACTCCATGGGTGTTTTGTTTTCCAAAAACAGGCAGCTGTGGATGCTGAGTGAAAATTGCAAACTGCCGTTGTAGTGACCAGGGGACACGCACCTGTAAATTAGTCAGGCTCTCATCACTACAAAAATGCCAAACATGTGGGTGCTAAATGTTATGTAGGCACACTGGGGCTCAGAAGGGAGGGGAGTATTTGGATTTGGGAGTTGAAAATTTGCTAAATTTCTTTTGGCGAGTGAGGAGCCATTTTGCTTTTCCAAAGCCTTGAAGCCCCCTATATTTCCGTTAACAGATAACAGATCTGAGTGGGGACTTTTTTTGTGGATTGAGTGGAAGCTTTTATTGGGAACATTTTATATAACGTTTGGGAACACAGTTATCCGGTGCTCTACGCTGACCACATACTTTGGGGTCTCCATCTAAATCTCTGAGTGACATGACTCAGATAAACCCCCCGATGGATCCATTCACTATAATGAGACAGCAGAGTTACTCTGGACTCCGTCTGGCCTCTTTTCCACAGTGTCCTTTTTTTCAGAAGTGCACAAAACTGTGGCGACGGCACTTTTATACAATCCTAAAAAGACGGACACCGCCGGATCGCAGGTCCTATGGCACCTACAATGCCTCCATCTGCCTCATTATAGGGAATCTTCTGTCAGAGATTCTGTCTAAATCACATATTTCAGAGATTTACACGGAAACCCTGGTGTAAGCAATCAGCGCAGAATGCAGGATAAATGTGCGCTGAGCCTTACTGCGATCTTTGGGAGGCAGAATGAAAAAAATCAACAGCATGTGAAGAATTGGTTTTATTTATTTTTTATGCCGTTCCTTGTGCAGTATAAGTGATTAGGTGACTTTTTTTTTCTTTGGGTCGGTGCAATTACAGAGATAAAAGCTTTATATTGGGTTTTTATGTTTGGCTGCTGTCACACACGGGAACGGGAGAGGCGAGGATTTTTTTTTCTTTATGTCTGACTGGGGCCCATAATAATTTATGAAGGAGCAGGGGGGGCATAATACTGTGCGGGGTGGGCATAATACTGTGTAGAGGAGTTGGGGGGGAAATACTGTGCGGGGGCATAATACTATGTGGAGGAGCTGGGGGTGGGGAATACTGTGCGGGGACCGGGGCATAATACTGTGTGGAGGAGCTGGGGGAGGAGGGGAAATACTGTGTGGGGGCATACTACTATGTGGAGGAGCAAGGGGGGAAAATACTGTACGGGGCATAATACTGTGCAGGGGGGCAATAATACTGTGCAGGGGGGCAATAATACTGTGCAGGGGGCAATAATACTGTGCGGGGAGCAATAATACTGTGCGGGGTGGGCATAATACTGTGCAGGGGGAGGGGGGCATAATACTGTGTGGGGACATAATACTGTGTAGAGGAGCTGGGGGGGAAATACTGTGCGCGGCCCGGGGCATAATACTGTGTGGAGGAGCTGGGGGGGGAAATACTGTGCGTGGCCCAGGGCATAATACTGTGTGGAGGAGGTGGGGGGGGGGGAATACTGTGCGGGGGCATAATACTGTGTGGAGGAGCTGGGGGGGATACTGTGCGGGGCCGGGGCATAATACTGTGTGGAGGAGCTGGGGGGGAAATACTGTGCGGGGCATACTACTGTGCAGGGGGCAATAATACTGTGCAGGGGGTGGGCATAATACTGTGCAGGGGCATAATACTGTGTGGAGGAGCTGGGGGGGAAATACTGTGCGGGGCATAATACTGTGCAGGGGGGGCAATAATACTGTGCAGGGGCAATAATACTGTGCAGGGGGTGGGCATAATACTGTGCGGGGGGCATAATACTGTGTGGAGGAGCTGGGGGGAAATACTCTGCGGGGGCATAATACTGTGTAGAAGAGCTGGGGGGGAAATACTGTGCGGGGCATAATACTGTGCAGGGGGGGCAATAATACTGTGCAGGGGGTGGGCATAATACTGTGCGGGGGCGTAATACTGTGTGGAGGAGCGGGGGTCCCATAATACTGTGTGGAGGAGCTGGGGGGCATAATACTGTGTGGAGAAGCACGGGGCCCACAATACTGTCTGTAGGAGCAGGGGGCCCATCATGTGCTGTATGGAGGTGCATTATATGGGGCCAATAATACTGTATGGAGGAGCATTATATGGGGCCAATAATACTGTATGGAGGACTATGTGGTTGCCCATAATACTGTATGGAGGACTATGAGGTGCCTGTAATACTGTATGGAGCACTATGTGTTGAACATAATACTGTATGGCGAACTATGAGGTGCCCATAATGCTGTATGGAGGACTATGTGGTTGTAAAGCGATCAGGGGGATCTACTATAGGTAAATATAGAGTTCTCAGAAAAATAGCATCAGTAAATCCAAAAATAGATAAATCTGAGCACTCAAAAGGTAATCCAAGAAAAAAATATATTTATTATGTCACAACCAATCACACAGAATGCCAACGTTTCGGCTCATAAGGCCTTTATCAGGGCAAATTATCTGTAAAATAAATATAAAGTAGATATATAACATATCATACACATACCGTAAATAAATCGACAGGTTGTGTAGAGAAACAGAAATAATCCATAATAATCGGACGAAATGAGTCCCATCAGTGCAAAGTGACTGTGGAGTGGAGACATATCCTAAATAAAAATAAAAAGACAAAGGAGAACATCCATATGAGCCAAGTATATAAGGTAGAAAGTAAATGCAAATGTATCAAACCAAACACCTCAAGGTGTAAGTAGAACGAATTAAGAAAAAGGGGGGGGAAGGAAGGAAAAAACATGAAGTGGTACCAGGTGAAGCAAGAAAAGGAGAGGGAAAAGGGGAAGGGGGAAGAGGGGGGGGGGGAAAGGAAAAAAAGGAAGGTAATAAGAGGAAGGAAAGAAAGGAACGAAAGGGGGAAGAAGAAGTAGGAGAAAAGAAATCGGAAAAAAGAAAAGGACCAAAAAACCACCATAAACCATGATACACACGAATCATCCAGGGATAGGAAAAAAAAAAAAAACACATAAACACCAGGGAGATTACCTGTATGAAGGTAGGACGGGACTATGAAAAAAATATAAGGAACAAAGATCCCAATTAGACACCCATAGAGAGAGCACGAACAAAACTGCAGGGGCTGCAGAGCCACCGATACATACCAGGAGGAGTGAACCGCTGCGGATACAGGCACAACCGCTACAGGAGGAAGGCATAGCGGAGAAGGAAACCGCTCCTAATAAAGGGGCGCTAATCATCAAACCGGAAGAGAACGCGACGTATGAGCGCCGCAAGGCGCATGCGCACATGAAAGACAGGACGGATGTGGGGCACAGGGCCACCGGAAGTGTGGCACAAAGCGGACCGCAACCGAATGCGCAGGTGCCAGGAGATAAAGGTGAGCGCACGCGCACTAGAAAGCAGAGGCGAAGGCTGTCAGAACACAGATGAGACAGAAATAAGCGGAGAAGATAGGTCTGACCGCTGGTGAAAGGATACCATCAGTGGAATAATAAGATATCAGGGTGAAAAGAGATCAAGAAACGAAAGTGGAAGAGGGGAAAAAAAGAAAAAACAAAGAAAACAAGGGGAGAATGAAAAAAAGAAGAGGGGGGAAAAAGGGGAAAGAGGAGGAAAAAAAGGGGAAAGAAAGATAAGAAAAGGTAGAGGGAAAAGTAAAAAAACACCACAAACCTGAGAAGATTGAATAACACCACAGGGTGATGGGTCACAACTTATGTCTAAAAGAAGAAAAAAGGCGGGGGGTGAAAAAAAGGGAGAGCAAATCAATAACCATAATATAGAGATAACACATAAAGGACATGAACTCCACAGACACAATCGAGGAAGAAAATAATACATATAAAAAATATAATAAGTAAAAGACAATACATATATAG
The DNA here is from genome assembly GCF_032444005.1 of Ranitomeya imitator. NCBI lineage: Eukaryota > Metazoa > Chordata > Amphibia > Anura > Dendrobatidae > Ranitomeya > Ranitomeya imitator. The sequence continues at coordinate 703,591,023 of NC_091284.1, read as the reverse complement.
AGGTCAACCTGGCCTCAAAACCAAGCATATAGAAATAAAGACCACTGGAATCAATAGAAAGTCTCATACTCTCTATTAAGACCATAAGGCTCGAGCGTCTGGAGCGCATGGATCCAATAGGCCTCCCTTTGTTTTAATTTCTGGATCCTATTGCCACCTCTCCTCATAATGGGAACAGTATCAATAATTTGGTAACGTAGCTGTGCTACAGTATGATTATGTGAAGCAAAGTGAGCTGGTACGGGTAGGAGTAATTTATTGCACCTTATAGTGGATTTGTGTTGTGAAATACGGTCTCGGATATGTTGGGTAGTCTCACCAACATATCCGGGACCGAATATCATAAAGTCCAGCGCATACCAAGAGGTCTTCGTGTGTCTCTCAGGCCTACTCTTTTTTCAGAAAAGGCAGATTTTTGTGAGAAATTTGAAGCTATTTTGAACAAATGTTCTATGGACTTGATTCTCTTGACTGTTGATTATCTTCATAAAGAAATTCCCATTATTGAAAACGAAATTGCAAGCATTGAATCTCAACTTCGTAATACGATGTCACAGGAAGAATTTAACAAGATTAAAACCCATATTGATAAAACTATGATTGAATTTCAAACACAACTACAAGAACGAAAGAGACTTAAGTTTATTCGTGATTCGGATGATTACCAACGGGGTGAATTATACAGATGTACGAATAAGAATCCGGAGACGACAGAAAGGAGACCCTATAGACGGTGGAATTCTTCTTATTCATCTGGTTCTGAGAGCGATGGTTATCGATCTTCTTTTCGTTCATATCAGGGACGTGGACGGAACCCAAGGAACAGGAGCAACAGACAGAATTCCTCTGCGGCTGAGCCTCCATCTACACGGATGCAGACCCGGTCCCAGGTATCAACTGATCTACTGGTTTATAATATTTCTTCACAGGTTCTTTCTTCAATGGAACTTCAGGTGCTGCAAAGAGGTCTGTCTTTTTGCCCTACTCCTCCGTTTAACGATTTCACCCTGGATCAAGAACTCAATCGATTCTTTAGATCTCTTCGTCTGAAGGTTCATTTCTCTAGTAGTGCTATATTACCTTTGTTGGCTACGGACAGTGTCATTAGCGACACCACTCTGACTCTTAAAAAATTAAACTTGGTTCATCGTAGTGTATTTTCTCCCCCTAGGGTCTACCACCCGGTGGAGACATATATATCTCTGGTTAAAAATGAGGTACGGCAGAAATTGATGGATATTCAACAGGTTCATCATCGCATTAGAAATAATATGTCTAGGGCTGAGAGAGAAGCGATTGATAGCTTACGTTCTAATAAAAAATTGGTGATTAAACCCGCCGATAAAGGCGGTGCGGTGGTGGTTATGGATAGACAATACTATGTTGATGAGATCCGTTCCCAATTAAGTGATTCTAATACTTATCTCTAAATCTCTCATGATCCTACATCTGATATCACTAAAGTGATTCGAACTCTATCTCATAGATTTTGTACACTTGGTGTTATTGATAAGAAATTGGGTGAATTTCTTGTGAATTCTCATCCTGTTTGCCCTGTCCTTTATACTTTGCCCAAAATTCACAAAAATCTCACATGTCCCCCAGGTAGGCCCATAGTGGCTTCCACTGGCTCTCTGCTCTCTCCGCTTGCTATGGTCCTAGAAAAGATATCTCCATTTCTTTGCCACATCCCTTCCTTTTTACGTGATACTTCACATTTTCTGTCCGCAATTCGCGGTGTGGGAATAGTACCTACTGAATGTTATCTTGTGACATTAGATGTCAATAGCCTGTATACTAACATCAATAACACTGATGGGATCAAGGCCGTGAAATCTTTTCTGGATGATACTACTGAGTTCAGTCCAGATCTTAAGGAAATTTGTATTACATTATTGACAGTGATTCTCACTAAAAACTTCTTTTTATTTGAAGATGATTTCTTTATCCAATTGAATGGTACTGCGATGGGGAGTAACGTAGCGCCCCCATACGCTAACATCTTTATGGCTGATTTTGAATGTAAATTCGTCTATACACATGTACTCTTCCAGCAGTTCTGCCCACTCTGGAAGAGATACATAGACGATGTTTTCTTGATATGGAATGGCGACCTTGACTCACTTCTCTCCTTCTATCAGTCTATCAACAGGTCGGTGGACAGGCTCACGTTTTCGATACAACATGACCGTAAATCCATTTCCTTTTTAGATACGTTGGTCACTATAAACGACGATAGATCTCTATCGACGGATCTTTTTGTGAAGCCCACTGATAAAAATAGTTTACTTTTATTTTCCAGTTGCCATCCACGACACATTAAGCGGTCTCTGCCGATATCACACTATAGCAGGGTAAATAGGATCGTATCGGATCCATCTTTACGCACTGTGAGACTTAACGAAATGGCATTAAAGTTTCATAATCGGGGATATCCCGATTCATTGTTAAAAACTGCACTAAACGATATATCCTCGAATTGCTCACAACAACGTGTCAGTAGGATGGCATTCATCAACACCTATCATCCGTTTATGCCTATGTTCCATGGCCTCATTCGAAAACACTGGTCTCTTCTAGGCCTGTCCTATCCCAGTGTTCCTGAATTCCAGGTGGCCCCTCTTATGTGTCACAAGAAACCCTCGAGTCTCCGTAACTTGTTAGTTTCAGCTGATGTTGGCAGCTCTAAATTGGTGACCAGACAAACTTTTTTGGCTACAGCCCGTAAAGGCACATTCCCATGCCTACATTGCCTGCAGTGTTCCAATATTACTAGGGGCGACACTTTTACCCATCCCAGATCTGGCAAAAGGTTTCCTATTCGTGGCTATTTTAGCTGCGATTCCACTTTTGTAGTGTATCTCATAAAGTGTCCGTGCGGTCTCGGATATGTTGGTGAGACTACCCAACATATCCGAGACCGTATTTCACAACACAAATCCACTATAAGGTGCAATAAATTACTCCTACCCGTACCAGCTCACTTTGCTTCACATAATCATACTGTAGCACAGCTACGTTACCAAATTATTGATACTGTTCCCATTATGAGGAGAGGTGGCAATAGGATCCAGAAATTAAAACAAAGGGAGGCCTATTGGATCCATGCGCTCCAGACGCTCGAGCCTTATGGTCTTAATAGAGAGTATGAGACTTTCTATTGATTCCAGTGGTCTTTATTTCTATATGCTTGGTTTTGAGGCCAGGTTGACCTCTATATATGTATTGTCTTTTACTTATTATATTTTTTATATGTATTATTTTCTTCCTCGATTGTGTCTGTGGAGTTCATGTCCTTTATGTGTTATCTCTATATTATGGTTATTGATTTGCTCTCCCTTTTTTTCACCCCCCGCCTTTTTTCTTCTTTTAGACATAAGTTGTGACCCATCACCCTGTGGTGTTATTCAATCTTCTCAGGTTTGTGGTGTTTTTTTACTTTTCCCTCTACCTTTTCTTATCTTTCTTTCCCCTTTTTTTCCTCCTCTTTCCCCTTTTTCCCCCCTCTTCTTTTTTTCATTCTCCCCTTGTTTTCTTTGTTTTTTCTTTTTTTCCCCTCTTCCACTTTCGTTTCTTGATCTCTTTTCACCCTGATATCTTATTATTCCACTGATGGTATCCTTTCACCAGCGGTCAGACCTATCTTCTCCGCTTATTTCTGTCTCATCTGTGTTCTGACAACCTTCGCTTCTCCTTTCTAGTGCGCGTGCGCTCACCTTTATCTCCTGGCACCTGCGCATTCGGTTGCGGTCCGCTTTGTGCCACACTTCCGGTGGCCCTTTGCCCCACTTCCGTCCTGTCTTTCATGTGCGCATGCCCATTGCGGCGCTCATACGTCGCGTTCTCTTCCGGTTTGAAGATTAGCGCCCCTTTATTAGGAGCGTTTTCCTTCTCCGCTATGCCTTCCTCCTGTAGCGGTTGTGCCTGTATCCGCAGCGGTTCACTCCTCCTGGTATGTATCGGTGGCTCTGCAGCCCCTGCAGTTTTGTTCGTGCTCTCTCTATGGGTGTCTAATTGGGATCTTTGTTCCTTATATTTTTTTCATAGTCCCGTCCTACCTTCATACAGGTAATCTCCCTGGTGTTTATGTGTTGGCAGGGTCGGACTGGGGCACCGGGACACCGGAGAATCCTCCGGTGGGCCCCGCCCCCAGCTCCTGCCTCCTTCATTTGTGCGTGCCCTGCATGCTCATAGTTTGCGCACAGCAGTGCGCACTTTATTGTATAGACGGCACAGCTGGCAGACTGCACAGGTGATGGGAAGTGCTGTTGGTATTTTTGTCCTATCCCTGGATGATTCGTGTGTATCATGGTTTATGGTGGTTTTTTGGTCCTTTTCTTTTTTCCCCTTTTCTTTTCTCCTATTTCTTCTTCCCCCTTTCGTTCCTTTCTTTCCTTTTTCTTATTACCTTCCTTTTTTTCCTTTCCCCCCCCCCCCTCTTCCCCCTTCCCCTATTCCCTCTCCTTTTCTTGCTTCACCTGGTACCACTTCATGTTTTTTCCTTCCTCCCCCCCCCTTTTTCTTAATTCGTTCTACTTACACCTTGAGGTGTTTGGTTTGATACATTTGCATTTACTTTCTACCTTATATACTTGGCTCATATGGATGTTCTCCTTTGTCTTTTTATTTTTATTTAGGATATGTCTCCACTCCACAGTCACTTTGCACTGATGGGACTCATTTCGTCCGATTATTATGGATTATTTCTGTTTCTGTACACAACCTGTCGATTTATTTATGTGTATGATATGTTATATATCTACTTTATATTTTACAGATAATTTGCCCTGATAAAGGCCTTATGAGCCGAAACGTTGGCATTCTGTGTGATTGGTTGTGACATAATAAATATATTTTTTTCTTGGATTACCTTTTGAGTGCTCAGATTTATCTATTTTTGGACTATGTGGTTGACCATAATACTGTATGGAGGACTATGAGGTGCCTGTAATACTATATAAAAATAGGGAAAAAGGAAAAAATGGGAAGAAAATAAGTCAGCTCACCAATCCCTCAACAGTGCAATGATGTCCATACACGGAGCCTCCTTGGTCAAGGGCGTAGTCCAGAGCCAGCAATGAAAAAGAAAAAATAATCTCCAGCATGGATCTTCTAAAAAGTCAATTTATTGAAAACACTTTAAAATGCAAACATTTGCAAAAAAGAAATGGGGGTCCCAGGTGGTCAACGCCGACGCGTTTCGACCATCAGGTCTTAGTCATGGCATGAAAATGGAACCACATATTAACATTTTATACAACACAGAACACTAAAAGAACAAGTGCTTAGATTAAAACTCAGGTGGGCAATCAGAACATTCATTAGATTAACCCCCTGTGAACCGCAAAAGAGAAAGACATGTCTATGGAAAAAAAAAAACCACAACGGTGTATCAAAAAATTACATTAGCCGGAGTAATAGAACCAATTCACAGTGTGTACAATATTAAATATCACCTTCTTATGGAGAGAAAAAAAAAAAAAACACGGAAAAAAATAAAATAGACATGTCTTTCTCTTTTGCGGTTCACAGGTTCCATTATATGTGGTTCCATTTTCATGCCATGACTAAGACCTGATGGTCGAAACGCGTCGGCGTTGACCACCTGGGACCCCCATTTCTTTTTTGCAAATGTTTGCATTTTAAAGTGTTTTCAATAAATTGACTTTTTAGAAGATCCATGCTGGAGATTATTTTTTCTTTGTAATACTATATGGCGCACTGTGTGGTGCCTATATTTTGTACTATATCTGTTTTTTTATCTGTGCATCAGGAATCGTGGCATGTGTTAAAGGGGCCCATGAAAACCTAGAGCTGACCCTGGAGACGACGCACATCAAGATGAATGCCAGCTGCAACCATGACAGGACACTCTGCTCTGTGACAGGCCATGTGTTGAAGTCACATAGCAGTTTTGTTAAATGACTCCTACAGCCTTTGATAGGCCGGTGGCCTTTCAATGTTACTGCTATGTGACGTCAGCGCGCGGCCTGTCACAGAGCAGAGCGCCCTGTCACAGCTGCAGTCGGCAGCCATTGTAACGACCACGCCAAATATGAAGCCAAAAGAGGATGCTGGGGAGCGCAAGAAGGTGAGACGAATCCCCCCTCTGTATTTGGGCAAGGTAGTGGCCATAGGGACGGACATAGGGGCCCAGGGAGGGTACATTAAATAAAGGGGCCCAGATGAGGACATTATTACTGGAAGGGGCCCAGGATAGGGACCTTATTAAGGTGGACATTGGGGTCCAAGATGGAGACATTAAATAAAGGGACCAAGGATCTGGCACATTATTAAATAAAGGGGTGACATAATTACTGTACTGAGGTCAGGATGAGGAACATACATTATTGGTTTATGGTGGCAAATGGGGACATAATTGGTGTAGGGGCCAATCAGGGGACATTATTACTGATGTAATTTACTTTTGATCTTACTGTCTTCCATGGGGAGAACAAAAGGGTCCTGCTACTGTGCAGGGTGGTACTATGTCTTTTTATTCTTCATCTGACATAGTATAGAAGTTGAGGAAAATAGTGGGGAATGTGCTCTGGAAGCGATCAGCTATAGCTAACTGTGTTATTTTCTGCAGAGACGAGTCTTTGCTGGAAGAAGTAATGACGGTCTGCACTGGATGAAGAAAAAGACCTCAACTACAGATGTCACCGGTAAGTCAGTGTGTTGCTTGTAGACTTACACTATATACTGTGTACAGAGCTCCTTTGTATAATGTCACTGGTGATCACTGTATTATGTGTGTATTATGTGTACACTGACACTATATACAGAGCTCCTGTGTGTAATGTCACTGGTGGTCACTGTATTACCTGTACACTATACCACTATACAATATATACAGAGCTGCTGTGTATAATGTCACTGGTGATCACTGTATTACCTGTACACTGACACTATATACAGAGGTACTGTGTACATTGTCACTGGTGGTAATAACAGTGTTGTTAGTATTGTGGTTTGTATTCATAATCAATATTTTAGTATTCGGGCACTATGTGTTGGTAATTTGTGGTCTGGTCATGGCGTGGCAGTATTTCTCCTTGTGTGTGGTATCATGTGGTCCCTATATGCTGGTAATATTTATTTTTATTTATTTTTAGTCATTTATATAGCGCTATTAATTTCACAGCGCTTTACAGACATTATTGCCACTGTCCACGATGGGGCTCACAATCTAGATTCCCTGGCAGTATGTCTTTGTAAATGTGGGAGGAAACCAGAGTACCCAGAGGAAACTCACGCAAACACGGGGAGAACATACAAACTCATTGCAGATGTTGTCCTTGGTGGGATTTGAACCCAGGACCCCAGCGCTGCAAGGCTGCAGTGCTAACCTCTGAACCGTGCTGCCCTAATATGTCATATTATTCGGTCACTATGTGGTGGTAATATGTGATCTGGTCATGGTGTGGCGGTATTTGTCCCTTGTAGGTAACTATCAATTATTATTGGGTCCGTCTGGGTTCCTTTATGTGTTTGCTTCTATAGCAGAAAAAAATAAAATACTGGGCAAATTTTTGTTTTTCATTTTAAAAACTCGCACATAGCCAAAACTAAACAGACCCTATTTTAGTTAATGGGGCCCTAGTGATTCCTTTTCCATCAGTTATGCCTCAAATCCATTTTGCACATTACTTCCCTTTCAGGCTATGTGCACACGTTGCGGATTTGGCTGTGGATCTGCAGTGGATTGGCTGCTGCGGATTCGCAGCAGTTTCCCATGCGGTTTACAGTACCATGTAAACCTATGGAAAACCAAAATCCGCAGTGCCCATTGTGCGGAAAATACCGCGCGGAAACGCTGCATTGTACTTTCCGCAGCATGTCAATTCTTTGTGCGGATTCCGCAGCGTTTTACAACTGCTCCTCAATAGGAATCTGCAGGTGTAAAACCGCAAGTGTAATCCGCAAAAAAACACAGGAAATCCGCAGTAAATCTGCGGGTAATCCGCAGGTAAAACGCAGTGCGTTTTAACTGCGAATTTTTACAAAACCGGTGCAGAAAAATCCGCACACGAATCCGCAACATGTGCAAATAGTCTTACTGTTCCTCAAAACAGAACTGAAAATTAGAAAGTCTGAAAGGAAGTTTGAACATTGCCTAAACTAAATTGTACAAAAAAATAGAAAAAGTGTCAGTTCAGCTCACCACTCCTGTGGTAGAGATAAGTATCACAGGAGACCTCCATAGTAGACAGTTTGTGGTCTGGGTGTGGTGCACAGAGCATGCACTGGTCTGGTTTCCAGGCCAAATAGTTCTCAATGATCCTAAAAGGGGATATTCTCCAGCACCAAATGAAAGGAGGTAAAGCTTTGACTGTAATCATTTAAAATAAATAAAAATTGTCAGAATGTGTGTGTGTGTGTGTATATATATATATATATATATATATATATATATATATATATATATATATATATATATATATATATATATACATACACATATATATAAAAAACGACACTTACATGTTTCAGGTAGAGAAATCCTTAGTCACAGGTCAAATTGACCTGACTTTTCATATACTATATATATATATATATATATATATATATATATATATATATGTATATATATATATATATATATATATATATATATATACATATATATATATATACACACAAAAAAAGACCCACCCCCATTGGGGTGTAAGAAGGAAGCTTGGTGTTTTTTTATGGGCTTATTTCAGACGTATAATCATGTTCTGCGGGTCGGACTTTATCATTGAGCCCAAGTCCCCATATCACAATGCGGTCTCTGTTCCGTTCCTTACACAAGTTACTTAGAAACGCACTGAGAATCAGGACAATGATCCACACATCTTCTACCGTTAACAAATTAAATTTTAATTTCAGAGCTGCTACATCAGAAAGAATAGAGGTAAGTATAAAGTAAATGTTCATATGCAAAGCGCTAAAAGAAAAAAAATCTGACTGATGGCTAAAAATACATCCCTGTATAAGTGCTGCCGTAAGGGGTTTGGTGAGTGCTTATAGCCATATTGCTCCTCTTTATACAGCTTCGCTATATAATTTCATATGGCAGGAGCAGAATAGTCCGAGGTTCACCACAGAGCTGTCTGGCAGTAAATGCAGTGCTTTCCACGTGGCTTTGGGTGTGACATATAATGGACAGCGGAGTTGGCTGCATCTCCTGGCATTGTTAGGGCTGTACACCAGATCCCAGACAGGGCTGCATCTCGGGAGGTGGCACCGACTCGCATTCGTCTCCAGTAAGTACACTGTTCTCTAGTCCCATGTATAGCGAGATATACTGATTATTAACTAACTTGTAGCATTACTGTAGTATTATGGATATATATACACAGTGTGTGTGTATATATATATATATATATATACAATAAGTTGTAAGTTTGTAATTCATTTTCCATCCACAATGACGTTAATATTCAAGCGCTATCTGTCTGCCATTATGGATGTTAATTCATTTTTTAAGATGCTTTTACACGACTAGTGACAATGTTTTGCCTGCTTGGACCAGGTCCGAGCGAGCTGACAGCAATATAGTTACATAGTTATTAAGGTTGAAGGAAGACTATAAGTCCATCTTGTAATATGCCTAATTACATGAAGAGAAGCAGAGTCATCAGAGGCCCCGTAATGACTTGTCTATTTGTGAGCGTGTTCCTAATTGTCATTGGCAGCTATAGTGAAATCAGATGTCCTGGGCCGGAAACGTGATGTGATTTGGGAATAGAAATCTCTTTCTCTGATGTTTTGGTTCAGTGATAAATGTAACCAGATGGCATATTTTGTTCAAAATACTGGTACGACCTAGTCTGGGAAGCATCCCTCTCCATCGATCAACGGGCAAGGCTTTAGAAACCCCCGGCTTCTGGCTGTTCATAGCCCAGGGATGTTATAGCCATACAAATCAATGACTCGTAAAACAACAAGAGGTGCTCTTTAGGGTTCATGCAGACGTCCGTGCTAATGGACCGCTAATGAACTCCCCGGAGTACTAGGCGAAGGGGATGCATAGCTGTAGGAAGGAGGGCATCCTCAAATCCTGGAGTTTTTATTGTCTATATTTATATTCATTATCTACCTCATGTTCTGCTATAGTGTCATCTACACCACATACAGAGTGAAGTTTTACCTCAGACATTGTGTGCATCTCCATTATCTACCTCATGTACTGTTATGTACTTTACATCACATACAGAGGGGAAGTCTTACCTCAGACATTGTGCTCCTCCATTATCTACCTCATGTACTGTTGTACTGTCATCTGCATCATATACACAGGAAAGTTTTACCTCAGACCTTGTGCGCCTCCATTATCTACCTCATGTTCTGCTGTAGTGTCACATACCTTCCAACTTTTGAAGCTGGGAAAGAGGGACAAATTTTAGGCCACGCCTCTGACCACACCCCATTCACTAGTCCCACCCATATCCACATCTCAACCACACCCATTTAGCACTGCTGATCACACTGTTCAGAAAGAATAATTATAAACAAAAAAATATGGCCACACAGTGCTCCATACTGTATATTGACCCCACATGATGCTCAACACTGTATAATGACCCCACATGATGCTCAATACTGTATAATGGCCACACAGGATGCTCCATACTGTATAATGGCCACACATGATGCTCAACACTGTATAATGACCCCACATGATGCTCCATACTGTATAATGACCCCACATGATGCTCCATACTGTATAATGGCCCCACATGATGCTCAATACTGTATAATGACCCCACATGATGCTCAATACTGTATAATGACCCCCACATGATGCTCAACACTGTATAATGACCCCACATGATGCTCAACACTGTATAATGACCCCACATGATGCTCAATACTGTATAATGACCCCACATGATGCTCAATACTGTATAATGACCCCACATGATGCTCAATACTGTATAATGACCCCACATGATGCTCAGTACTGTATAATGGCCACACATGATGCTCCATACTGTATAATGGCCACACATGATGCTCAATACTGTATAATGGCCACACATGATGCTCAATACTGTATAATGACCCCACATGATGCTCAACACTGTATAATGACCCCACATGATGCTCAATACTGTATAATGACCCCACATGATGCTCAATACTGTATAATGACCCCACATGATGCTCAATACTGTATAATGACCCCACATGATGCTCAATACTGTATAATGGCCACATATGATGCTCCATACTGTATAATAGCCGCACATGATGCTCCATACTGTATAATGGCCCCACATGATGCTCCATACTGTATAATGGCCCCACATGATTCTCAATACTGTATAATGGCCCCACATGATGCTCAATACTGTATAATGGCCACACATGATGCTCCATACTATATAATGGCCACACATGATGCTCCATACTGTATAATGGCCCCATATGATGCTCCATACTGTATATTGACTACACATGATGCTCCATACTGTATAATGACCGCACATGATGCTGCATACTGTATAATGGCCCCACATGATTCTCAATACTGTATAATGACCCCCACATGATGCTCAACACTGTATAATGACCCCACATGATGCTCAACACTGTATAATGACCCCACATGATGCTCAATACTGTATAATGACCCCACATGATGCTCAATACTGTATAATGACCCCACATGATGCTCAATACTGTATAATGACCCCACATGATGCTCAATACTGTATAATGGCCACACATGATGCTCCATACTGTATAATGGCCACACATGATGCTCAATACTGTATAATGGCCACACATGATGCTCAATACTGTATAATGACCCCACATGATGCTCAACACTGTATAATGACCCCACATGATGCTCAACACTGTATAATGACCCCACATGATGCTCAATACTGTATAATGACCCCACATGATGCTCAATACTGTATAATGACCCCACATGATGCTCAATACTGTATAATGACCCCACATGATGCTCAATACTGTATAATGGCCACATATGATGCTCCATACTGTATAATAGCCGCACATGATGCTCCATACTGTATAATGGCCCCACATGATGCTCCATACTGTATAATGGCCCCACATGATTCTCAATACTGTATAATGGCCCCACATGATGCTCAATACTGTATAATGGCCACACATGATGCTCCATACTATATAATGGCCACACATGATGCTCCATACTGTATAATGGCCCCATATGATGCTCCATACTGTATATTGACTACACATGATGCTCCATACTGTATAATGACCGCACATGATGCTGCATACTGTATAATGGCCCCACATGATTCTCAATACTGTATAATGGCCCCACATGATGCTCAATACTGTATAATGGCCACACATGATGCTCAATACTGTATAATGACTGCACATGATGCTCCATACTGTATAATGACCGCACATGATGCTGCATACTGTATAATGACCCCACATGATGCTCAATACTGTATAATGACCCCACATGATGCTCAATACTGTATAATGACCCCACATGATGCTCAACACTGTATAATGACCCCACATGATGCTCAACACTGTATAATGACCCCACATGATGCTCAATACTGTATAATGACCCCACATGATGCTCAATACTGTATAATGACCCCACATGATGCTCAATACTGTATAATGACCCCACATGATGCTCAATACTGTATAATGGCCACACATGATGCTCCATACTGTATAATGGCCACACATGATGCTCAATACTGTATAATGGCCACACATGATGCTCAATACTGTATAATGACCCCACATGATGCTCAACACTGTATAATGACCCCACATGATGCTCAATACTGTATAATGACCCCACATGATGCTCAATACTGTATAATGACCCCACATGATGCTCAATACTGTATAATGACCCCACATGATGCTCAATACTGTATAATGGCCACATATGATGCTCCATACTGTATAATAGCCGCACATGATGCTCCATACTGTATAATGGCCCCACATGATGCTCCATACTGTATAATGGCCCCACATGATTCTCAATACTGTATAATGGCCCCACATGATGCTCAATACTGTATAATGGCCACACATGATGCTCCATACTATATAATGGCCACACATGATGCTCCATACTGTATAATGGCCCCATATGATGCTCCATACTGTATATTGACTACACATGATGCTCCATACTGTATAATGACCGCACATGATGCTGCATACTGTATAATGGCCCCACATGATTCTCAATACTGTATAATGGCCCCACATGATGCTCAATACTGTATAATGGCCACACATGATGCTCAATACTGTATAATGACTGCACATGATGCTCCATACTGTATAATGACCGCACATGATGCTGCATACTGTATAATGACCCCACATGATGCTCAATACTGTATAATGACCGCACATGATGCTGCATACTGTATAATGGCCACACATGATGCTCCATACTGTATAATGACCGCACATGATGCTCCATAGTGTATAATGACCGCACATAATGCTCCATACTGTATAATGACCGCATATAATGCTCCATACTGTATAATGGCCCCACATGATGCTCCATACTGTATAACGACTGCACATGATGCTCCATACTGTATAATGGCCCCACATGATGCTCCATACTGTATAATGACCGCACATGATGCTCCATACTGTACAATGACCACACATGATGCTCCATACTGTATAATGACCGCACATGATGCTCCATACTGTATAATGACCGCACATGATGCTCCATACTGTATAATGACCGCACATGATGCTCCATACTGTATATTGGCCGCACATGATACTTCGTACCGTATAATGGCCACACATAGCTACTCCTACACACGCGGCTGCGCTTTGCACACACGGCTCCACTCCGTTCACACGGCTCCACTCCATACATCTCATACACACACGGCTCCGCTCCGTACACCTCGTACACATTCAGCTCCGCTCCATACACCTCATACACGGCTCCGCTCCATACACCTCATACACACACGGCTCCGCTCCATACATCTCGTACACACGGCACTACTCCGTACACCTCATACACACACCACTCCGCTCCATACACATTGCACAAGCTGCTCCGCTCAGTATACCTTGCACACACACGGCTCCACTGCGTACACCTCATACACATACGGCTCCTCTCCATACACCTCGTACACACACGGCTCCGCTTTATACAAATTGCACACACTGCTCCGCTCTGTATACCTTGCACACACACAGCTCCGCTGCGTACACCTCATACACATACGGCTCCTCTCCATACATCTCGTACACACACGGCACTACTCCGTACACCTCGTACACACACGGCTCCGCTCTATACACATTGCACACGCTGCTCCGCACACCTTGTACACACATGGCTCTGCTCCGTACACCTCGTACACACGTGGCTCTGATCTGTTCACCTCGTACACACGTGGCTCCACTCCATACACCTTTCACACTCTGCTCTCATCCGCACACCTCGTACACACGCGGCTGTGCTCCGAACACCTCGTACACACGCGGCTGTGCTCCGTATACCTCGTACACACGACTCCGCTCTGTACACCTTTCACATGCTGCTCCGCTCTGTACACCTCGTACACACGCGGCTGTGCTCCGTACACCTCGTACACACGCGGCTGTACTCCGTACACCTCGCACACATGCGGCTGTGCTCCGTACACCTCGTACACACGCGGCTGTGCTCCGTACACCTCGTACACACGGCTCCGTACACCTCTTACACACGACTCCACTACGTACACCTCGTACACACGACTACGCTCCGTACACCTCGTACACATGCGGCTGTGCTCCGTACACCTCGTACACACGGCTCCGTACACCTCTTACACACGACTCCGCTCCGTACACCTCGTACACACGCGGCTGTGCTCCGTACACCTCGTACACCCGCGGCTGCGCTCCGTACACCTCATGCACACGGCTCCGTACACCTCGTACACCCGCGGCTGCGCTCCGTACATCTCAATGCACACGGCTCCGTACACCTCGTACACACGCGGCTGCGCTCCGTACACCTCATGCACACGGCTCCGTACACCTCTTAGGCCGGAGTCATACATGCGAGAAACACGTCCGTGTCTCGCATGTGAACAGCAAGCTCTGGCGCCGGCACTTCGGAGCGGACCGTGCGGCCGCATAGGAACACATGGAGCCGCACGCTCCGCTCCGAAGTGCCGGTGCCAGAGCTTGCTGTTCACATGCGAGACACGGACGTTTTTCTCGCATGTGACTCCGGCCTTACACACACGACTCCGCTCCATACACCTTTCACACGCTG
The DNA here is from genome assembly GCF_032444005.1 of Ranitomeya imitator. Classification (NCBI taxonomy): domain Eukaryota; kingdom Metazoa; phylum Chordata; class Amphibia; order Anura; family Dendrobatidae; genus Ranitomeya; species Ranitomeya imitator. The sequence goes on along the minus strand of NC_091284.1, from coordinate 703,575,719 downwards.
CCCTGATCCATACACCTCGTACACACACGGCTCCGCTACATCCACACTATAAACACCTCGGCTCCTGACCTCACACATACGCTGCCTTACCCTCCTCCGGCGCCATGGCAACCAGCAAAGTCCTGTACACGGAGGTCCTCCTCCCGATCATGTGACCCCTGACTCCTCCCATCCTGTGAGCTCATCACAGGTCCTGTGCACAGAGCAGCCATTATGTGGTGTGCTGCTGTGCGGGCCGGGTGCAGGGACTCAGGGAGCTCTCAGCTGACCGGCTGATACACACACCTCCCAACCAGTGCGGGACAATTAATGTCCCGCCCGGGATCGCGGGGCTGACTGTCAAAATCAGGACAGTCCCGCTGGATCCGGGACGGTTGGGAGGTATGTACTGTCATGTACACCACATACAGAGGGACGTTTTACCTCAGACATTGTGTGCACCTCCATTATCTACCTCGTGTACTGTTACGTACTTTACATCACATACAGAGGGGAAGTCTTATCTCAGACATTGTGCTCCTCCATTATCTGCCTCATATACTGTTGTAGTGTCATTTACATCACATACAGAGGGAAGTATTATAAAAACTTGATTCCAGCTCACCTAGTTGCTCTATGCTCATCCACCTGGGGCTCAGACACCGGCCTCACCCTGGCCTCACATCAAGGAAAATAGAAAAAATTGGACTCTAGCTCAACAGGACTGGATTTTCCTTTTCTTTTTCGAAAGAAAATATAGTGCATATGAGTCGCTCACCAGGGCAATGGGGATACTCGGTACCGGGCCCGATACTTAAAGGGATGTGGCACGGCGGCGACCCGGTACATGGCCCTGGAAGCCGATGTAAAAGGGAAATTGAATACAGTTTGTGTTGCCACCTGTGGTATTCGGTCAGTGGGGACCGATGCTGCTTAAAGGGGTCCTCTGTGGTGGTGTTATGGCAGCTAGATGGTATAACTTCCCACAGGTGAAGTAGGTCCCCAGGGCTCCCGGTGTATAGGTGAAGAGGTGCAGTGAAGAGCGGAGGACACAGGTTTGCAGTCTTTTTTTTACCTGGTTTACTGTAGGCTTCAGGCAGCCGCAGTCCAGGGCACCAGATCACAGGTACAGGCAGGGTCCGGCCAGCTTGGAGGCGAATCCAGAGTCCCCTTTACCAGGTGGAGATGAAAGCCTTCCTCAAAGCGCGGTGGTGTTGTAGTCCCTTACTGCCTATGGCTTCTGATAAGGTCCTCACAGTTCCTCATGACTCATGAGTAAGACTGCTTAGTGCAGTTGAAACGTGTTGACTGGGTCATGTCAACCATGTACATTTTTCTTTTGTATGCAGTATATTTTCTTTTGAAAAAGAAAAGGAAAATCAGGCCTATTGAGCCAGACTCCAATTTTTTCTATTTTTCTAGAAGGAAGTTTTACCTTAGATATTGTGCTCTCCCATTATCTACATCATGTACCAGCCTCACACATTGCCCTTGTATTCACTGTGCAGAAATGGCTGACATCTCATAAAGGGATGGTATTAGTGTATTTTGTGGACTATAAGATGCATCGGACCATAAGACGCATTTTTTTGGAGGAAAATAGTAAAAAAAATTCTATAAAATGGTAGTGCGTCTTAGTCTGCTTTACGATAGCTAACCAGAAGGGGCAGCTGCGGTGGAGCGGGGTTCCAAGAGGCTGGGTCGCTGCTGTAGTAAGCTGGTGGCTTCAGGAGTGGGGCGATGCTGGGACAGACTTTTTTGTGGGAATTTCTGTCATTCATTCGATTGAGAAACACTATATGTAGCCTCTGACCCAAACTCAGCAGGTTCAGCCAGCTTTTCTCAAATGTTTTTGCAAGCCTTTAATTGGAGTTCAGTGAGGAGGTCCCTGGTTTCTAGAGATGAGCGGTGTTCGAGTCAAACTGTTCGCCAATTTCAAATTCGAGCTGTTTTGGGCGGTTTTCGAGTCGTTCGACGAACTCGAACAATTTGCTTAAAATTCAGCTGTTCGAGTTTCTGTTCGATAACTTTCTCCAAAAGCCTAACTTGATTTGCACATTAAAACTGTTTATCATTGTTAATAGACTGTTTCAGTGTATAGTGGGCGGGGGATAGATCTGTGCTGAAATAACGCCGATCTCCATTTTTTTTTCTTTCCCGCATTTACAGTGGGCCGGTGCAGTCCCTCAGCCTATCAGCAGTGCACACACACACACAGCAATGTGCATGTGATGCACACAAGCAAGGGCATGTGTCATTGGCTGTGTATGTCACATGTCCTTGCCCTATAAGAACCAGCCATTTGCTCCGTCGCCACCATTTCCTCAATGCTGCAGCTTAGTGTTAGACTGCACCGCTGTTGCTGTGGGCGCTATACAGTCTAAGAGTGTTTTTTTGGAGCAATTTTTCAGAGAGATAGGTTTAGGGAGTCGGAAGGAGTCGGGACTAGTTGTAATATCAGCCTTTTTCGGGGTAAGTTACAGCAGTTCATAGCACTGTTTGCCAGGCAGGTCTGTGCCAGTGCTGTACAAGTGTTTGTCACAGCATTTGGTGTAATCTAGCTCAGCCAATCCTTTTGGGCTAGTAGCATTGTCTGATAGTCATCTGAGTAGCCCGCCTGTGAAGCTAGCTACACCGCCTGTGTATCTCAATTTTTACTGCATCTAATCCAGTTAATAGTTTTGGGCCTAGTACCACAGATTGGCCACTCAGTTCTGCTCGGTTTTTATCCATCGGTTGTTGTGCCAACAACTACAGATACAGAGTTGCCAATTAGTTAAGCACTAAAATGAGTGGCAAAAGGCCTGCTGCTGGTGGAAAGGGGAATAGGCGTGTTGGAAAGGGAAAAAAAGGTTGTGTCCGTGGGGTAGGTGGTAAAGCAACAGTGACATCTGCAGAAGAAAGACCATCTTCCAGCCAAAGTAAGATGTCTACTTCTTTTCGTGGACAATCTGATATGATCCCTTTCTTACGACCATCGCTACAAGCATCGCCAAAAATTCCAGATGAGGCACAAAAACAGCAGGTGCTTGAACGGATATCAAGTGCTCGTTCAAGTGGTCTCTCCTCCATATCAACTTCAACATCACAACTACTCCAGTCCTCAGAGTTGTCACCCCAATCGCACTTGCTTCCTCACAGCTCCCAAGTCTCCAGCCGCCCGTCTGAGCATGGGGTAACACAAATGGTTGAGTCTGTAGAGCTGTTTACGCATACTATAGCCTGGGAATCAGAGGTCTGCTCCAGAGCTTCTGGGAATCCAGACGAGGAAATGATCTGCACTGATGCCCGGAATCTTTGTGAGTCGGATCCATGCCCAGATGAAGAAGGTTCTGAGCATAATGTAGACCCTAAGTTCCCAAACTGTAACTCCTGTTGGTGAAGACAATGAGGAAGATGATGAGACAGATACCTGATTGGAACGAAAACTTGACTTTTCGGTCAGGGCAGGAAGAGGTTGGCTCTGAGGACGACGGGTGTGAGAACACACAGGATGATGATGATGACGAGGTTGTAGACCCCACTTACTGTCAACCCCCAGTCCACCAGTCCATGAGGTCAGCAGAGGAGGTGGAGGAGGATGCTAGTGACGAGTCTGACGATGAGGTTACGTTGAGCTATCCTGGACAGAGACGGAGTACTGGAAGCACGTCAACAACTGCATCCTCAACCCCAACTGTGCCTCAGACCAGAAGTCGTGGTGGCTCTTCAGGTCGCACGGGCTCTAAGCCTTGCATAGCCTGGGCATTTTTTGACATTGCAAAGGATGACCCAACTCATGTTGTCTGTAAGATTTGTCAACAAAATCTCAGTAGAGGACAAAAATTACTAGCTTGAGCACTTCATGCATGAACCATCACATGGATATGAGGCATAAGTTGCAGTGGGAAGCTCACTGTGCTACAATGTGGCCTAGTGGGTCGGCTCAACCACCATCTGCCCCATCAAGTGCATCCGCGTCCTCTTCATCCTCTGTGACTGTGGGGACAGCAGTCGCACATGGTTTTGGACGCAGACCTTACACCTTTTTACCTGCAACAGCCAGTGTGATTGGCAGATTGTCAGGACATTTGCAAGTGGAAACACCTGCTGTTGCTGAGCGCTCTCCGACATCAACACCACATTTTGATCAAGGCAACAAAACATCTCCACCTGCATCTTCCTCACAGACCAGCAGTTTGCCGGGGACACCCTATCCAACTCCGTCTAAGCACGGCAGCCAGCCCTCAGTCCCTCAGATGTGGACACGTAAAAGACCATTTCCTCCTAGCCATGACAAAGCTAAGAGGTGGAATTTCTCCATCTGCAAGCTGTTGGCTACAGAAATGCTGCCTTTCCGCCTGGTGGACACCACTTTCGAGACCTTATGCCGTCGCAGTGCCCCAGTACCAGATGCCCAGTCGCCACTACTTCTCAAAGAAAGCTGTGCCTGCGCTACACCAGCATGTCGCACACAACATCACCGCTTCTTTGAGAAACTCTGTGTGTGACAGGGTGCATTTCACCACAGACACTTGGACGAGTAGACATGGACAGGGGCGTTACATGTTGGTGACTGGGCACTGGGTAATTATGGTGACATCAGGAGAAGGGGCTGCTGTCCAAGTCTTGCCGTCCCCACGAGTTGCTCGTCGATCCTCTGTATCTAGAAGTTCCTCCACTGCTTCTGCCTCCTCAACCTCCTCTCGGTCCTCCACCTGCACCCAAAGCCTGTCTGGTAATGCCACCCATGTTGTAACTGCTCAGAAGGAATCCTGCACACCTCCTCACTATGCTGTCACCAGGGCTCAATGGCATCAGGCAGTGTTTACATTGAAATGTGAGTCACCCAGCTGAGGAGTTGTGGCTGGTCAGCTTTGGAGACCGAGTTCCATCAATGGTTGTCTCCACTCAATCTGCAGCCAGGGAAGGCTGTGTGCGACAATGCTGCAAACCTTGGTGCGGCCCTTCGCCGGGGCAATGTCACACACGTGCCTTGTATGGCTCACGTTTTGAACCTGGTTGTCCAGCAATTTTTATCCCACTATCCCGGACTAGATGGGATTCTGCAGAGGGCATGGTCGCTGTGTGCTCACTTCCGCCATTCGCATCCCGCAGCTCATCGACTTACACCTCTACAGAAGTCGTTGGGCCTGCAAAGGCAGAGAAGCTGAACTGACTGAACAGAGCAGAGACTTAGAACAGGCAGCGCAAAGACAAAAGTGGACCTGAGTCACAGAAGAACAAATGACAGGGAGGCAAGGAGCAAAGGAAGGAATCACCTTAAATACTTGGCGTGCAGAAGGACTTCCGGGTTACGGTCCTCCAGGATCACAAAGAGGAGATACAGTGCGCCAGTAAATCAGAAAGAGGAAGTGTGCGTGCGCAGAGGGGCGCTGGAGTGGGCGGTTCGCACGCGCACCCGACGATAACCAGAGAGCGGAGAAGACTGAAGGAGAGGATGCGCGTCCGCAGGAGAAGCGCGCCAATGCAGGTAAGTATGAGCGGAGATGGCGGCGGACCCGGCAGCAGGAGCGACAGGAGGAGTGCGCCGCGGCAGGTAAGTATGAGCGGAGAGAGCGGCGGTGGCCCCGGCAGCAGGTACGGCCGCAGAAGGAGCAGCCGTGACACAGTGCTGTACAGCCATATATAGGGTATTTACACATTCGGCAGAAACTGAGAAATGTGGTGCCATTTTTACCCATTTCTCAGTGTGAAAATGTAAAATCTGGAGCTAAAACAAAATTTGGGTGGTAAAAATGTAATTATTATTTTCTTCACTGTCTAATAGTATAAAATTCTGTGACACACCTATTGTTAAGGACATTCTTGCCATGAAAAAGTCTCGAGGTAAAACTCTTTTTGGTTGATTGGAAGGGTTTTGGTCCCGAGGAGAGGTCTTGGGAGCCCCGTGAGAACATACAAGCTCCTCAGATTTTATCCAGGTTTCTGTCTGTTTTTAGAAAAGAGGGGGGTAAGGGGAGGGGTACTGTCACGGCCACTCCTTCCGCTCATACTTACCTGCTGCGGTGTGCTCCTCCTGCAGGCGCGAGTCCTCTCCTTAATTCTTCTCCGTTCCCTGGTTCTCGTCGGGTGTGCGTGCGCACCGCCCACTCCAGCAGTTCCTCTTTCTGATTTAGGCTATATTCACACTTTGCGGATTTTGCTGCGGATCCGCAGCGGATTTGACCGCTGCGGATCCGCAGCAGTTTCCCATGAGTTTACAGAACAATGTAAACCTATGGAAAACAAAAAACGCAGTGCACATGCTGCGGAAAAAAACGCGCGGAAACGCTGCGGATTACATTTCGCAGCATGTCACTTCGTTTCTGCGGATTTTCACCTGCTCCAATAGAAAACTGCAGATGAAAATCCGCAGAAGAAACCGCAGTAAAAACCGCGAGAAATCCGCAGTAAAAACCGCGACGGGTTTTCACTGCGGATTTAGGAATTCTGCTACGGAAAAATCCGCAGTGGAATCTGCAAAGTGTGCACATAGCCTAACAGGCACTCTGTATCTCCTCTCTGTGATCCTGGAGGACTGTGACCCGGAAGTCCTCCAGCACTCCATGTATATAAGGCGATTCCTTCCTCTGCTCCTTGCCTGTCTGTCATTTGTGTTTCTGTGACTCAGGTCCACCTTTGTCTTTGCACTGCCTGTTTGGAGTCCTCACTCTGTCCAGCCAGTTCAGCTTCTCTGTCTCTCCCAGGCTCTCTGTCTCTCCTCGTCTATTCCAGCCCTCCCAGTGTCCTCTCCATACTCTGTTGAGTCTGGTGTCTCTGTCCTGTCCTGCTTCCTCTGTGTTTTCCCCTTCGCTGTGCTCCTTTGGTCTCGCCTGTACCCAGCTCTTACCTAACTGTACTTCATCTTTCCCCGCTCTGTCCGTCCTACGCCTAGCTTCTCTAATTTGTACCTCCTACTACCTGTCTCCGGGTTCCAGCTTCTGCGGCAATAGTCTCCCTTGGGTCTGCCCCTAGCGCTCCCTGAATAGGGGGTGGTCTACCTGGTCAGCTCACCCTTGGGAGGTTTGTTGTCGTGGATCTGCAGGTCCACCCCAGGTATTCCGAAAGATCTCACAATAGGACTGCACTCGGATGACATCTGAGTGCAGTCTGATTATCACAATAGGGAACACAAGGCAAATGGTTTCTTCCCCTTACCCTACCTGGTCCTTTGTATAGAATGCCATTGGTTTAGCCCTGAGTATATATATATATATACATCCATACAGTGGCGTGACTTGAAACTCATGGGCCCTGATGCGAAAGCTTTAACGAGGCCCCCAAATATTTTAAATCTTTAAAAGCAATAGTCTTTTTCTATAGGCCAAAGGGACTTTTAGGACCCCCTAGGCTCCAGGGCCCCGGTGCGATTGCAGCCCCTGCACCTATTGTAGTTACACCCCTATATATACCATATATTGACTACACTTCTTTTGGTTTCTTTAAACTTGTAAAATTCGTTGTATGTGTGTTTGAGTCTCTCGAATTGTAATGTATTATTCAAAGTTATCTTTTTAGGGGTTATTTTGTTTTGGTTCACAAGTTGTTGAGACCCCATTCTCAATCTTTAATTTGGTTTTGATGTCTTTAGGTTTACCTAAGCGACCCTTCATATAGTAATGTAGACATTGTGGTGATAATTGCTCTGTATAACATCTGTGCTCTACAGGATTGTGTAAATGGTTAATATCCTGAAGTCACCGATTTCCAGCTACTTGGCAGAGAAGAGCTCTGGTTTTCATTTGTACTTAGGCACAAAAATATGAGGGGATTGTATAAAAGCTTTCCATAGCTTGTGGGTTGATCTTTCTCGTAAAAGTGATTTAGAAAGAGCTGCTGGAAGTTTTAATGGCAGTATTTATTGTTGGGTACTGGAAGATAAAACTCGTGGTTTTCAAAGATTGATTCTTAATTCTAAGTCTCTATGGCACTGGTATTCTAGTATACTCTCCAATATTATTATTTTAAACTAGATGGCAGCCCGATTCTAAAGAATCGGGAGTCTAGAATCCATATATACTTTATTTATTCAAATGTAAGAATAATACAATTAATAAATAATAGTAAGAAAGAACAAAAATAATAGGCAGTATATGGAGAAAACACCAAACAAAAGTTCAAAATTGGTGTGAAAATGTCACTGAACCACTTCACAACTAAATATATATAGTTTTGGTAAATGGTATTATCATTTTTTTGACTAAATTCGGCAGGAGCTTGAAGAGCAACGTCACTGGGCCCGCCTCCACGCAGTAGAAACTTGCTGTGAGGTAAAAATTCAAAAATCACACCAAAATGGCGGGCGGAGTGTGTCACAGTACGGCACGTTTCTGATTGGTCGCTCGCAGCAGGCGGCAACCAATCAGACACTGGACACTGTTGACGTCACTTATCTCCGGACATTAGCTCCGGACATTAGCTCCGGACATTAGCTCCGGACAAAGCCACGGAAGTTGGCAGAAATTGCAGGAAGTAGTATTCTAGGCAATTATATATTAGATCTGGACCCTCTCTCTGACATGCAAACTTCCTTTAACCCCTTCATGACCCAGCCTATTTTGACCTTAAAGACCTGGCCGTTTTTTGCAATTCTGACCAGTGTCCCTTTATGAGGTAATAACTCAGGAACGCTTCAACGGATCCTAGCGGTTCTGAGATTGTTTTTTCGTGACATATTGGGCTTCATGTTAGTGGTAAATTTAGGTCAATAAATTCTGCGTTTATTTGTGATAAAAACGGAAATTTGGCGAAAATTTTGAAAATTTCGCAATTTTCACATTTTGAATTTTTATTCTGTTAAACCAGAGAGTTATTTGACGCAAAATAGTTAATAAATAACATTTCCCACATGTATACTTTACATCAGCACAATTTTGGAAACAAAATTTTTTTTGCTAGGAAGATATAAGGGTTAAAATTTGACCAGCGATTTCTCATTTTTACAACGACATTTACAAAACCATTTTTTTTAGGGACCACCTCACATTTGAAGTCAGTTTGAGGGGTCTATATGGCTGAAAATACCCAAAAGTGACACCATTCTAAAAACTGCACCCCTCAAGGTGCTCAAAACCACATTCAAGAAGTTTATTAACCTCAGGTACTTCACAGCAGCAGAAGCAACATGGAAGGAAAAAATGAACATTTAACTTTTTAGTCACAAAAATTATCTTTTAGCAACAATTTTTTTATTTTCCCAATGGTAAAAGGAGAAACTGAACCATGAAAGTTGTTGTCCAATTTGTCCTGAGTACGCTGATGCCTCATATGTGGGCGTAAACCACTGTTTGGGCGCACGGCAGGGCTTGGAAGGGAAGGAGCGCCATTTGACTTTTTGAATGAAAAATTGGCTCCACTCTTTATCGGACACCATGTCACGTTTGGAGAGCCCCCGTATGCCTAAAAATTGGAGCTCCCCCACAAGTGACCCCATTTTGGAAACTAGACGCCCCAAGGAACTTATCTAGATGCATAGTGAGCACTTAGAACACCCAGGTGCTTCACAAATTGATCCGTAAAAATGAAAAAGTACTTTTTTTTCACAAAAAAATTCTTTTAGCCTCAATTTTTTCATTTTCACATGGGCAACAGGATAAAATGGATCCTAAAATTTGTTGGGCAATTTCTCCTGAGTACACCAATACCTCACATGTGGGGGTAAACCACTGTTTGGGCACATGGTAAGGCTCGGAAAGGAAGGCGCGCCATTTGACTTTTTGAATGGAAAATTAGCTCCAATTGTTAGCGGACACCATGTCGCGTTTGGAGAGCCCCTGTGTGCCTAAACTGTGGAGCTCCCCCACAAGTGACCCCATTTTGGACACTATTCCCCCCAAGGAACTTATCTAGATGCATATTGAGCACTTTAAACCCCCAGGTGCTTCACAGAAGTTTATAACGCAGAGCCATGAAAATAAAAAATAATTTTTCTTTCCTCAAAAATGATTTTTTTAGCCTGGAATTTCCTATTTTGCCAAGGGTAATAGGAGAAATTGGACCGCAAATGTTCTTGTCCAGTTTGTCCTGAGTACGCTGATACCCCATATGTGGAGGTAAACCACTGTTTGGGCGCACGGCAGGGCTCGGAAGGGAAGGCACGCCATTTGGCTTTTTAAATGGAAAATTAGCTCCAATCATTAGCGGACACCATGTCACGTTTGGAGAGCCCCTGTATGCCTAAACATTGGAGATCCCCCACAAATGACCCCATTTTGGAAACTAGATCCCCAAAGGAACTAATCTAGATGTGTGGTGAGGACTTTGAACCCCCAAGTGCTTCACAGAAGTTTATAATGCAGAGCCGTGAAAATAATAAATACGTTTTCTTTCCTGAAAAATAATTATTTAACCCAGAATTTTTTATTTTCCCAAGGGTTACAGGAGAAATTGGACCCCAAAAGTTGTTGTCCAGTTTCTCCTGAGTACGCTGATACCCCATGTGTGGGGGTAAACCACTGTTTGGGCACACATCGGGGCTCAGAAGGGAAGTAGTGACTTTTGAAATGCAGACTTTGATGGAATGGTCTGCGGGCGTCACGTTGCGTTTGCAGAGCCCCTGGTGTGCCTAAACAGTAGAAACCCCCCACAAGTGACCCCATTTTAGAAACTAGACCCCCCCAAGGAACTTATCTAGATATGTGGTGAGCACTTTGAACCCCCAAGTGCTTCACAGACGTTTACAACGCAGAGCCGTGAAAATAAAAAATAATTTTTCTTTCCTCAAAAATGATGTTTTAGCAAGCATTTTTTTATTTTCACAAGGGTAACAGGAGAAATTGGACCCCAGTAATTGTTGCGCAGTTTGTCCTGAGTATGCTGGTACCCCATATGTGGGGGTAAACCACTGTTTGGGCACACGTCGGGGCTCGGAAGTGAGGGAGCACCATTTGACTTTTTGAATACAAGATTGGCTGAAATCAATGGTGGCGCCATGTTGCGTTTGGAGACCCCTGATGTGCCTAAACAGTGGAAACCCCTCAATTCTACCTCCAACACTAACCCCCCCACACCCCTAACCCTAATCCCAACTGTAGCCATAACCCTAATCACAACCCTAACCACAACCCTAATTCCAACCCTAACCCTAAGGCTATGTGCCCACGTTGCGGATTCGTGTGAGATTTTTCAGCATCATTTTTGAAAAATCCGCGGGTAAAAGGCACTGCGTTTTACCTGCGGATTTACCATGGATGTCCAGTGTTTTTTGTGCGGATTTCACCTGCGGATTCCTATTGAGGAAAAGGTGTAAAACGCTGCGGAATCCGCACAAAGAATTGACATGCTGCGGAAAATACAACGCAGCATTTCCGCGCGGTATTTTCCGCACCATGGGCACAGCGGATTTGGTTTTCCATAGGTTTACATGGTACTGTAAAGCTGATGGAAAACTGCTACGAATCCGCAGCGGCCAATCCGCTGCGGATCCGCGACCAAATCCGCACCGTGTGCACATAGCCTAATTCTAAAGGTATGTGCACACGCTGCGGAAAACGCTGCGGATCCGCAGCAGTTTCCCATGAGTTTACAGTTCAATGTAAACCTATGGGAAACAAAAATCGCTGTACACATGCTGCAGAAAAACTGCACGGAAACGCAGCGGTTTACATTCCGCAGCATGTCACTTCTTTGTGCGGATTCCGCTGCAGTTTTACAATTGCTCAAATAGAAAATCGCAGTTGTAAAACCGCAGTGAAATGCGCAGAAAAAACACGGTAAATCCGCCATAAATCCGCAGCGGTTTAGCACTGCGTATTTATCAAATCCGCAGCGGAAAAATCCGCAGAGGACCAGAATACGTGTGCACATACCGAAACCCTAGCCCTAATCCTAGCCCTAACCCTACCCCTAACCCTAACCCTACCCCTAACCTTACCCCTAACCCTAGCCCTACCCCTAACCCTACCCCTAACCGTAACCCTACCCCTAACCCTAACCCTACCCCTAACCCTATTCTAACATTAGTGGAAAAAAAAAATTCTTTATTTTTTTATTGTCCCTACCTATGGGGGTGACAAAGGGGGGGGTCATTTTTTTTTTTTTTTATTTTGATCACTGTGATAGATTGTATCTCAGTGATCAAAATGCACTTTGAACGAATCTGCCGGCCGGCAGATTCGGCGGGCGCACTGCGCATGCGCCCGCCATTTTGGAAGATGGCGGCGCCCAGGGAGAAGACGGACGGACCCCGGCAGGATCGGTAAGTATGATGGAGTGGGGGGGGAGCACGGGGGGGGGATCGGAGCATGGGGGGGTGGATCGGAACGCGGGAGGGGTGGAACGGAGCACCGAGGGGGTGGAACGGAGCACGGGGGGTGTTATGATTAGGTAATTCAGTACCACAATGGACATAGAAGTCAGAGCACATACAGTGACCTGACAATAACCCAAAACATAGAACGAGCTCTGAGACGTGGGGACTCTGCTGACCGCAATCCCTAATCCTCTCCAACCACACTAAAGGCAGCCGTGGATTGCGCCTAACGCTCCCTATGCAACTCGGCACAGCCTGAGAAACTAGCTAGCCTGAAGATAGAAAATAAGCCTACCTTGCCTCAGAGAAATACCCCAAAGGAAAAGGCAGCCCCCCACATATAATGACTGTGAGTAAGATGAAAAGACAAACGTAGAGATGAAATAGATTTAGCAAAGTGAGGCCCGACTTTCTGAACAGAGCGAGGATAGGAAAGGTAACTTTGCGGTCAACACAAAACCCTACAAACAACCACGCAAAGGGGGCAAAAAGACCCTCTGTACCGACTAACGGCACGGAGGTACACCCTCTGCGTCCCAGAGCTTCCAGCAAGCAAGAAAAACCAAATAAGCAAGCTGGACAGAAAAAACAGCAAACAAAAATAACAAAAGCGGAACTTAGCTATGCAGAGCAGCAGGCCACAGGAATGATCCAGGAGGAAGCAAGTCCAATACTAGAACATTGACTGGAGGCCAGGATCAAAGCACTAGGTGGAGTTAAATAGAGCAGCACCTAACGACTTCACCACATCATCTGAGGAAGGAAACTCAGAAGCCGCAGTACCACTTTCCTCCACCAACGGAAGCTCATAGAGAGAATCAGCCGAAGTACCACTTGTGACCACAGGAGGGAACTCTGCCACAGAATTCACAACAATACCCCCCCCTTGAGGAGGGGTCACTGGACCCTCACCAGAGCCCCCAGGACGACCAGGATGAGCCATATGAAAGGCACGAACAAGATCGGGAGCATGGACATCAGAGGCAAAGACCCAGGAATTATCTTCCTGAGCATAACCCTTCCACTTAACCAGATACTGGAGTTTCCGTCTTGAAACACGAGAATCCAAAATCTTCTCCACAATATACTCCAACTCCCCCTCCACCAAAACCGGAGCAGGAGGATCAACAGATGGAACCATAGGTGCCACGTATCTCCGCAACAATGACCTATGGAATACGTTATGGATGGAAAAAGAATCTGGAAGGGTCAAACGAAAAGACACAGGATTAAAAACCTCAGAAATCCTATACGGACCAATGAAACGAGGTTTAAACTTAGGAGAGGAAACCTTCATAGGAATATGACGAGAAGACAACCAAACCAAATCCCCAACACGAAGTCGGGGACCCACACAGCGTCTGCGATTAGCGAAACGTTGAGCCTTCTCCTGGGACAAGGTCAAATTGTCCACTACATGAGTCCAAATCTGCTGCAACCTGTCCACCACAGTATCCACACCAGGACAGTCCGAAGACTCAACCTGCCCTGAAGAGAAACGAGGATGGAACCCAGAGTTGCAGAAAAACAGCGAAACCAAGGTAGCCGAGCTGGCCCGATTAATAAGGGCGAACTAAGCCAAAGGCAAAAAGGACACCCAGTCATCCTGATCAGCAGAAACAAAGCATCTCAGATATGTTTACAAGATCTGATTGGTTCGTTCGGTCTGGCCATTGGTCTGAGGATGGAAAGCCGAGGAAAAAGACAAGTCAATGCCCATCCTAGCACAAAAAGCTCGCCAAAACCTCGAAACAAACTGGGAACCTCTGTCAGAAACGATATTCTCTGGAATGCCATGTAAACGAACCACATGCTGGAAGTACAATGGCACCAAATCAGAGGAGGAAGGTAATTTAGACAAGGGTACCAAATGGACCATCTTAGAGAAGCGATCACAAACCACCCAAATGACTGACATTTTTTGAGAGACGGGAAGATCTGAAATAAAATCCATAGAGATATGTGTCCAAGGCCTCTTCGGGACCGGCAAGGGCAAAAGCAACCCACTGGCATGAGAACAGCAGGGCTTAGCCCGAGCACAAATCCCACAGGACTGCACAAAAGAACGCACATCCCGCGACAGAGATGGCCACCAAAAGGATCTAGCCACTAACTCTCTGGTACCAAAGATTCCAGGATGACCAGCCAACACCGAACAATGAAGTTCAGAGATAACTCTATTCGTCCACCTATCAGGGACAAACAGTTTCTCCGCTGGGCAACGATCAGGTTTATTAGCCTGAAATTTTTGCAGCACCCGCCGCAAATCAGGGGAGATGGCAGACACAATTACTCCCTCTTTGAGAATACCCGCCGGCTCAGATAAACCCGGAGAGTCGGGCACAAAACTCCTGGACAGGGCATCCGCCTTCACATTTTTAGAGCCCGGAAGGTACGAAATCACAAAGTCAAAACGGGCAAAAAACAGCGACCAACAAGCCTGTCTAGGATTCAACCACTTGGCAGACTCGAGATAAGTCAAGTTCTTATGATCAGTCAAGACCACCACGCGATGCTTAGCTCCTTCAAGCCAATGACGCCACTCCTCGAATGCCCACTTCATGGCCAGCAACTCTCGATTGCCAACATCATAATTTCGCTCAGCAGGTGAAAACTTCCTGGAAAAGAAGGCGCATGGTTTCATCACCGAGCAATCAGAACTTCTCTGCGACAAAACAGCCCCCGCTCCAATCTCAGAAGCATCAACCTCGACCTGGAATGGAAGCGAAACATCTGGTTGACACAACACAGGGGCAGAAGAAAAATGACGCTTCAACTCTTGAAAAGCTTCCACAGCAGCAGAAGACCAATTGACCACATCAGCACCCTTCTTGGTCAAATCGGTCAATGGTTTAGCAATGCTAGAAAAATTGCAGATGAAGCGACGATAAAAATTAGCAAAGCCCAGGAACTTTTGCAGACTTTTCAGAGATGTCGGCTGAGTCTAATCATGGATGGCTTGGACCTTAACAGGGTCCATCTCGATAGTAGAAGGGGAAAAAATGAACCCCAAAAATGAAATCTTCTGAACACCAAAGAGACACTTTGATCCCTTCACAAACAAAGAATTAGCACGCAGGACCTGAAACACCGTTCTGACCTGCTTCACATGAGATTCCCAATCATCCGAGAAGACCAAAACATCATCCAAGTATACAATCAGGAATTTATCCAGGTACTCTCGGAAGATGTCATGCACAAAGGACTGAAACACTGATGGAGCATTGGCAAGTCCGAATGGCATTACTAGGTACTCAAAATGGCCCCCGGGCGTATTAAATGCAGTTTTCCATTCATCGCCTCCCTTAATATGCACAAGATTATACGCACCACGAAGATCTATCTTGGTGAACCAACTAGCCCCCTTAATCCGAGCAAACAAATCAGATAACAGCGGCAAGGGGTACTGAAATTTAACCGTGATCTTATTTAGAAGGCGGTAATCTATACAAGGTCTCAGCGAACCATCCTTCTTGGCCACAAAAAAGAACCCCGCTCCTAATGGCGACGATGACGGGCGAATGTGCCCCTTCTCTAAGGACTCCTTCACGTAACTCCGCATAGCTGCGTGCTCAGGCACAGATAAATTAAACAGTCGACCTTTTGGGAATTTACTACCAGGAATCAAATCGATAGCACAATCACAATCCCTATGCGGAGGTAGGGTATCGGACTTGGGCTCATCAAATACATCCCGGTAATCAGACAAGAACTCTGGGACCTCAGAAGGGGTGGATGACGAAATAGACAGAAATGGGACATCACCATGTACCCCCTGACAACCCCAGCTGGACACAGATATGGATTTCCAATCTAATACTGGATTATGGACTTGTAGCCATGGCAACCCCAACACGACCACATCATGCAGATTATGCAACACCAGAAAGCGAATAACCTCCTGATGTGCAGGAGCCATGCACATGGTCAGCTGGGTCCAGTACTGAGGCTTATTCTTGGCCAAAGGCGTAGCATCAATTCCTCTCAATGGAATAGGACACTGCAACGGCTCCAAGAAAAACCCACATCGCCTAGCATACTCCAAGTCCATCAAATTCAGGGCAGCGCCTGAATCCACAAATGCCATGACAGAATAAGATGACAAAGAGCAGATCAAGGTAACGGACAAAAGAAATTTTGACTGTACCGTACCAATGGTGGCAGACCTAGCGAACCGCTTAGTGCGCTTAGCACAATCAGAGATAGCATGAGTGGAATCACCACAGTAGAAACACAGCCCATTCTGACATCTGTGTTCTTGCCGTTCAACTCTGGTCAAAGTCCTATCGCACTTCATAGGCTCAGGTTTATGCTCAGATAATACCGCCAAATGGTGCACAGATTTACGCTCACGCAAGCGTCGACCGATCTGAATGGCCAAAGACATAGACTCATTCAGACCAGCAGGCATAGGAAATCCCACCATGACATCCTTAAGGGCTTCAGAGAGACCCTTTCTGAAAATAGCTGCGAGCGCACCTTCATTCCATTGAGTGAGTACGGACCACTTTCTAAATTTCTGACAATATATTTCTACCTCATCCTGACCCTGACACAGAGCCAGCAAATTTTTCTCTGCCTGATCCACTGAATTAGGTTCATCGTACAGCAATCCGAGCGCCAGGAAAAACGCATCAATATTACACAATGCAGGATCTCCTGGCGCAGGAGAAAATGCCCAGTCCTGAGGGTCGCCACGTAAAAAAGAAATAATGATCCTAACTTGTTGAACTGGGTCACCAGAGGAGCGAGGTTTCAAAGCCAGAAATAGTTTACAATTATTTTTGAAACTCAGAAATTTAGTTCTATCTCCAAAAAACAAATCAGGAATAGGAATTCTTGGTTCCAACATAGAATTCTGAACCACAAAGTCTTGAATATTTTGTACTCTTGCCGTGAGCTGATCCACACATGAAGACAGACCTTTAATGTCCATCGCTACACCTGTGTCCTGAACCACCCAAATGTCTAGGGGAAAAAAAAGGCAAAACACAGTGCAGAGAAAAAAAAATGGTCTCAGAACTTCTTTTTTCCCTCTATCGAGAATCATTAGTACTTTGGGCCTCCAGTACTGTTATGATTAGGTAATTCAGTACCACAATGGACATAGAAGTCAGAGCACATACAGTGACCTGACAATAACCCAAAAACATAGAACGAGCTCTGAGACGTGGGAACTCTGCTGACCGCAATCCCTAATCCTCTCCAACCACACTAAAGGCAGCCGTGGATTGCGCCTAACGCTCCCTATGCAACTCGGCACAGCCTGAGAAACTAGCTAGCCTGAAGATAGAAAATAAGCCTACCTTGCCTCAGAGAAATACCCCAAAGGAAAAGGCAGCCCCCCACATATAATGACTATGAGTAAGATGAAAAGACAAACGTAGAGATGAAATAGATTTAGCAAAGTGAGGCCCGACTTTCTGAACAGAGCGAGGATAGGAAAGGTAACTTTGCGGTCAACACAAAACCCTACAAACAACCACACAAAGGGGGCAAAAAGACCCTCCGTACCGACTAACGGCACGGAGGTACACCCTCTGCGTCCCCGAGCTTCCAGCAAGCAAGAAAAAACAAATAAGCAAGCTGGACAGAAAAAAACAGCAAACAAAAATAACAAAAGCGGAACTTAGCTATGCAGAGCAGCAGGCCACAGGAACGATCCAGGAGGAAGCAAGTCCAATACTAGAACATTGACTGGAGGCCAGGATCAAAGCACTAGGTGGAGTTAAATAGAGCAGCACCTAACGACTTCACCACATCACCTGAGGAAGGAAACTCAGAAGCCGCAGTACCACTTTCCTCCACCAACGGAAGCTCATAGAGAGAATATCAGCCGAAGTACCACTTGTGACCACAGGAGGGAACTCTGCCACAGAATTCACAACAGGGGGGGTGGAACGGAGCACGGGGGGGTGGAATGGAGCACGGGGGGGTGGATCGGAGTGCAGGGGGGGGTGATTGGAGCACGGGGGGGTGATTGGAGCACGGGGGTGAACGGACAAGAGCACGGGGGGGAGCAGAGCACAGGACGGAGGGGAGCGGGGCAGTGTACCGGACAGATCGGAGGGCTGGGGGGGCGATCGGTGGGGTGGGGTGGGGGCACATTAGTGTTTCCATCCATGGTCGATGATATTGCAGCATCGGCCATGGCTGGATTGTAATATTTCACCCGTTATAATAGGTGAAGTATTACAAATCGCTCTGATTGGCAGTTTCACTTTCAACAGCCAATCAGAGCGATCGTAGCCACGGGGGGGTGAAGCCACCCCCCCTGGGCTAAACTACCACTCCCCCTGTCCCTGCAGATCGGGTGAAATGGGAGTTAACCCTTTCACCCGATCTGCAGGGACGCGATCTTTCCATGACGCCACATAGGCGTCATGGGTCGGATTGGCACCGACTTTCATGACGCCTACGTGGCGTCAAAGGTCGGGAAGGGGTTAAAGGGAACATGTCAGCAGGATTGTGCACAGTAACCTACACATAGTGTCAGGTTGGCGCCGTTATACTGATTAAAATGATACCTTGGTTGATTAAATCCATCTTGTGGTTATTGTTTAATGTTTATTTTCAGTTTTGAGTTAATGATATGCTCGTGCTCCAGGGTGGCCTGTGGGGCGCGGCTTCATGTGGTGCTCGTACAGCGCCCCAGAGTCTTGGTTCGTTGCAGTAATGTTGTTCTTCCACCAGGGGGAGTGATGTTACGTCTGAAGGCAATGAAGGAGATCTGCTGTCCAGGTATCACAACCACACACACACTTCACATGCCAGTCCACTAGGGGGAGCTAAGGGTTCTATTAGGCCACTCCTCACATAGGGTAAAACTGGAGGGTTGGTTAGGAAGTTAGTCAGTATCAGAAGGAGGAGAGGAGAGTTCCTGGCTGGGGACCAACGAGGAAAGGTCTCCCGGTCGAGCTGGCTGGGGTGATCCCTGGTCAGATCCAGACTGAAGTCTGAGGAGAAAGGAAAGAAGGACACAGAGCTGCGCCTGCAAGCCATGCAGCTGCATCCTAAGAAAGGACACAAAAGGAATTGTGCTGTAGTGAGTGAGAAAAGAAGTCATAGCAACAGGAGTGAAACATCAGTGGGAGACCAGCTAGAAGCAGGCTGCCTCCATCTGAAGCGCAGATCCGGGGGCCAGAATACCGATGGAGTAAAGAGCTCTATGCCATTACTTCAGAGACTGGCAGGGCAGTTCATTCCAAGTTGGCTGTCCGACCTTTATACCTAAGAAGACACGGGGTGGCAACTTGTGGAGTCAGGACATCTCTAGGGTCCCTATAAATAAGCCTCATGCCATCAGTCATACGGCTTTTGTCCTATCCATACCATCTGGGGGACAGAGAGAGAAGAAACAAGAGTGAGGACCTTATGGTAGCTTATGCAAGTGGGGACCCACTACGTTACTGTGCGCAAGGGGAAGGCTATTGAATTCCTCCTGGATAAGGGGACTCTGGATTTGCCTTCAGACCGTCTGGACTCTGCCTACCCTGTGGTCCCTACTCTGGACTGTGGATGCCGAACCTTCAGTAAAAGTTAAAGAGACTGCAACCCTGTGTCCTCGTTATTCATTGCGACTCACACCATCCATCATCTACACTCTGGGAAGCCCTGGGGACATACTTCACCTGTGGGAAGGTATACCATCTAGCTGCCATAACATCACCCCAGTGGACCCCTAAGCAGCGTCAGTCACCCTGACCGAATACCACAGGTGGCGTCTCGAACACTATCCTATAAACTACTGTCCACCCTTTATTGGACACCCCTCAAAGGGCCACGGACCGGGCCAGGCCACCATGACATCCCATTCCCCCGAACCAAGGGACCCGGTACCAAGTTCCCCATTGCCCATTCTGCTTGGGTGTTCATAATGCAGTCTGCTTTTCAGTTTGCTGCTGTTGCGCAGGCATCTTGAAGGAGGAAATTTTTTTCTTCTCTAGCAAGATGGCGCCGCATGCAGTAGCAACTATCAGATCACCTCTATACACATCTTATGTCCATTGGGTCTTTATTATATATGGTTACTGGGTGTATAGGTTTAGTATATATGTTATACTGTTTGGTATTTTGGATTAGTCTCGTGGACCTCTGTCTGTTAATCTTCCTTATTTTGACATTTTGTTACACTGTTTGATAATTATTTTTAATGATTTTTTTCTAATAAATATTCTTGTTTTAATTTCACTAGTGGTTTATGGTTACTCCAGTTTTGTCTTTGCTGTGTCTATGTAATTCAGAGTACTTCATGGCTTGATGTTGAGGTATTATTATCTTATGGGGGGACACTAGATTCTGGTCCCTTATCCTGTGATAAATATGTGGTTTTGGGGTATTTTCTTAATATATAAACATACATCACCACCACTGCCCATCTCCATAATATCCCCCTAGACTTTCCCTCTCCATAATGTCCACCCTGCACTGCCCCTCTCCATAATGTCCCCCCCCCCGCACTGCCCCAATCCAAAATGTCCACCCTGCACTGCCCCTCTAGATAATGTCCCCCTTGCACTGTCCCTCTCCAAAATGTCCACCCTGCACTGCCCCTCTCATAATGTCCCCCCTGCACTGCCCATCTCCATAATGTCGCCCCACACTTTTCCACTCCATGATATTCCCCCCCAAACTGCCAGTCTCCAAAATATCACCTCAAAGTGCCCCTTTCAATATCTGCCCCTTGCTATATTATGCCCCCTTTCAAAATTCCCTCTAATGGCCCCATAATGTCCTCCATTGCCCCATAATGTGCCCTCCCAGTAACCCCAACCCTTCCTTCCCCACTACTTCATCTAAAATGGCACATTTAATCTTCAACTCAGCTCCCCATCTCGACTGCATCTGTGGTGCAGGCGACAACAGCAGTGTAATCAGGTCAGAAGCATACTGACCTCATCACACTGCTGCACGTTGGGGCCGGGCTGATAAATGCTTCTCTGCCACAGTCCCGGCATCCAAGTGTTCAAATGTAATCGCATCTGATATTTTTAGGCCACACATAAAATGGCTGTCGGACAGAGATAACAGACTGTGTCAATATGTGGCCTGTATTTTTAAAAATTTTCTAACCACAAAATACTGTATACACCAAAGGTATCAGACCAAAAAATGGAATGTATGTCTGAAAAGACAATATTTGAAGACCACTGATAGATCAGACGTGTGACTGAGATAACAGACTGTTTCAATATGAGTGATATAATTTTTAAAATTTTAAAAAGGGGGCATGGCCTGGATCTCAAGCAGGGAGGACGCAGCTTGCTGTGGCTCCCACTTCCACTCCACAAAGATCACCTTTATAATCTCTGCATAAGCGATATCAGACTCACAACAGAGACCCTATACAGTCAGGGTCATATTGCGACGGCTGCGGGTAGAGAGGAAAACCAGGCTGCTACATGAAGGCGGAGAGAGCTCTGGTCGGGGGTTTTGGTGCCATTAGCTGACTGGCACCATTTTACTGTGCAGCCCCTCGGACCTGTCTTGCCAGTGCCACCGGCTTTCTTAGTAGGAGCTCGCAAGAGGACCGGACTTATGGGCAGTTACGGAGCTCTGTGCAGACCTGGGACCGATCCGCGTTCAGTGAGGAGAGACGGCTGCTGGGCAGCGCACAGGCCCGATCATCACAGGAGGACGCGGCTCTGTCTGGAAGGAAGGGTTGAGTGCCAGGTTCTTCCTTTTAGTATCACATGGTGTGGGAACCTACCTGGGCACCACTAGTAGTAGTGCACACGGCTTTATCTTTGATCTTAAAAAAGATAGACTGAAACAGACTATTTCTATATTAAGTCAGATCAACTCCTTAGAAAGATTGCACAAGAGGTCGCAAGCTAATAAGCTCCAAGAAGAGTTATTGATACTTAGAAACTCCTTAAAGGACCTTCTGAATGTTCAATCAGCAAAGATCTACATGAGAAGCAAACAGAGGTTCAATCTCCATGGCAATAGAAGCAGCAAACTTATGTCATCTTTGCTTAAAAAAAGGAAAGACAAGACATTTATCAGACAACGTACGGCCTCGGATGGCTCTCCAATCCTCATGTCTGTGGAAATTGCTGAGGAGTTTAGATCCTTTTATGAAAACTTATATAACCTAAGCACACCTGATAGCTTGCAAGACCCAATAACTGCAATAGAAAGAATGAAAGAGTTCCTGACCCCTTTAAACCTTCCTAAAATTTCACTAGAAGCATGTTCTATGTTAGTCGCTCCTGTTACTCCCAAAGAAATCATAGTAACATAGCAACATAGTTAGTAGGGCCGAAAAAACACATTTGTCCATCCAGTTCAGCCTATATTCCATGATAATAAATCCCCAGATCTACGTCCTTCTACAGAACCTAATAATTGTATGATACAATATTGTTCTGCTCCAGGAAGACATCCAGGCCTCTCTTGAACCCCTCGACTGAGTTCGCCATCACCACCTCCTCAGGCAAGCAATTCCAGATTCTCACTGCCCTAACAGTAAAGAATCCTCTTCTATGTTGGTGGAAAAACCTTCTCTCCTCCAGACGCAAAGAATGCCCCCTTGTGCCCGTCACCTTCCTTGGTATAAACAGATCCTCAGCGAGATATTTGTATTGTCCCCTTATATACTTATACATGGTTATTAGATCGCCCCTCAGTCGTCTTTTTTCTAGACTAAATAATCCTAATTTCGCTAATCTATCTGGGTATTGTAGTTCTCCCATCCCCTTTATTAATTTTGTTGCCCTCCTTTGTACTCTCTCTAGTTCCATTATATCCTTCCTGAGCACCGGTGCCCAAAACTGGACACAGTACTCCATGTGCGGTCTAACTAGGGATTTGTACAGAGGCAGTATAATGCTCTCATCATGTGTATCCAGACCTCTTTTAATGCACCCCATGATCCTGTTTGCCTTGGCAGCTGCTGCCTGGCACTGGCTGCTCCAGGTAAGTTTATCATTAACTAGGATCCCCAAGTCCTTCTCCCTGTCAGATTTACCCAGTGGTTTCCCATTCAATGTGTAATGGTGATATTGATTCCTTCTTCCCATGTGTATAACCTTACATTTATCATTGTTAAACCTCATCTGCCACCTTTCAGCCCAAGTTTCCAACTTGTCCAGATCCATCTGTAGCAGAATACTATCTTCTTTTGTATTAACTGCTTTACATAGTTTTGTATCATCTGCAAATATCGATATTTTACTGTGTAAACCTTCTACCAGATCATTAATGAATATGTTGAAGAGAACAGGTCCCAATACCGACCCCTGCGGTACCCCACTGGTCACAGCGACCCAGTTAGAGACTATACCATTTATAACCACCCTCTGCTTTCTATCACTAAGCCAGTTACTAACCCATTTACACACATTTTCCCCCAAACCAAGCATTCTCATTTTGTGTACCAACCTCTTGTGCGGCACGGTATCAAACGCTTTGGAAAAATCGAGATATACCACGTCCAATGACTCACCGTGGTCCAGCCTATAGCTTACCTCTTCATAAAAACTGATTAGATTGGTTTGACAGGAGCGATTTCTCATAAACCCATGCTGATATGGAGTTAAACAGTTATTCTCATTGAGATAATCCAGAATAACATCCCTCAGAAACCCTTCAAATATTTTACCAACAATAGAGGTTAGACTTACTGGCCTATAATTTCCAGGTTCACTTTTAGAGCCCTTTTTGAATATTGGCACCACGTTTGCTATGCGCCAGTCCTTCGGAACAGACCCTGTCGCTATAGAGTCCCTAAAAATAAGAAATAATGGTTTATCTATTACATTACTTAGTTCTCTTAGTACTCGTGGGTGTATGCCATCCGGACCCGGAGATTTATCTATTTTAATCTTATTTAGCCGGTTCCGCACCTCTTCTTGGGTTAGATTGGTGACCCTTAATATAGGGTTTTCATTGTTTCATCAAATCCTTGACACCCTCTCTACAATTCCTAACGGTAAAGCCCCAGGTCCAGATGGCCTTCCTATTTTATATTATAAAAAATTAATAAAACCCCCCTCACTTGGTCGTCCTATTTAATTCCTATCTTGAGGGTCAACCCATTCCTAAACAATCCTTGGAAGCTTTCATCACAGTTTTCCCAAAGGAGGGAAATGATCCCAATTATTGCACCAGCTACAGACCAATTTCACTGCTAAACTCTGACACTAAACTATGGGCTAAAATATTAATGGGGAGATTGAGCAACTTTCTACTAAAACGGATTCACCAGGACCAGGCGGGATTTGTTAGGGGAAGGGAAGGCAAAAACAACTCAACTAAAGTTATACAGTCTATAATGTTCGCCAAGAGCCGCAGCTCCCCCTTGATACTCCTGTCAACGGATGCCGAGAAGGCCTTTAACAGGGTAAGTTGGAGTTATATGGAACAAGTGTTGCTCAAATTCGGTTTCCCCCCACAATATATCACTGCAATTCTTTCTCTCTACTCTCATGCTACAGCTAAAGTCAGGGTTAACGGCACTCTGTCAGATAGCTTTCATATTAACAACAGAACCAGGCAGGGATGCCCATTGTCACCGTCCCTCTTCATTCTAGTTATAGAAACCCTGATACAGAATATTAGGCAAGATATACACATAGAAGGGTTAAAGGTGGGCCCGATGACACTCAAAACACTAGCCTTTACTGATGATCTGCTATTTCTTCTTTCCAACCCAACTAGGTCCCTCCCAATCATTCTTCAGGTATTCCATCAATTTGGCCTTCTGTCCAATTTCAAAATAAATATAACAAAATCCGAAGCGTTAAATATTACCCTACCGAATTCCCAAATACTTACTTTTCGCACCCAAATTCCTTTCCCGTGGGCCATAAACTCAATAAAATATTTGGGAATATCAATAACTAGAGATCCTAATAACCTCTTTCATAACAATTATATCCCACTGCTAAAAAAAGTCGAAAATCTGATGAATTATAATCTACCCACACTTTCTTGGATGGGACGCATTAATGTGTTTAAAGCCTTTATAATGCCAATAATTTTATATACTATGAGTATGGTCCCCATCCAGGTACCTCAGACCTTTTTTGGATCCTTAAAATCATTAATAATTAAATTAATTTGGAAATCAAAACCCGCTAGATTACCTTATAAATTCCTTTCTCTGCCTTTCTCCTCTGGGGGACTGGGAGTCCCTGACCCTCTCCTTTATTTTAAAGCAATACACCTTGGTTAAAGTTGTGTCCTGTTGCGACGGAGGCGAGAGGGACAGTGTTGACAGGGCTTTGTTGGGCCCTGGAGGCTTGCCCCGTCATCGGAAGGTCAGCTGTACCGGCATTTAGCCGATACAGCTGATCGCATTGATGGGAGAAGGAGCGATACGCTCTTTGAAAATGTGTTCTTGTTTTTTTTTTTTGGCCCACCCAAAATGTGTCCATAAGTAGGCTATGACACTAAAAACATTTGGAGTACTAAAATTGTCCAAACATTTCATCATTGGGGTACATTTTAAAAAAATCTTTTATGGGCATCATAGACACCTTTGGCAAAAATTGGACTGCCTGTAGCAGCACAAAACCAGTTAACCCTTTTGATCTAGTGTTGGAGAATGAGGAGACATAAGATAAATCATACTGAAATAAAAAAAATAAATAAAAAATGTGACTCCACCTATGAAAGAAAATAACAAAAGGCAGGGGTCAACATAGATTCATACAGTTATATGAAAAAGTTTGGGCACCTATATTAATCTTAAGCTTAATGTTAAAAGCTAGAGGAAGCGACTAGAGGCTGTTATTTTTGCAAAAGGAGGACCTACTAAATATTAATGTCACTTTTCTGGTGGGGTGCCCATACTTATGCACCTGTCAAATTTTATTTGATGCAGATTGCACATTTTCTGTTAGTACAATAAACCTCATTTCAAGGCACAAACATTACTGTGTCCAACAGTTATTAGATATATGAAACTGAAATAGCTGTTGCAAAAAAAATAATTTTTATAAAACATTAAGCTTAAGATTAATAGGGGTGGCCAAACTTTTTCATATAACGGTATATGTGATACCAGATTGTGTCCAACGAGATATGTTTGTCCCTAGCAACAGCTCAGAGACAGGGCTATAAATAATAATATTAATATTTATTTTTATATAGCGCTAACATATTCCGCAGCGCTTTACAGTTTGCACACATTATCATCGCTGTCCCCGTTGGGGCTCACAATCTAAATTCCCTATCAGTATGTCTTTGGAATGTGGGAGGAAACCGAAGTACCCGGAAGAAACCCATGCAAACATGGAGAGAACATACAAACTCTTTGCAGATGTTGTCCTTGGTGGGGTTTGAACCTAGGACTCCAGTGCTGCAATGCTAACCACTGCGCCACCGTGCTGCCCTAAATAAAAATATAATATAAAAGTCTTTGAATAATTTTATATTGTAGAGGTATACACTACCTCATTAGAGGACTGTCCAGAGCTATGAAAAATGGAAAATAAAATAATAACTGGGAAGAAGATACGTACATCTCCTTTTTACGAAATTTTTCCCTGGGGGAGTAACATTTCTTTTGGTTTCAAATTGGTAACGGCCATCATATAGACACTTTTGCCAAAAATTGCAATGGTGTATCAGCACAGAACACGTTAAAACTGGTGATCTAGTGGTGGAGAATGAGGAAACATTGATGAAGGCCTTATTAAAAACTTGTCCCGATTAGTGTTGAGCGATACCTTCCGATATCGGAAAGTATCGGTATCGGTTTGGATCGGCCGATATTCAAAAAATATCGGATATCGCCGATACCGATACCCGATCCCAATGCAAGTCAATGGGACCAAAATATCGGAATTAAAATAAACCCTTTCTTTCCTTGTAGGTTCATTCTACCTGAAGGAAAACAACTAAGAATAATGTAGGATGTATGGGGGAGGTGGCGGAGACATTAAAGGCAATGAGGATTAGTCCAATCAAATAGAATAGCATGTTTTTGTTTTTTTTTTAAAGAAGTTCGGATTGAAAAAGATATTGAGTATGTAAATTTTTTTTATTTTGTCAGATATTGATGTTTCACTATTCCACGCCCTTCCCCTTCTTTTTTTTCTTTTTTTTTTTTTTTTCTTTTCCCACACTTTCATCTTCATCATCATCAGCATCCTTGACATCAACTTCTTCACCTTATTCATCTTCTTCTTCATCTTCTACCTATTTTTTTTTTTATTACATTCTTCATATTCATTTTCTTCAACTATTATTATTCTTCCTATTCTACATATTCTTTTTATTCCACTGTTATTATTCTTCCTATTCTACTTCTTCATCATATTCTCATTTGTGACAGGCATTCCCGTAATTGTTATCTATAAAAGTTGGAAGATTACACCTTCCGTTCTGCCAGTCACAAAAGTTACATTTGTCCGCGTTCAGTTTGGCCTGCAGCATCAGGCTTTATCCAGGGGCACCACGAGGAGGAACGGACTCACCCCCATACACTGCTTAGTCTTCTTCTGCATATAATTTAGATAATATCTTTTGCTCTGATATTAAGTCTTATGCTTAATGTTCTTCTGCTCTTTGTTCTGCAGCCTCTTGTTCTTCTGCTTCTCGGTCTTCCATGTTGTCGTCTCCAGGGTCTTCGTCTCCAGTGTCGTCATCTCCGCCGTCGTCGTCTCAGCCGTCGTCGTCTCCGCCGTCGTCGTCGTCGTCGTCATCGGGGTGGTCTTCCGGGTCGTCGTCATCGGGGTGGTCTTCCGGGTTGTCGACGTTAGGGTCTTCAACTTGGAAATGTAGCAGAAGGTACAAGAAGGCTGAGAAAATGCCAAGAACCAGCTGATGGAACTGGAACTCGGATGGCTACCCGAAGGTTCAAGAGCCTATGGAACTACCGAGGACCAGCTGACGTTACTGGAACCCGGTTACTAAGCAGGAGGTACCCGTGCTAAAAAGCACTACCAAGGACCGCCTGACGTTGGCGGAACTCGGATACCCAGAAGGAGGCACCTAAGCCAAAGGCTCTGCCCGGAACCAGATGACGTTACTGGAACCAGGATGGGGAGCAGAAGGTACAAGAGCAAAAGACACTGCCGAGAACCAGCTGACGGTACTGGAACCCGGATGGGTAGCCGAATGTCCAAGAGCCAATGGAACTACCAAGGACCAGCTGACGTTACTGGAACCCGGTTACTAAGCAGGAGGTACCCGTGCCTGAAAGCACTACCAAGGACCACCTGACATTGGTGGAACTTGGATACCCAGAAGGAGGCACCTAAGCCAAAGGCTCTGCCCGGAACCAGCTGACGGTACTGGAACCAGGATGGGGAGCAGAAGGTACAAGAGCAAAAGACACTGCCGAGAACCAGCTGACGGTGCTGGAACCAGGTGGTGGACCCCAAGGCCCACAGGAGAGGAGAGAACAGCTAGGCCGCGAGGCAGCCGCAGTTACCGAACCCCAACAGTCCTACAGGGGGAGCTGGGCCTACTGGCACTACAGAACCAGCCTTGACTACCAGTTCACGCAGCCCACATAGGAAGCTCCTAAACTGGAGGCACCCTGGAGTTGGCTAACTCGACCGCCCCACGACGGGGCAAGCATAGGCGTCTCAGTGAAGTTGACACAACCCGGAAACAGCTGACGGTGCTGAAACCAGGCTTGGCACGAGGGAGTACCTGTGACAAGAACACTGCCGAGAACCAGCTGGCGGTGCTGGAACCCGGATGCGTTGCCCCAGTGTGCAAGAGCCAATGGCACGACCGAGGACCAGCTGACGGTGCTGGAACCCGGTTACTAAGCTGTAGGTGCCCGCGCTTAAAAGCACTACCAAGGACCGCCTGGCGTTGGCGGAACTCGGCTACCCAGGA
The DNA here is from genome assembly GCF_032444005.1 of Ranitomeya imitator. Classification (NCBI taxonomy): domain Eukaryota; kingdom Metazoa; phylum Chordata; class Amphibia; order Anura; family Dendrobatidae; genus Ranitomeya; species Ranitomeya imitator. Next base: position 703,546,705 of record NC_091284.1, on the reverse strand, counting down.
GGAGGCACCTAAGCCAAAGGCTCGGCCCGGAACCAGCTGACGGTGCTGGAACCAGGTGGTGGACCCCAAGGCCCACAGGAGAGGAGAGAACAGCTAGGCCGCGAGGCAGCCGCAGTTACCGAACCCCAACAGTCCTACAGGGGGAGCTGGGCCTACTGGCACTACAGAACCAGCCTTGACTACCAGTTCACGCAGCCCACATAGGAAGCTCCTAAACTGGAGGCACCCTGGAGTTGGCTAACTCGACCGCCCCACGACGGGGCAAGCATAGGCGTCTCAGTGAAGTTGACACAACCCGGAAACAGCTGACGGTGCTGAAACCAGGCTTGGCACGAGGGAGTACCTGTGACAAGAACACTGCCCAGAACCAGCTGGCGGTGCTGGAACCCGGATGCGTTGCCCCAGTGTGCAAGAGCCAATGGCACGACCGAGGACCAGCTGACGGTGCTGGAACCCGGTTACTAAGCTGTAGGTGCCCGCGCTTAAAAGCACTACCAAGGACCGCCTGGCGTTGGCGGAACTCGGCTACCCAGGAGGAGGCACCTAAGCCAAAGGCTCGGCCCGGAACCAGCTGACGGTGCTGGAACCAGGTGGTGGACCCCAAGGCCCACAGGAGAGGAGAGAACAGCTAGGCCGCGAGGCAGCCGCAGTTACCGAACCCCAACAGTCCTACAGGGGGAGCTGGGCCTACTGGCACTACAGAACCAGCCTTGACTACCAGTTCACGCAGCCCACATAGGAAGCTCCTAAACTGGAGGCACCCTGGAGTTGGCTAACTCGACCGCCCCACGACGGGGCAAGCATAGGCGTCTCAGTGAAGTTGACACAACCCGGAAACAGCTGACGGTGCTGAAACCAGGCTTGGCACGAGGGAGTACCTGTGACAAGAACACTGCCGAGAACCAGCTGGCGGTGCTGGAACCCGGATGCGTTGCCCCAGTGTGCAAGAGCCAATGGCACGACCGAGGACCAGCTGACGGTGCTGGAACCCGGTTACTAAGCTGTAGGTGCCCGCGCTTAAAAGCACTACCAAGGACCGCCTGGCGTTGGCGGAACTCGGCTACCCAGGAGGAGGCACCTAAGCCAAAGGCTCGGCCCGGAACCAGCTGACGGTGCTGGAACCAGGTGGTGGACCCCAAGGCCCACAGGAGAGGAGAGAACAGCTAGGCCGCGAGGCAGCCGCAGTTACCGAACCCCAACAGTCCTACAGGGGGAGCTGGGCCTACTGGCACTACAGAACCAGCCTTGACTACCAGTTCACGCAGCCCACATAGGAAGCTCCTAAACTGGAGGCACCCTGGAGTTGGCTAACTCGACCGCCCCACGACGGGGCAAGCATAGGCGTCTCAGTGAAGTTGACACAACCCGGAAACAGCTGACGGTGCTGAAACCAGGCTTGGCACGAGGGAGTACCTGTGACAAGAACACTGCCGAGAACCAGCTGGCGGTGCTGGAACCCGGATGCGTTGCCCCAGTGTGCAAGAGCCAATGGCACGACCGAGGACCAGCTGACGGTGCTGGAACCCGGTTACTAAGCTGTAGGTGCCCGCGCTTAAAAGCACTACCAAGGACCGCCTGGCGTTGGCGGAACTCGGCTACCCAGGAGGAGGCACCTAAGCCAAAGGCTCGGCCCGGAACCAGCTGACGGTGCTGGAACCAGGTGGTGGACCCCAAGGCCCACAGGAGAGGAGAGAACAGCTAGGCCGCGAGGCAGCCGCAGTTACCGAACCCCAACAGTCCTACAGGGGGAGCTGGGCCTACTGGCACTACAGAACCAGCCTTGACTACCAGTTCACGCAGCCCACATAGGAAGCTCCTAAACTGGAGGCACCCTGGAGTTGGCTAACTCGACCGCCCCACGACGGGGCAAGCATAGGCGTCTCAGTGAAGTTGACACAACCCGGAAACAGCTGACGGTGCTGAAACCAGGCTTGGCACGAGGGAGTACCTGTGACAAGAACACTGCCGAGAACCAGCTGGCGGTGCTGGAACCCGGATGCGTTGCCCCAGTGTGCAAGAGCCAATGGCACGACCGAGGACCAGCTGATGGTGCTGGAACCCGGTTACTAAGCTGTAGGTGCCCGCGCTTAAAAGCACTACCAAGGACCGCCTGGCGTTGGCGGAACTCGGCTACCCAGGAGGAGGCACCTAAGCCAAAGGCTCGGCCCGGAACCAGCTGACGGTGCTGGAACCAGGTGGTGGACCCCAAGGCCCACAGGAGAGGAGAGAACAGCTAGGCCGCGAGGCAGCCGCAGTTACCGAACCCCAACAGTCCTACAGGGGGAGCTGGGCCTACTGGCACTACAGAACCAGCCTTGACTACCAGTTCACGCAGCCCACATAGGAAGCTCCTAAACTGGAGGCACCCTGGAGTTGGCTAACTCGACCGCCCCACGACGGGGCAAGCATAGGCGTCTCAGTGAAGTTGACACAACCCGGAAACAGCTGACGGTGCTGAAACCAGGCTTGGCACGAGGGAGTACCTGTGACAAGAACACTGCCGAGAACCAGCTGGCGGTGCTGGAACCCGGATGCGTTGCCCCAGTGTGCAAGAGCCAATGGCACGACCGAGGACCAGCTGACGGTGCTGGAACCCGGTTACTAAGCTGTAGGTGCCCGCGCTTAAAAGCACTACCAAGGACCGCCTGGCGTTGGCGGAACTCGGCTACCCAGGAGGAGGCACCTAAGCCAAAGGCTCGGCCCGGAACCAGCTGACGGTGCTGGAACCAGGTGGTGGACCCCAAGGCCCACAGGAGAGGAGAGAACAGCTAGGCCGCGAGGCAGCCGCAGTTACCGAACCCCAACAGTCCTACAGGGGGAGCTGGGCCTACTGGCACTACAGAACCAGCCTTGACTACCAGTTCACGCAGCCCACATAGGAAGCTCCTAAACTGGAGGCACCCTGGAGTTGGCTAACTCGACCGCCCCACGACGGGGCAAGCATAGGCGTCTCAGTGAAGTTGACACAACCCGGAAACAGCTGACGGTGCTGAAACCAGGCTTGGCACGAGGGAGTACCTGTGACAAGAACACTGCCGAGAACCAGCTGGCGGTGCTGGAACCCGGATGCGTTGCCTTGCCTATTAAAGATTGTCTTCCTAGAGCCCCAACTAGCGGTGTTGGAGCAAAGGGTAAGCAGGGGGAGATGAGTGTAGGCCGAAGCCTGCACTGGAGGCAGCTTTGTGTCTGCGTTGCGTTTGCAGGACACTTTGCCGGCTACACACTGGGGGAACAGCTGGCGTTGCTGAACCCCACTAACACAATGGCGTGTGTTTTTATCTGTGCAGCTAGCACTTGCGGGCAAAAACTTGCGATGTTAGAGCCCGTGTTGAAGCAGGAGGAGGAGGAGAGGAGCAGAGTGTAGGCCGAAGCCTAGTTGAACCAATTTCAAAGGAAACCTTTAACCCCCCCCTCAGGTGTTACAAAGTACAAGAGACACACCTTGTGCAGTATTAATGCTGCACAAGTGAAAGGTTGCTCTATTAATTTGTCTACTTGCACACGCTGAATGAAAGACATACACAATTTACCCCATTCTACAGTCAAACTGTAGTGGATGCGTGACTTGGTTTTTTGATGAGACGCAGCACAGGTGTCCAAAATAACGCCTTGGTGCTTGGCGCAGCTTCCTGAGCGTTGTTATTTGCTGTACAGGAGTCTGCGCTCTTGTGTTATCCCTTGGCAATGCCCTGTTAGCGCTGCCCGTCTTATGACCTCATTTCATGTTGGCCGGTGCGGTTAACGATGGCCATTAATACCAGACCCACAGTGCCTTTTCATAAAGCCACACTGCGGTGCTGGGATTCGTGGCCTTGAGCAGTAAATATTTTGGCCGCTCACACACGTCCTTACACCTGCTTCAGACTGGGCGGCCTCTGCTGATCCCTTCTCGCATGCCGCGGCCATGAGGCTGCACAGTCTGAAGAAGGCGGAAGGAGATGAGTTAAGACAGGCGAAGATATGCACTGCTCGTGCCCATCAATCACACCCTCGCAGTCAAAATAATTAAGACAACGAGGAGCATTTTATTCAGGCAGGGCGGACGAACAGGCGCAAGTAGCCAACCAATGATGTCAGAAGACGGGAAGCGCTACCAAGGGGGGTGCTGCGTATCATTAGAAAGGAAAGTCACACCTCAGGGACAGTGGAATGGTCTCAAAGAGACACATTTTGTACGTGTTGAGTTCCACGTGGGCAAGGAGAAAACGTCAGCCACCTTGTACAAATGCAGCAGTACTGCTGTACAAGGTGGCTGATATACATAGAAACACCTGTGGGTGGGGGGCAGGCTCCCTTCAATTTCAGTTCATGTGCCTGCGTGGCGTTTGCAGGTCACGTTGCAAGCTACACAGCAGGGGAACAGCTGGCGTTGCTGAACCCCACTGACACATTGACTGGTGTTTTTCTCTGTGCACATTGCATGTCCGGGCAAAAACTAGCGGTGTTAGAGCCCAGGGTCAGCAGGAGGAGGAGGAGAGGAGCAAAGTGTAGGCCGAAGCCTGCACTGGTGGCAGCTTTTGTTCTGTTGTGCCAGCGTGGCTTGTGCTGGACACGTTGCCGACTACACAGCAGGGGAACAGCTGGCGGTGCTGAACCCCACTAACACATTGGCTGGTGTTTTTCTCTGTGCAGCTAGCATTTCCGGGCAAAAACTAGCGGTGTTTGAGCCCAGGGTCAGCAGGAGGAGTAGAGGAGCAGAGTGTTGGCCAAAGCCTAGTTGAACCAATTTCAAAGGTTACCTTTAACCCCCCCCTCAGGTGTTGCAAGGTACAAGAGCCACACCTTGAACAGCATTATTGATGCACAAGTCAAAGGTTGCTCTATTTAATTTTGCTCCTTGCACACGCTGAATTAAACACGTACACTATTTAGCCCATTATACTGTCAAACAGTAGTGGAGGCGTGACTACTAGTCTTTTTAAGGAGACGCAGCACAGGTGTACAAATTTACACCTAGGTGCTGTGCGCAGATTCCTTACCGTTGTTATTTGCAGTACAGGAAACTGCGCTCTTGTGTTATCCCTTGGCAATACCCTGTTAGTGCAGGCCGTCTCATGACCTCATTTCATGTTGGCCGGTGCGGTTAACGATGGCCATAAATCCCAGACCCACAGTGGCTTTTCCTAAAGTCACACTGCGGTGCTGGGATTCGTGGCCTTGTGCAGTAAATATGTTCGCCGCTCACACATGTCCTTACACCTGCTTCAGACTGGGCGGCCTCAGCTGATCCCTTATCGCATGCCGCGGCCATGAGGCCGCACAGTCAGAAGAAGGCGGAAGGAGGGGAGTGAAAACAGGGGAACATATGCACTGCTCGTGCCCATCAATCACACCCTCGCAGTCAAAATATATGAGACAACGGGGGGCGTTGTGTCGGGCAGGGGGGACGCACAGGCACAGCCAGCCAACCAATGATGTCAGGAGACGGGCAGCGCTAACAATGGGGGTGCTGCGTGTCATTAAAAAGGAAAGTCACACCTCAGGGACATTGTAATGGTCTGTAATGAGACACATTTTGTACTTGTTGAGTTCCACGTGTGCAAGGAGAAAAAGTCAGCCACCTTGTACAAATGCAGCAGTACTGCTGTACAAGGTGGCTGTTATACATAGAAACACCTGGGGGGGTGGGGGGCAGGCTCCCTTCAATTTCAGTTCATGTGCCTGCGTGGCGTTTGCAGGTCACGTTGCAAGCTACACAGCAGGGGAACAGCTGGCGTTGCTGAACCCCACTGACACATTGACTGGTGTTTTTCTCTGTGCAGATTGCATGTCCGGGCAAAAACTAGCGGTGTTAGAGCCCAGGGTCAGCAGGAGGAGGAGGAGAGGAGCAAAGTGTAGGCCGAAGCCTGCACTGGTGGCAGCTTTTGGTCGGTTGTGCCAGCGTGGCTTGTGCTGGACACGATGCCGGCTACACAGCGGGGGAACAGCTGGCGGTGCTGAACCCCACTAACACATTGGCTGGTGTTTTTCTCTGTGCAGCTAGCATGTCCGGGCAGAAACTGGCGTTGTTTGAGCCCAGGGTCAGCAGGAGGAGGAGGAGAGGAGCAAAGTGTAGGCCGAAGCCTGCACTGGTGGCAGCTTTTGTTCTGTTGTGCCAGCGTGGCTTGTGCTGGACACGTTGCCGACTACACAGCAGGGGAACAGCTGGCGGTGCTGAACCCCACTAACACATTGGCTGGTGTTTTTCTCTGTGCAGCTAGCATTTCCGGGCAAAAACTAGCGGTGTTTGAGCCCAGGGTCAGCAGGAGGAGTAGAGGAGCAGAGTGTAGGCCGAAGCCTAGTTGAACCAATTTCAAAGGTTACCTTTAACCCCCCCCTCAGGTGTTGCAAGGTACAAGAGCCACACCTTGAACAGCATTAATGATGCACAAGTCAAAGGTTGCTCTATTTAATTTTGCTCCTTGCACACGCTGAATTAAACACGTACACTATTTAGCCCATTATACTGTCAAACAGTTGTGGAGGCGTGACTTGTCTTTTTAACGAGACGCAGCACAGGTGTCAAAATTTGCACCTAGGTACTGGGCGCAGATTCCTGAGCGTTGTTATTTGCTGTACAGGAGTCTGCGCTATTGTGATCCCTTGGCCATGCGCTGTGAGCGCTTCCTGTCTTCTGACCTCATTTCATGTCGGCCGTTGCGGTTAGCGATGGACATGAATCCCAGACCCACAGTGTGTTTTTAAAAAATCACACTGCGGTGCTGGGATTTGTGCCCTGGTGCACTAAATATGTTTGCCGCTCACACATGTCCTTACACCTGCTTCAGACTGGGCGGCCTCATCTGATCCCTTATCGCCTGCCGCGGCCATGAGGACACCCAGTCTGAAGAAGGCGGAAGGAGATGAGTGAACACAGGCAAACATATGCACTGCACATGCCCATCAATCACACCCTCGCTGTCCAAAAAAATAAGACACCGAGGGCCGTTGTTTCGAGCAGGGGAGATGCACAGGCGCAGCCAGCTAACCAATGATGTCAAAAGACGGGCAGCGCTAACAAGGGTGGTGCTGCGTGTCATTACAAAGGAAAGTCACACCTCAGGGACATTGTAATGGTCTCTAATGAGACACATTTTGTACGTGTTGAGTTCCACGTGGGCAAGGAGAAAAAGTCAGCCACCTCGTACAAATGCAGCAGTACTGCTGTACAAGGTGGCTGATATACATAGAAACACCTGTGGGTGGGGGGCAGGCTCCCTTCAATTTCAGTTCATGTGCCTGCGTGGCGTTTGCAGGTCACGTTGCAAGCTACACAGCAGGGGAACAGCTGGCGTTGCTGAACCCCACTGACACATTGACTGGTGTTTTTCTCTGTGCACATTGCATGTCCGGGCAAAAACTAGCGGTGTTAGAGCCCAGGGTCAGCAGGAGGAGGAGGAGAGGAGCAAAGTGTAGGCCGAAGCCTGCACTGGTGGCAGCTTTTGGTCGGTTGTGCCAGCGTGGCTTGTGCTGGACACGATGCCGGCTACACAGCAGGGGAACAGCTGGCGGTGCTGAACCCCACTAACACATTGGCTGGTGTTTTTCTCTGTGCAGCTAGCATTTCCGGGCAAAAACTAGCGGTGTTTGAGCCCAGGGTCAGCAGGAGGAGTAGAGGAGCAGAGTGTAGGCCGAAGCCTAGTTGAACCAATTTCAAAGGTTACCTTTAACCCCCCCCTCAGGTGTTGCAAGGTACAAGAGCCACACCTTGAACAGCATTAATGATGCACAAGTCAAAGGTTGCTCTATTTAATTTTGCTCCTTGCACACGCTGAATTAAACACGTACACTATTTAGCCCATTATACTGTCAAACAGTTGTGGAGGCGTGACTTGTCTTTTTAACGAGACGCAGCACAGGTGTCAAAATTTGCACCTAGGTACTGGGCGCAGATTCCTGAGCGTTGTTATTTGCTGTACAGGAGTCTGCGCTATTGTGATCCCTTGGCCATGCGCTGTGAGCGCTTCCTGTCTTCTGACCTCATTTCATGTCGGCCGTTGCGGTTAGCGATGGACATGAATCCCAGACCCACAGTGTGTTTTTAAAAAATCACACTGCGGTGCTGGGATTTGTGCCCTGGTGCACTAAATATGTTTGCCGCTCACACATGTCCTTACACCTGCTTCAGACTGGGCGGCCTCATCTGATCCCTTATCGCCTGCCGCGGCCATGAGGACACCCAGTCTGAAGAAGGCGGAAGGAGATGAGTGAACACAGGCAAACATATGCACTGCACATGCCCATCAATCACACCCTCGCTGTCCAAAAAAATAAGACACCGAGGGCCGTTGTTTCGAGCAGGGGAGATGCACAGGCGCAGCCAGCTAACCAATGATGTCAAAAGACGGGCAGCGCTAACAAGGGTGGTGCTGCGTGTCATTACAAAGGAAAGTCACACCTCAGGGACATTGTAATGGTCTCTAATGAGACACATTTTGTACGTGTTGAGTTCCACGTGGGCAAGGAGAAAAAGTCAGCCACCTCGTACAAATGCAGCAGTACTGCTGTACAAGGTGGCTGATATACATAGAAACACCTGTGGGTGGGGGGCAGGCTCCCTTCAATTTCAGTTCATGTGCCTGCGTGGCGTTTGCAGGTCACGTTGCAAGCTACACAGCAGGGGAACAGCTGGCGTTGCTGAACCCCACTAACACATTGGCTGGTGTTTTTCTCTGTGCAGCTAGCACTTCCGGGCAAAAACTAGCGGTGTTTGAGCCCAGGGTCAGCAGGAGGAGGAGAGGAGCAGAGTGTAGGCCGAAGCCTGCACTGGTGGCAGCTTTTGTTCTGTTGTGCCAGCGTGGCTTGTGCTGGACACGTTGCCGACTACACAGCAGGGGAACAGCTGGCGGTGCTGAACCCCACTGACACATCACCTAGTGTTTTTTTCTGTGTAGACAACACTTCCAGGTGGCAACTGACAGTGTTGAAACCCAGGGAATCAAAGAGGAGCAGAGTGTAGGCCGAAGCCTGCAGTGGAGCAAGTTGAAAGGGAACCTTTAACCCCCCCCCCCAGGCATTTGTTGCTGAAAGAGCCATCTTGTACAGCAGTAATACTGCACATGGAAAATGGTGGCTCCGAAAATTATGCTCCTTGCAAACGCTGAAGTACACACTCATATAATGTGTCCCCTCACACCGTCAAACCATCCCGGAAGTGGGACTTTCCTTTGTAATGTGACACAGCACAGCCGCCATTCCAACCCCCTTGGTGCCGGGCACCACCTCCTCAACGTTGTTTGGTTCTGTCACGGAGCCCGCACTGTAATGTTATCCCTTGGCCATGCACAGTTAGCGGTGCCCGTCTTCTGACATCATGTAGGTGTCAGGCTGGCAGTGCCTGTGCGTCCAAGCTGCCCGAGATCCAACCTTGCAGTGTCATCTAATGTAGTCCCACTGCGGGCCAGGGATCCATGGGCATGCGCAGTGCATATCATCGCCTCTCACTCACCTCCTTCCTGCTTCTTCAGACTGTGCGGCGTCACGGCCGTGGCATGCTATTAGGGATCAGCTGACGCCGCCTAGTCTGAAGAAGCGTGAAGAAGGGGAGTGAGAGGCTAGTATATGCACTGCGCATGGCCATGGATACCAGGCCCACTGTGGGATCACATTAGACGACACTGCGAGGTGTGATTTCGGGCAGCGTGGACGCACAGGCGCAGCCAGGACGACAACAAATGATGTCAGAGGACGGGCAGCGCAAACTGTGCATGGCCAAGGGATAACATAACAGCGCAGGGTCCATGACGGAATCAAACAACGCTAAGGAGGCAGCGCACGGTGCCAAGGGGGTAGCAATGACGGCTGTGCTGCGTCACATTACAAAGGAAAGTCCCACCTCCGGGACGGTTGGACGGTGTGAGGGGACACATTACATGAGTGTGTAGTTCAGCGTTTGCAAGGAGCATAATTTCAAGAGCGACCTTTCCCTTGTGCAGTATTAGTGCTGCACATGGTGGCTCTTTCAGTAACAAACGCCTAGGGGGGGGGGGGACAGGTCCCCTTACATTTTAGTTGTGCCAGCGTGGCGGTCGCATGACACGTTGCCGGATACACAGCTGGGGATCAGCTGACGTTACTGAACCCCAATAACAGAGGAGCGACTGTTGACTGTGCACACAGCACTTCCAGGCACCAACTGGCGGTGTTAGAGCCCAGGGACAGCAGGAGGAGCAGATTGGAGGTATTGCCGCACACACAGCTGGGGATCAGCTGACGTTACTGAACCCCAATAACAGAGGAGCGACTGTTGACTGTGCACACAGCACTTCCAGGCACCAACTGGCGGTGTTAGAGCCCAGGGACAGCAGGAGGAGCAGATTGGAGGTATTGCCGCACACACAGCTGGGGATCAGCTGACGTTACTGAACCCCAATAACAGAGGAGCGACTGTTGACTGTGCACACAGCACTTCCAGGCACCAACTGGCGGTGTTAGAGCCCAGGGACAGCAGGAGGAGCAGATTGGAGGTATTGCCGCACACACAGCTGGGGATCAGCTGACGTTACTGAACCCCAATAACAGAGGAGCGACTGTTGACTGTGCACACAGCACTTCCAGGCACCAACTGGCGGTGTTAGAGCCCAGGGACAGCAGGAGGAGCAGAGGAACAGAGTGTAGGCCGAAGCCTGATTGGAGCAAGTTGAAAGGAAACCTTTAACCCCCCCCCCCAAGACGTTTGTAGCTGAAAGAGCCATGTTGTGCAGCACTAAGGATGCAAAAGGAAAAGGTTGCTCTTTTAATTATGCTCCTTGCAAACACCGAAGTAAACACTAAAAATGTGTCCCTTTATACCGTTAAACCGTTCCGGAGGTGCGAATTTCCTTCGTAATGGGACACAGCACAGCTGTCATTCCTATCCCCTTGATGCCGTGCGCTGCCTCCTCAGCGTTGTTTTAAGCTGCCACGGAGCCTGCGCTGTTCTGTTAGCCCTTGGCCATGCCCAATTAGCGCTGCCTGTCTTCTGACATAATTTGGTGTCAGGCTGTCAGTGCCTGTGCGTCCACGCTGCTCCAGATCCCACCTCGCAGTCTCATCTAACGTAATCCCACTGCGGGCCTTGGAACCATGGGCATGCACAGTGCATAACCTCGACTCTCACTCCCCTCCTTCCCTCTTCTTCAGACTGTGCGGTGTCACGGCCGTGGCATGCTAGGGATCAGCTGACGGCGCACAGTCTAAAGAAGGCGGAGGGAAATGAGCGAGAGCCCGAGGGGAAGATATGCACTGCGCATGCCCATGGATCCCAGGCCCGCAGTGTGACTCAATCAGAAGACACTGCGAGGCGGGATCTCGGGCACCGCGGCCGCACAGGCGCAGCCAGCCTGGCACCAAATTATGTCAGAAGACAGGCAGCGCAAATAGGGCATGCCCAAGGGATAACAGAACAGCGCAGGCTCCGTGACAGCTTAAAACAACGCTGAGGAGGCAGCGCATGGCACCAAGGGGGTAGGAATGACGGCTGTGCTGCGTCACATTACGAAGGAAAGTCCCAGCTCCGGGACGGTATAACGGTATCAGTGAACACATTTTATAAGTGTTAAGTTCTGCGTGTGCAAAGAGCTAAAAAAAAAGAGCTACCTTTTCCTTGTGCAGCATTACTGCTGCACAAGATGGCTCTTTCAGTAACAAACGACGGGGGGGGGGGGGGGACAGGTTCCCTTACATTTAGGTTGTTGTGCCAGCGTGGCGGTCGCAGGACACATTGCCGGCTACACAGCTGGGGATCAGCTGACGTTACTGAAACCCAATAACACTGGGTCGTATGTTTTTACTGTGCAGCCTGCACTTCTGAGCCGCAACTGGCGGTGTTGGAGCCCAGGAATAGCAGTTCAGGTGGTAGAAAGATGAACACAGCAGGAGACCTGGATGACACCCAATTACTTAATCAGGCAGAGGAGTGGCAAATTCCTGCGAGATCCAGGCCTGGTTCATTTTCAGGAAAGTAAGCCGGTCAACGTTATCGGAGGATAGTCGCATGCGACGGTCTGTTAGTACACCACCTGCGGCACTAAAGACACGTTCCGATAAGACACTAGCCGCAGGGCAAGCCAGCACCTCCAATGCATACTGGCTTAGCTCTGGCCATGTATCCAGCTTAGAGACCCAAAACTTGAACGGGGAAGAGCCGTCTGGGAGTACAGTAAGAGGGCAAGCCATGTAGTCTGTCACCATCTGACGGAACCGTTGCCTCCTGCTGACTGGAGCCGCCGGTGATGGTGTAGACATTTGGGGCGGGCACACAAAAGTGTGCCAGAGTTGTGCCATACTGGGCTTGCCTTGGGCAGAGGCACTGCTTCTGCTCCCTCTTTGGGCAGAGCCTCCCCCACTGCCTCGACGCACTGAGCTGCTTTGTAAAGCACTAGCAGCACTCCTCTCAGTTGGACAGGAGAAGATGATGGAATTCACCAGTGTGTCGTGGTACTCCCGCAATTTACGCTCCCGGGTCAACGCAGGGATGAGGTTTTGGACGTTGTCCCGGTAGCGAGGATCGAGGAGGGTGAACACCCAATAATCAGGCATGTTGAGAATGTGGTCGATGCGGCGGTCGTTTCTCAGGCACTGCAGCATGAAATCCACCATGTGCTGCAGAGTGCCAACCGGCCCAGAAACGCTGTCCCCTGCTTGAGACATGATCTCTGCCCGCTCGTCATCACCCCACCCTCGCTGTACACACTGACCACTGGACAATTGTGTCGCTCCCTCCTCTGGACGGAGCTCTTCCTCCTCCATTGACTCCTCCTCATCCTCCTCACAAATTGGCCCCTGCGTACCCCTTTGTGAGGAACCACGTGGCGCTGACTCTCCAGAAGCTGATGGAAAAGGTGACTCCTCATCCTCCACCTCTTCCACCACATCATCCCTTAACCCTTGCAAAGTTTGCTGAAGCAGGCAGATAAGGGGGACAGTCATGCTGACTAGTGCATCATCTGCACTTGCCATCCGCGTGGAATAATCAAAAGGACGCAAAACCTGGCAGACGTCCTTCATAGTGGCCCACTCTGTGGTTGTGAAGTCTGATCGGCGCTGACTGCGACTTCTTTGCGCCTGATGCAGCTGGTACTCCATAACTGCTTGCTGCTGCTCACACAACCGCTCCAACATATGTAACGTGGAATTCCACCGGGTAGGTAGGTCACATATGATGCGGTGTTCCGGAAGGCGGAATCGGCGCTGCAGAGCAGCAATGCGGGATCTGGCCAAGCTGGAACGCCGCAAGTGAGCACACTCTAGGCGGACCTTGTGCAGCAGGGCATCAAGATCCGGATAGTCCCTCAGAAAACTCTGCACAACCAAATTGAGCACATGTGCCAGACATGGGATGTGAGTGAGGTTGCCAAGGGCCAAAGCTGCCACCAGATTTCGGCCATTGTCACACACTACCATGCCTGGCTGGAGATTCGCTGGCAGTAACCACACATCGCTCTCCTGCTTTATGGCATTCCAGAGCTCCTGCGCTGTGTGGCTTCGATGCCCCAATGAAACTAGTTTCAAGACGGCCTGCTGACGTTTGGCCACGGCTGTGCTCATGTCGGTCATAGGTAAACGTTCACGGGTCCATGTGGGGGTGGACTGTGACGGATCCTGCAGAGAGGAATCAGAGGAACTGGTGTAAGAGGAGGAGTCGATGCGTACAGACTGGATTCCTGCAATCCTTGGAGTGGGCAGGACACGTCCTGCGCCACTCGCACGATCTGTACCTGGCTCAACAACATTAACCCAATGGGCAGTGAGGGAAACATATCGCCCCTGTCCATGCTGACTGGTCCACGCATCGGTGGTGAGGTGGACCTTGCTACTGACGGCGTTCAGTAGCGCATGTTTTATGTTTGCCTCAACATGCCTGTGCAGGGCAGGGACAGCCTGCCTGCTGAAGTAAAAGCGGCTGGGCACCTTGTACTGTGGGACTGCCAATGCCATCAAGTCACGGAAGCTGTCAGTCTCCACCAGCCTGAACGAGAGCATTTCCAGGGACAACAGTTTGGCAATGCCTGCATTCAGAGCCTGTGCTCGGGGGTGGTTGGCCGAGAATGCCCGCCTTTTCTCCCATGCCTGTACTACCGATGGCTGTAGAGTAGACTGGGAGTGTGAGGATGACTGGGAAGGTGGTGCTGTGGGTGGAATTACACAAGGTCTCTGGGAGGAAGCCAAACCAGCTGTGCGTGAGCTGGAGGAAGAGGCAACACGAGCTGAAGAGGTGGTAGCTGCCGCTGTTGGTTGGCCTACATCTTCAGTGTGTTTCTGTAACTCCACCGCGTGCCTGGTCCGCACATGTTTCCACATATTTGTGGTATTGAGGTTGCTGACATTTTTCCCTCTTTTTACTTTATGATGACACAGCTTGCATTTGACAAAACAAATGTCATCTGCAACTGTGTCAAAAAAGGACCAGGCACTGCAAGTCTTGGGAGCGCCCTTTTTGGCTTTGGAAAGAGACAGGCTCCTAACGGGTGCCAAAGTGGAGGCTACAGGCTCCGCAGTCTTCCCCCTCCCTCTCCCTCTTTGGCCCGTAAGAGGAAGCTCTTCCTCTGAGCTGCTCCCACCACCTTCCTGTTCCTCACGCCACGATGGGTCAAGGACCTCATCATCTCCACTACCCTCTGCCACCAACTGCTCCTCCTGGGTAGTCTCAGCAGCACAGTACGCACGAGAAAGCGGCACCTGAGTTTCATCATCAGATGCGTACTGCGCTGTGGTCACCGGAGGCACTGGCCCACCTGCCTCTTCAGAGTCAGAGAGAAAAAGGTGTTGGGCATCACTGCACACTGCCTCTTCTTCCATTTCTCCAATGCTGCTTGGCTGGCCCCCTGTTTCCAAGCCAAGAGATTCAGAGAACAGAAGTAGAGACGGCTCCTGTCCTGGGCTCTCTGACTGCCTGGCCAATTTGGCAGGTGGTGAAGAGACAGATGGCTGCTCTCCAGTGCTCTGTGCCTGAGAGGATGTGGCACTAACTGAAGTCGATGCCGAGGCGTTAGCTGCCATCCACCCGACAACGGCTTCAATTTGGTCTTCACGCAGCAGCGGTGCACGGCGCTCTCCGACAAAGCTGCGCATGAAGGACTGTTCCCTGCTGAAACTGAGTGACGACGAGTCACCGGCGCCCGCAGCAGGCACAGAATCACCACGTCCTCTCCCTGCTCCTCTCCCTGCTCCGCGCCCACGCCCACGTGCCTTACTCCCTGCCCTCTTCATCTTGGTTGACAGATAAAGATAAGCAGAAAAGTACTAAGGCCTTAGTGTGCTTATTCCTGTAATGCTCCTCCTAACAGGTGTAAGAAACACTAATGTTGTAAATTGTGGACTAAACTTTATTATTTTTCAAATGTGGCCTACACAAGTGTAAGTTGTGTTTGGTGAACTTAAACTTTTTTTTGGTGCAGATCGGGCTACAGAGCTAGTTTAAATCACACGGAGACCGTGCAGACAGCCGTAAACGGCGCTGCAAGGCCAAGAAACCCTCCTCTAGGTTATCCTATATAGTGTTTTTCCACTATTTAGCTGGATACAAGTGGAAAGACACTAATAGGAATTTTTTTTTTCAAATTTTAAACTGGCTGCACTATTTGAAAAAAAGGAAATTGTTTTTCAAGGTATGAGGCAGTAACGCACCCTGAGCTGAATCCAACCGGCTATGGCTGCACACAGACTACAGGGCGAGCTGCGCTCACACAGAGACCGTGCAGACAGCCGTAAACGGCGCTGCAAGGCCCCCAAAAAAACCTCTAGGTTATCCTATGTAGTGTTTTTCCACAATTGAGCTGGAGACTGGTGGAAAGACACTAATAGGAATTTTTTTTTTTTTCAAATTTTAAACAGGCTGCACTATTTGAAAAAAAAGGAAAATTTTTCTCAAGGTATGAGCCAGTAACGAACCCTGAGCTGAATCCAACCGGCTATGGCTGCACACAGACTACAGGGCGAGCTGGGCTCACACGGAGACCGTGCAGACAGCCGTAAACGGCGCTGCAAGGCCAAAAAACCCTCCTCTAGGTTATCCTATATAGTGTTTTTCCACTATTTAGCTGGATACGAGTGGAAAGACACTAATAGGAATTTTTTTTTTCAAATTTTAAACAGGCTGCACTATTTGAAAAAAAGGAAAATTTTTCTCAAGGTATGAGCCAGTAACGAACCCTGAGCTGAATCCAACCGGCTATGGCTGCACACAGACTACAGGGCGAGCTGGGCTCACACGGAGACCGTGCAGACAGCCGTAAACGGCGCTGCAAGGCCCAAAAACCCCCCTCTAGGTTATCCTATGTAGTGTTTTTCCACAATAGAGCTGGAGACTGGTGGAAAAACACTAATAGGAAATTTGAGAAAAAATGTGCAGCAGGCTGCACTAAGAGCAAAAAAGAACAACTGTGTGAGGCAGTGTGAACCCCCCCTGAGCTGAATACAACCGGGTATATGGCTGCACACAGACTACAGAGTGAGCTGCACACACACACACACACAGAGACCTTGCAGAACGCTGTTAAAACAGCGCTGCAAGGCAAGAGCAAGGTGAACAGTGAAGAACACACAGCGTTTTGCTAAATTAGCCTTTGGAAAGGAAAATAAAGCAATTAGCAAGCTCAACTGGCCCTCAGTTAGAACACAGCGTCCTGTCCCTAACTGAAATCACAGCAGAGTGAGCGCAAAATGGCGGCAGCGCTTTTTTATAGTGCAGAGTGACATCATTTCAGCAGCCAATCCCAGCCTTGCCAGTACTTACATGCCCACCATGCTAAACAGGATGTGCCCACACTTTCATTCATTCCTCATTGGCTGCTGCGTTCAATTTGAATTCTGGGAACTTCCGATTCCGGTATCCGATACGCGGGAAGTATCGGAATTCAGTATCGGAATTCCGATACCGCAAATATCGGCCGATACCCGATACTTGCGGTATCGGAATGCTCAACACTAGTCCCGATGTAAAGGAGCGTGTCTCCTAGACTTGTAATGCCCATACACGAAGTGCATGGGCTGACAAACATTTCCCCATGGGGGTTACAGTTTTAAAAAATTATTTATGGGTATCATAGACACCCTTGCCCAAAAATTGAATGGCTGTAGCAGCATACAACATTTTCACCATGGTGATTGTTATGATAGGCAATTCAGTAACACAATGTACATAGCGATCAGAGCACATTCAGTGATCTGACAATAACCCAAAATAATAGAACAAGCTCTGAGACGTGGAAACTCTGTGTACCGCAATTCCTGATCCTCTCCAAACACAACTAGAGGCAGCTGTGGATTGCGCCTAACGCTCCCTATGCAACTCGGCACAGCCTGAGAAACTAACTAGCCTGAAGATAGAAAAATAAGCCTACCTTGCCTCAGAGAAATACCCCAAAGGAAAAGGCAGCCCCCCACATATAATGACTGTGAGTAAGATGAAAAGACAAACGTAGGGATGAAATAGATTCAGCAAAGTGAGGCCCGATATTCTAGACAGAACGAGGATAGGAAAGATAACTTTGCGGTCTACACAAAACCCTAAAGAAATCCACGAAAAGGGGTCAAAAAGACCCTCCGTACCGAACTAACGGCACGGAGGTACACCATTTGCGTCCCAGAGCTTCCAGCAAAACAAATAGACAAGCTGGACAGAAAAAATAGCAACAAATAGCAAAGAAGCACTTAGCTATGCAGAGCAGCAGGCCACAGGAATGATCCAGAGAAACACAAGTCCAACACTGGAACATTGACAGGAAGCATGGATCAAAGCATCAGGTGGAGTTAAGTAGAGAAGCAGCTAACGACCTCACCAGATCACCTGAGGGAGGAAACTCAGAAGCTGCAGTACCACTTTCCTCCACAAACGGAAGCTCCCAGAGAGAATCAGCCGAAGTACCACTTGTGACCACAGGAGTGAACTCTGCCACAGAATTCACAACAGTACCCCCCCCTTGAGGAGGGGTCACCGAACCCTCACCAGAGCCCCCAGGCCGACCAGGATGAGCCACATGAAAGGCACGAACAAGATCGGGAGCATGGACATCAGAGGCAAAAACCCAGGAATTATCTTCCTGAGCATAACCCTTCCATTTAACCAGATACTGGAGTTTCCATCTTGAAACACGAGAATCCAAAATCTTCTCCACAATATACTCCAATTCCCCCTCCACCAAAACCGGGGCAGGAGGCTCAACAGATGGTACCATAGGTGCCACGTATCTCCGCAACAATGACCTATGGAATACGTTATGTGTGGAAAAAGAATCTGGAAGGGTCAGACGAAAAGTCACAGGATTAAGAACCTCAGAAATCCTATACGGACCAATAAAACGAGGTTTAAACTTAGGAGAGGAAACCTTCATAGGAATATGACGAGAAGATAACCAAACCAGATCCCCAACACGAAGTCGGGGACCCACACGGCATCTGCGATTAGCGAAAAGTTGAGCCTTCTCCTGGGACAAGGTCAAATTGTCCACTACATGAGTCCAAATCTGCTGCAACCTGTCCACCACAGTATCCACACCAGGACAGTCCGAAGACTCAACCTGTCCTGAAGAGAAACGAGGATGGAACCCAGAATTGCAGAAAAACGGCGAAACCAAGGTAGCCGAGCTGGCCCGATTATTAAGGGCGAACTCAGCCAAAGGCAAAAAGGACACCCAGTCATCCTGATCAGCAGAAACAAAGCATCTCAGATATGTTTCCAAGGTCTGATTGGTTCGTTCGGTCTGGCCATTAGTCTGAGGATGGAAAGCCGAGCAAAAAGACAAGTCAATGCCCATCCTACCACAAAAGGCTCGCCAAAACCTCGAAACAAACTGGGAACCTCTGTCAGAAACAATATTCTCTGGAATGCCATGCAAACGAACCACATGCTGGAAGAACAAAGGCACCAAATCAGAGGAGGAAGGCAATTTAGACAAGGGTACCAGATGGACCATCTTAGAAAAGCGATCACAGACCACCCAAATGACTGACATCTTTTGAGAAACGGGAAGGTCAGAAATAAAATCCATAGAGATATGTGTCCAAGGCCTCTTCGGGACCGGCAAGGGCAAAAGCAACCCAATGGCACGAGAACAGCAGGGCTTAGCCCGAGCACAAATCCCACAGGACTGCACAAAAGTACGCACATCCCACGACAGAGAGGGCCACCAAAATGATCTAGCCACTAACTCTCTGGTACCAAAGATTCCAGGATGACCAGCCAACACCGAACAATGAAGTTCAGAGATAACTCTATTCGTCCACCTATCAGGGACAAACAGTTTCTCCGCTGGGCAACGATCAGGTTTATTAGCCTGAAATTTTTGCAGCACCCGCCGCAAATCAGGGGAGATGGCAGACACAATTACTCCTTCCTTGAGGATACCCGCCGGCTCAGATAAACCCGGAGAGTCGGGCACAAAACTCCTAGACAGAGCATCCGCCTTCACATTTTTAGAGCCCGGAAGGTACGAAATCACAAAGTCAAAACGGGCAAAAAACAACGACCAACGAGCTTGTCTAGGATTCAAGCGCTTGGCAGACTCGAGATAAGTCAAGTTCTTATGATCAGTCAATACCACCACGCGATGCTTAGCTCCTTCAAGCCAATGACGCCACTCCTCGAATGCCCACTTCATGGCCAGCAGCTCTCGGTTGCCTACATCATAATTTCGCTCAGCAGGCGAAAACTTCCTGGAAAAGAAAGCGCATGGTTTCATCACTGAGCAACCAGAACCTCTCTGTGACAAAACAGCCCCTGCTCCAATCTCAGAAGCATCAACCTCGACCTGGAACGGAAGAGAAACATCTGGTTGACACAACACAGGGGCAGAAGAAAAACGACGCTTCAACTCTTGAAAAGCTTCCACAGCAGCAGAAGACCAATTGACCAAATCAGCACCGTTCTTGGTCAAATCGGTCAATGGTTTGGCAACACTAGAAAAATTGCAGATGAAGCGACGATAAAAATTAGCAAAGCCCAGGAACTTTTGCAGACTTTTCAGAGATGTCGGCTGAGTCCAATCATGGATGGCTTGGACCTTAACCGGATCCATCTCGATAGTAGAAGGGGAAAAGATGAACCCCAAAAATGAAACCTTCTGCACACCAAAGAGACACTTTGATCCCTTCACAAACAAAGAATTAGCACGCAGGACCTGAAAAACCGTTCTGACCTGCTTCACATGAGACTCCCAATCATCCGAGAAGATCAAAATGTCATCCAAGTACACAATCAGGAATTTATCTAGGAACTCACGGAAGATGTCATGCATAAAGGATTGAAACACTGATGGAGCATTGGCAAGTCCGAACGGCATCACTAGATACTCAAAATGACCCTCGGGCGTATTAAATGCAGTTTTCCATTCATTGCCTTGCCTGATTCTCACCAGATTATACGCACCACGAAGATCTATCTTAGTGAACCAACTAGCCCCCTTAATCCGAGCAAACAAATCAGATAACAATGGCAAGGGGGTACTGAAATTTAACAGTGATCTTATTAAGAAGGCGGTAATCTATACACGGTCTCAGCGAACCATCCTTCTTGGCTACAAAAAAGAACCCTGCTCCTAATGGCGACGATGACGGGCGAATATGCCCCTTCTCCAGGGATTCCTTCACATAACTGCGCATAGCGGTGTGCTCAGGCACGGATAAATTAAACAGTCGACCTTTTGGGAACTTACTACCAGGAATCAAATTGATAGCACAATCACAATCCCTATGCGGAGGCAGGGCATCGGACTTGGGCTCATCAAATACATCCCGGTAATCAGACAAGAACTCTGGAACCTCAGAAGGGGTGGATGACGAAATTGACAGAAATGGAACATCACCATGTACCCCCTGACAACCGCAGCTGGACACCAACATGGAATTCCAATCCAACACTGGATTATGGGCCTGTAGCCATGGCAACCCCAACACGACCACATCATGCAGATTATGCAACACCAGAAAGCGAATAACCTCCTGATGTGCAGGAGCCATGCACATGGTCAGCTGGGTCCAGTATTGAGGCTTATTCTTGGCCAAAGGTGTAGCATCAATTCCTCTCAATGGAATAGGACACTGCAAGGGCTCCAATAAAAACCCACAACGTTTAGCATAATCCAAGTCCATCAAATTCAGGGCAGCGCCTGAATCCACAAACGCCATGACAGAATACGACGACAAGGAGCATATCAAGGTAACGGACAGAAGAAATTTTGACTGTACAGTACCAATGGTGGCAGACCTAGCGAACCGCTTAGTGCGCTTAGGACAATCAGAGATAGCATGAGTGGAATCACCACAGTAGAAACACAGCCCATTCAGACGTCTGTGTTCTTGCCGTTCAACTCTGGTCATAGTCCTATCGCACTGCATAGGCTCAGGTTTAATCTCAGGTAATACCGCCAAATGGTGCACAGATTTACGCTCACGCAAGCGTCGACCGATCTGAATGGCCAAAGACATAGACTCATTCAAACCAGCGGGCATAGGAAATCCCACCATGACATCCTTAATGGATTCAGAGAGACCCTTTCTGAAAATGGCTGCAAGCGCAGATTCATTCCATTGAGTGAGCACGGACCATTTTCTAAATTTCTGGCAATATAGCTCTATCTCATCCTGAGCCTGACAAAGAGCCAGCAAATTTTTTTCTGCCTGATCTACTGAATTAGGCTCATCGTACAGCAATCCAAGCGCCAGGAAAAACGCATCGATATCACTCAATGCAGGATCTCCTGACGCAAGAGAAAATGCCCAGTCCTGAGGGTCGCCACGCAAAAAAGAAATGACGATCCTAACCTGTTGCGCTGGGTCACCAGAGGAGCGAGGTTTCAAAGCCAGAAATAGTTTACAATTGAAACCAGGGATTCAAGCTTCAGGAGGCTAATTTGCATATTCCAGGTGCCTTCTGGGAGAAGCAAAGTCTCCCTAAGCTAGAAGATCGTTGGGTACAGCCGGGACCAGCTGCTTCGAAAGCATCACCAAACCAGGGATTCAAGCTTCAGGAGGCTAATTTGCATATTCCAGGTGCCTTCTGGGAGAAGCGAAGTCTCCCTAAGCTAGAAGATCGTTGGGTACAGCCGGGACCAGCTGCTTCGAAAGCATCACCAAACCAGGGATTCAAGCTTCAGGAGGCTAATTTGCATATTCCAGGTGCCTTCTGGGAGAAGCAAAGTCTCCCTAAGCTAGAAGATCGTTGGGTACAGCCGGGACCAGCTGCTTCGAAAGCATCACCAAACCAGGGATTCAAGCTTCAGGAGGCTAATTTGCATATTCCAGGTGCCTTCTGGGAGAAGCGAAGTCTCCCTAAGCTAGAAGATCGTTGGGTACAGCCGGGACCAGCTGCTTCGAAAGCATCACCAAACCAGGGATTCAAGCTTCAGGAGGCTAATTTGCATATTCCAGGTGCCTTCTGGGAGAAGCGAAGTCTCCCTAAGCTAGAAGATCGTTGGGTACAGCCGGGACCAGCTGCTTCGAAAGCATCACCAAACCAGGGATTCAAGCTTCAGGAGGCTAATTTGCATATTCCAGGTGCCTTCTGGGAGAAGCGAAGTCTCCCTAAGCTAGAAGATCGTTGGGTACAGCCGGGACCAGCTGCTTCGAAAGCATCACCAAACCAGGGATTCAAGCTTCAGGAGGCTAATTTGCATATTCCAGGTGCCTTCTGGGAGAAGCGAAGTCTCCCTAAGCTAGAAGATCGTTGGGTACAGCCGGGACCAGCTGCTTCGAAAGCATCACCTTACGGCGCGCGAATTTTTGCCTGTAGGACATTATTGCAAGAGAGCTTGGCTGAGTAGATTACACAAGAAGGAAAACACACAGCAAGTCAGCAGGATCTAGGAGCAACATGGCAGATGTGACAACCTACATGGTGAGCTGCAGCATGTGCTACATGTTCACAGATCGACCAGAAGAAGAATCCAATTTCACCTGTCAGAAGTGTAGACTAGTGGCCCTTTTAGAAGAAAAGGTGCGGGGTCTGGAAGAAAGAATAGCAACTTTGAAACTCATCAAAGAGAATGAAGACTTTCTAGACAGAACAGAAGCATCTCTACTGGTCACAGAAGGTGCAAAAAGTGTCAGAGAACCTCCAAAAGCAGATGAGTGGAAGCATGTGACCAAAAGAAGCAAGAAGACCATGGAGAAATCACCAACCACACAACTGAAGAACCGATATCAAATCTTTGTAGAGGATGAAGATGGCACACCTAAGAATGAAGCAATACCAGCAAGCAAAAAAGAAAAGGGCACACAGCAACAAGTGACAGCAAAAAGTACAGCCAAGAAGCAACGAAGAGTGGTGGTGGTGGGAGACTCACTACTGAGAGGCACCGAAGCAGCCATCTGCAGACCGGACATAACTGCAAGAGAAGTATGCTGCCTTCCAGGTGCGATGATCAAGGATGTGACCGATAGGATACCAAAGCTCTTCAGCTCCAAGGACGTCCACCCATTTCTTCTGATACATGTTGGCACCAATGACACGGCAAGGAAGGACCTACCGACAATCTGCAAGGACTTTGAAGAGTTGGGGAAGAAAGTAAGGAACTGGATGCACAGGTAGTTTTTTCTTCTATCCTTCCAGTAGACGGGCATGGCACCAGGAGATGGAACAGGATCCTTGATGCAAACAACTGGCTAAGACGATGGTGCAGACAACAAGGATTTGGATTCCTGGACCACGGTGTGAATTACTGGTATGATGGACTCCTCGCCAGAGACGGACTACAACTCAACAAACCTGGGAAACACACATTCGCCAGAAGACTCGCTACACTCATCAGGAGGGCGTTAAACTAGAAGAAGAGGGGACGGGAAGAAAAACATTAGACTCGAACAAAGACGACCCAGGAAAACATACTCAGAAGGGAGGTAAGAACATTTCTAAAACAATCCACAGTGAGGAGATTGGAACAAAACAAAATCCTCTAAACTGCATGCTCGCAAACGCCAGAAGCCTGACAAACAAGATGGAAGAACTAGAAGCAGAAATATCTACAGGTAACTTTGACATAGTGGGAATAACCGAGACATGGTTAGATGAAAGCTATGACTGGGCAGTTAACTTACAGGGTTACAGTCTGTTTAGAAAGGATCGTAAAAATCGGAGAGGAGGAGGGGTTTGTCTCTATGTAAAGTCTTGTCTAAAGTCCACTTTAAGGGAGGATATTAGCGAAGGGAATGAGGATGTCGAGTCCATATGGGTTGAAATTCATGGAGGGAAAAATGGTAACAAAATTCTCATTGGGGTCTGTTACAAACCCCCAAATATAACAGAAAGCATGGAAAGTCTACTTCTAAAGCAGATAGATGAAGCTGCAACCCATAATGAGGTCCTGGTTATGGGGGACTTTAACTACCCGGATATTAACTGGGAAACAGAAACCTGTGAAACCCATAAAGGCAACAGGTTTCTGCTAATAACCAAGAAAAATTATCTTTCACAATTGGTGCAGAATCCAACCAGAGGAGCAGCACTTTTAGACCTAATACTATCTAATAGACCTGACAGAATAACAAATCTGCAGGTGGTTGGGCATTTAGGAAATAGCGACCACAATATTGTGCAGTTTCACCTGTCTTTCACTAGGGGGACTTGTCAGGGAGTCACAAAAACATTGAACTTTAGGAAGGCAAAGTTTGAACAGCTTAGAGATGCCCTTAATCTGGTAGACTGGGACAATATCCTCAGAAATGAGAATACAGATAATAAATGGGAAATGTTTAAGAACATCCTAAATAGGCAGTGTAAGCGGTTTATACCTTGTGGGAATAAAAGGACTAGAAATAGGAAAAACCCAATGTGGCTAAACAAAGAAGTAAGACAGGCAATTAACAGTAAAAAGAAAGCATTTGCACTACTAAAGCAGGATGGCACCATTGAAGCTCTAAAAAACTATAGGGAGAAAAATACTTTATCTAAAAAACTAATTAAAGCTGCCAAAAAGGAAACAGAGAAGCACATTGCTAAGGAGAGTAAAACTAATCCCAAACTGTTCTTCAACTATATCAATAGTAAAAGAATAAAAACTGAAAATGTAGGCCCCTTAAAAAATAGTGAGGAAAGAATGGTTGTAGATGACGAGGAAAAAGCTAACATATTAAACACCTTCTTCTCCACGGTATTCACGGTGGAAAATGAAATGCTAGGTGAAATCCCAAGAAACAATGAAAACCCTATATTAAGGGTCACCAATCTAACCCAAGAAGAGGTGCGAAACCGGCTAAATAAGATTAAAATAGATAAATCTCCGGGTCCGGATGGCATACACCCACGAGTACTAAGAGAACTAAGTAATGTAATAGATAAACCATTATTTCTTATTTTTAGTGACTCTATAGCGACAGGGTCTGTTCCGCAGGACTGGCGCATAGCAAATGTGGTGCCAATATTCAAAAAGGGCTCTAAAAGTGAACCTGGAAATTATAGGCCAGTAAGTCTAACCTCTATTGTTGGTAAAATATTTGAAGGGTTTCTGAGGGATGTTATTCTGGATTATCTCAATGAGAATAACTGTTTAACTCCATATCAGCATGGGTTTATGAGAAATCGCTCCTGTCAAACCAATCTAATCAGTTTTTATGAAGAGGTAAGCTGTAGACTGGACCACGGTGAGTCATTGGACGTGGTATATCTCGATTTTTCCAAAGCGTTTGATACCGTGCCGCACAAGAGGTTGGTACACAAAATGAGAATGCTTGGTCTGGGGGAAAATGTGTGTAAATGGGTTAGTAACTGGCTTAGTGATAGAAAGCA
The DNA here is from genome assembly GCF_032444005.1 of Ranitomeya imitator. Lineage (NCBI taxonomy): Eukaryota > Metazoa > Chordata > Amphibia > Anura > Dendrobatidae > Ranitomeya > Ranitomeya imitator. The sequence goes on along the minus strand of NC_091284.1, from coordinate 703,521,030 downwards.
GAGGGTGGTTATAAATGGTATAGTCTCTAACTGGGTCGCTGTGACCAGTGGGGTACCGCAGGGGTCAGTATTGGGACCTGTTCTCTTCAACATATTCATTAATGATCTGGTAGAAGGTTTACACAGTAAAATATCGATATTTGCAGATGATACAAAACTATGTAAAGCAGTTAATACAAGAGAAGATAGTATTCTGCTACAGATGGATCTGGATAAGTTGGAAACTTGGGCTGAAAGGTGGCAGATGAGGTTTAACAATGATAAATGTAAGGTTATACACATGGGAAGAGGGAATCAATATCACCATTACACACTGAACGGGAAACCACTGGGTAAATCTGACAGGGAGAAGGACTTGGGGATCCTAGTTAATGATAAACTTACCTGGAGCAGCCAGTGCCAGGCAGCAGCTGCCAAGGCAAACAGGATCATGGGGTGCATTAAAAGAGGTCTGGATACACATGATGAGAGCATTATACTGCCTCTGTACAAATCCCTAGTTAGACCGCACATGGAGTACTGTGTCCAGTTTTGGGCACCGGTGCTCAGGAAGGATATAATGGAACTAGAGAGAGTACAAAGGAGGGCAACAAAATTAATAAAGGGGATGGGAGAACTACAATACCCAGATAGATTAGCGAAATTAGGATTATTTAGTCTAGAAAAAAGACGACTGAGGGGCGATCTAATAACCATGTATAAGTATATAAGGGGACAATACAAATATCTCGCTGAGGATCTGTTTATACCAAGGAAGGTGACGGGCACAAGGGGGCATTCTTTGCGTGTGGAGGAGAGAAGGTTTTTCCACCAACATAGAAGAGGATTCTTTACTGTTAGGGCAGTGAGAATCTGGAATTGCTTGCCTGAGGAGGTGGTGATGGCGAACTCAGTCGAGGGGTTCAAGAGAGGCCTGGATGTCTTCCTGGAGCAGAACAATATTGTATCATACAATTATTAGGTTCTGTAGAAGGACGTAGATCTGGGTATTTATTATGATGGAATATAGGCTGAACTGGATGGACAAATGTCTTTTTTCGGCCTTACTAACTATGTTACTATGTTACTATGTTACAATTATTCTTGAAACTCAGAAATTTAGTTCTATCTCCAAAAAACAAATCTGGAATAGGAATTCTCGGTTCTAACAAAGAATTCTGAACCACAAAATTTTGAATATCTTGAACTCTTGCCGTGAGCTGATCTACACATGAAGACAGACCTTTAATGTCCATTGTAACACCTGTGTCCTGAACCACCCAAATGTCTAGGGGAAAAAAAAGACAAATCACAGTGCAAAGGAAAAAAAATGGTCTCAGAACTTCTTTTTTCCCTCTATTGAGAATCATTAGTACTTTTGGCTTCCTGTACTATTGTGATAGGCAATTCAGTAACACAATGTACATAGCGATCAGAGCACATACAGTGATCTGACAATAACCCAAAATAATAGAACGAGCTCTGAGACGTGGAAACTCTGTAGACCGCAATTCCTGATCCTCTCCAAACACAACTAGAGGCAGCTGTGGATTGCGCCTAACGCTCCCTATGCAACTCAGCACAGCCTGAGAAACTAACTAGCCTGAAGATAGAAAAATAAGCCTACCTTGCCTCAGAGAAATACCCCAAAGGAAAAGGCAGCCCCCCACATATAATGACTGTGAGTAAGATGAAAAGACAAACGTAGGGATGAAATAGATTCAGCAAAGTGAGGCCCGATATTCTAGACAGAACGAGGATAGGAAAGATAACTTTGCGGTCTACACAAAACCCTAAAGAAAACCACGCAAAGGGGGCAAAAAGACCCTCCGTACCGAACTAACGGCACGGAGGTACACCCTTTGCGTCCCAGAGCTTCCAGCAAAACAAATAGACAAGCTGGACAGAAAAAATAGCAACAAATAGCAAAGAAGCACTTAGCTATGCAGAGCAGCAGGCCACAGGAATGATCCAGAGAAACACAAGTCCAACACTGGAACATTGACAGGAAGCATGGATCAAAGCATCAGGTGGAGTTAAGTAGAGAAGCAGCTAACGACCTCACCAGATCACCTGAGGGAGGAAACTCAGAAGCTGCAGTACCACTTTCCTCCACAAACGGAAGCTCCCAGAGAGAATCAGCCGAAGTACCACTTGTGACCACAGGAGTGAACTCTGCCACAGAATTCACAACAGGTGATCTAGTGGTGGAGAATGAGGAAACATTGATGAAGGCTTCATTAAAAACTAGGCACATAACACACTAGTGCGTGGTTTGTGTACAAAGTAAAAGATGAGCTGATGAGCAAGATCCCGGGCCCACAGTCGAGCTCGTGTGCAGGAGCAGGCCCCACAAAGACCACCTGGACAGGTACAGCAGCCCCAGGGACCCCAGCCAGCAGTCAGATCTCTTATAATAGATGAAATGTGGATTACATCCGCGCTGCTGCGACAAATAATAGATCCAGATATACTTGTAAGATTTTCGGGTGGTTTATTCAACGCGTTTCAAAGCTCATGGCTTCTTCTTCAGGAAGTTTCCACAGGAAAACTTTCTTTGTGTGGAAACTTCCTGAAAAAGAAGCCATGAGCTTTGAAACGCGTTGAATAAACCACCCGAACATCTTACAAGTATATCTGGATCTATTATTTGTCGCAGCAGCGCGGATGTAATCCACATTTCATCTATTATAACGGTTCTGAGAGGTCGCAGCGCCGACCTGTGGATCTGCAGCAGCTGACAAAACTACACGCCTGTACTGTGTACCACCAGGTGAGCAGTTCTCTCACAATTGATTAGAAACAATCCTGGGGATAAGACCCTATTTGAGCTTTTTTTGTCTCCTATTTTTCTTTACTAGCAGTCAGATCTCGGCAGCCAGCGCCTGAGCCTTTGCTCGTCGGAAGAGGGCGCCAGAGAGGACCGCTGGCAGCAGCAGCAGAGAGACCATTACCCGAGGTTCTGCAGGTGTCAGCTGGACTTGCAGAAGTGTCTATCGGGGAAGTGTCACTTCCATGACATTGGGGTGAACACCCAGCAGACTATCGAACACGTCCAAAAATCGAAAGCTGGCACCAAGATTCCTCATGTGACCAACCACATAAAGCTGGAGTCCCGACCACAGTGGGCCCTGTACCAGTATCACATTGACTTCAACCCCGCCATTGAGTCCAAGTGTTTGCAGTATGGCCTCCTGTACCAGCATGAAGAAGCCATCGGGAAGGCTTGGGCGTTTGATGAAACTGTGTTGTTTTTACCAAAAAGACTGAATAAGGTCACCGATTTGTTCAGTCAAACTCGAAATGGAGAGAACGTGCGGATAACAATCACCCTGACCAACGATTTTCCACCGACCTCGCCAACCTGCTTCCATTTCTATAGCATCATTTTCAGAAGACTCCTGAAGATAATGGATATGAAGCAGATAGGATGCAACTATTACAACGCGAGTGACGCCACCAAAGTCAGAGCCCACGACTTGCCATCTGCCCGGGGTTTTACACCTCCATCCTCCAATACGAGTCCAGCGTTGAGCATTAATGTCAGCCATAAAGTCCTCAGGAATGAGGCTGTGCACGACATCATGAGCAGCCTCTACTCCTTGTGTGGCCCTCAGAGGTTCCAGGATGCCTGCTGCAAGGAGCTGATCGTCCTCACCAAGTGCAACTCTAAAACCTACCGTATAGATGAGATCGCCTAGAACATGATTACAGTGTCCACCTTCAAGAAGGCAGACAGAAGCGAGATCAGCTTTGTGGACTACTATAAGAACCAATACAATGAACAAGGGAAAAACATGATCCAGCCGCTCATCGTGAACATCCCCCGAAGGCCCAAGCCGGGAGCCACAGAGAGAGCCATCGTACTGGTGCCAGAGTTCTGTAACCTAACAGGTCTGACAAACAGAATGAGAAACTACTTCAATATCATGAAAGACCTGGCCGTTCACACCCGCTTACAACCAGAACAGAGGGAGCGGCAAGTTGGGAAGTTCATGAACTACATACACAAGGATGAGAGCGTTCAGAAAGAGCTACGTGACGGAGGGCTGAATTTTGATACCGAACTGCTACAGTTCGAAGGGAGAATCGCACATCCAGAAATAAATCCTGCAAAAAGACAAATCTGCTGAATATAATCCACAGTTTGCTGATTGGTTGCGAGAGCTGAGGGGTCCCATCCTGATCAGCCCCCGAAATAGGAATAATTGGCTGCTCTTTTACGCCCGGAGAAATTAGTACGCGGCGAACGCTCTTTTGCAGAACATGTTCAAGATCACACAGCAAATGCGCATCAAGATGAACCGGGCGGTGTTGGTTGAAGTCGAGTACTTTTTGGGGGGGCTTTTGGTGAATGTTTGAAAAAAAAAGATAAAAAGAATAGAACAAGGCTAGCAGACAGAACTATGCATCTTATGCCTGCGAAGCTACGATTTTTCCACCACAGATACACCAGGCCTCAGCGTGACATAACAGACATGACAAAAATTTTCTTAAATTTTTTTTTTTAAACAATAAATACTGAGTACACCAAGGCTAGCAGACAGAACAATGCAACGTATGCCTGCGAACAGAAGATTTTGACACCACAGATACACTAGGCGTGTGACGGAGATAACAGACTGTATACATTTTATTTTTTATTTTTATTTTTTTTTAAACAATAAATACTAAGTAGACCAAAGGTAGCAGACAGAAGAAAGCAACGTATGCCTGCAAAGCACGGATTTTGACACCACTGGTACACAAAGCGTCAGCCAGAGATAACAGACTGATCAAAATATTTTTTTGGTTTTTTTGGCACACCAAAATTTTGTCAAAATGTTGGCTATGACTCCCAAAAATAAAATTGGAGTACTAAAATTTTAAGATATTTAGCGCAATGATATGTGATGCATGTGGTGTACAACTCACAGTGATAAATATAACAACTGTAGCTAAATTTTTGGGGGCCAGATAAAAAATTTTGGGGCAACAAAATGGTGTCCAAAAAGGTTGTAGGACACTACAAAATATTAGATAGCAGCCCCCAAAAAAGGACAGATTTTTAGGCCCACTCACATCTGATGCCTGGTTTCCCCCCCCCAAAAATAGGTAAAAAATTATATTTTCACGCTCTTGTATTGCAATGACCTGACTGTAGTCTGCAGCGTGACCAAGCAAATAAATGTTGAAAAAAGGGGGCTATGGATTGCTTTATAAAAAAAATCCCCCCAAAAAATTGCCACGGATAACTGCAGCTAGGTATATATAAAATACGCAGCAGCAGTGCATGAGCTGACAAACATTTCCCCAAGGGGGATACATTTTTAAAAAATATACTAAGGGCATCATAGACACCCTTGCCAAAAATTGGACTGTCTATAGCAGCACAGGACACGTTAAGTGTAGTGATCTAGTGGTGATGAATGAGGAGACATTGCTGAAGGCCTCATTAAAAAATAGGCCTAATGTAAAGGAGTGTGTCTCCTAGACTTGTAAAGCCCACACACGCAGTGCATGGGCTGACAAACATTTTCCCAAGGGGCATACATTTTTTAAAAATATACTATGGGCATCATAGACACCCTTGCCAAAAATTGGACTGCCTATAGCAGCACAGAACATGTTAAGCGTGGTGATCTAGTGGTGGAGAATGAGGAGACATAAAGATAAATCATACTGAAATAAAAAAAAATAAAGGATGTGAATCCACCAATGAAAGTAAATAACAAAAGGGAGGGGCGAACACAGGTTCATATATATGATGCCAGATTGTGTCCAGCGAGATATGTTTGTCTCTAGCAACAGCTCAGAGACAGGGATATATTAAAAAAAAAATTGTATTTCAATATTTTCATATTGTAGAGATATACGAGGGGCGATCCAAAAGTAATGATAATCGGTTATTTCTATTGCACACAGAAATTAAAATAAAATGTTTTCTTCTCTTAGGTAACCACTAATCCATGAAAAAAAAATCACTTAAATAGACCACGATTCCCGGGAGCTACATTCATTTGAATATGAACTGCCGAGGAGTGAACATCAAAATGGAAAAAAACGAGCTCAGAGCTGTCATCAAATACCTCTGCTTGAAAAAAATGACTACCAAAGACATGCACAGTGACTTGGTGGAAACATTGGGGGACTCTTCTCCTCCATATTCCACAGTTGCATGCTGGGCCAAGGAATTTAAGCTGTTAAGAACATCGACGGAAGTTGAACATCGTGAAGGACGCCCATCCACGTCCCTCAATGAAGAAAACGTGAAAAAAGTTGAAGAAGTTGTATTGGCAGATCGAAGAGTGACTATCAGGCATGTAGCTGAGGTCACAGGGATCTCATATGGTAGTATTCAAAGAATCCTTGCAAAATAATTGCATATGAGAAAGGTCTCCGTGTGTTGGGTGCCAAAAATGTTAACCGACAAGCAAAAGAAGAAACCAGTTGACATTTCAATAGCAAATCTCGAAAAGTTCCAAGCAGACAAGGAAAATTTTTTGTCACGTTTTTTGACCATGGACAAGACCTGGATCCACCACTTTGATCCTGAAACTAAACAACAATCGATGACGTTGAAACGAGCCGACGAACCGACGCCGAAGAAATTCAAAGTGTCAAGCTCAGCAAGGGAAGGTTATGGCATCCGTTTTTTGGGACGCTGAAGGAATTATTATGGTGGACTATTTGGAGAAGGGAGCCACTATTACGGGCTCCTACTACGCAGAACAAATAAGAAGATTGCGGGAGGCTATCAAGGAGAAAAGGCGCGGCAAACTGTGGGCTGGTGTGCTGTTTCACCAAGATAACGCGCCGGCTCACAAAGCTGCAGTTGCCATGGCTACCATTTAAGAAGCGGGCTTTCAACTGGTGGAACACCCCCCCTATTGGCCAGATCTAGCCCCCAGTGACTTCTTTCTCTTTCCTCGGCTCAAGGAACACCTCCGGGGCAAGAAATTTTATGACAATAGTGACGTGATAACTGCTGTTGGGGATTTTTTTGAGGGTCAAGATCAAGAATTTTTTTCGAAGGGAATTCTAAGTTTAGAAAAGAGATGGACTAAATGTATAGACTTGTTAGGAGACTATGTAAAAAAATAAAATAAAATTTGACTATATTCATTGTGTTTAGTATTGATTATCAATACTTTTGGATCGCCCCTCGTACACTAGGTCATAAAAGGACAGTGCAGAGATATTAAAACTGGAATATATAAGAATAAATGGGAAAAATATATGTACATCTCATTTTGATGACGGTTCCCCCTGGGGGAGTTTATTTTGGTTTCTAATTAGTAAGGGGCATCAGATAAACACTGTTGCACAAAAAGTGAGTGATTTTTGCATCACGGAATACATTCACCCTGGTGTTGTACTGGTTGTGGATGATGAGGAGGAGGATAAGGAGGAGGATAACACCATACAGACTAAATCAGGAAGCGGAAACCCATGTGTGGTTGGGGAGAGGTGCATGACAATACGCCTCCACAAAAAAGACAATGTATTAGAGGCTACGTTTCACTGTTTTCACTTGGTGGTGTACAGAAATCTTGCCCAATCCAGCCCTTGTTCATTTTTTATAAGAGTCAGCCTGTCAGCATTTTCAGTTGACAGGTGGATGCGCTTATCTGTTATAATTCCACCAGTGGCACTAAAAAACCCGCTCTGACAGAACGCTAGCAGTAGGGCAGGCTAGGACCTCCAAGGCGTAGAGAGCCAGTTCATGTCACGTGTCCAGCTTGGATACCCAATAATTAAAAGGCACAGATGAATCACAGAGGACACTTGTACGATCTGCAAGGTACCCCCTCACCATCTTCCCAAACATTGGACTTCTTGTGATAGCACCCCTTGTCTCTGTGCCAGCATGATGGGAGGGTCTGAGAAAACTGTCCCAGAACTTTGCCATTGTTCCCCTGCCCGAGCTGGATTGTACTTCTGTCTCTCTCGCTTGGACTCCTTGGTTGTACAACAAACTCTGAGGTCTGCTGCCAGCGTTCTCACATGGGAATTTTCAAAGTAATTCCGCTACAAGGGCCCTCTGTTACTGCAACATTTTAGTACACCTCTCTGCCTCTGACAGAAGAGATTGAAAGTTCTCCTTGTAGCGTGGGTCTAGAAGTTTCACCAGCCAGTAATGGGTGTTACCAAAAATTTTTATAATGCCAGGGTCACGTGAAACGCAGCGCAACATTAAGTCAGCCATGCGTGCCAGACTGCTAACAGGCAAGACTTCCATGTCCTCATCAACCGGATGACTGACCATGCTGTCCTCCTCATCCTCTCCCTGTCCTCAGACCATCCCCTCTGAACAGAGGGGGGGGGCAACCCTGATTGACATAGGGCCTGCAATCCTGGCATGGGTAGGATGTATTCCATGCCAAGGTCTGACTGGGTCCCAGCTTCCACTATGTTAACCCAGTGTGCCGTCAGTGAGATGTACCATCACTGCCCACAAGCACTCGTCCACGTGTCTGTGGTTAGATGGACTTTCCCAGTAACAGCATTGTTGAGGGCACGGGTAATGTTGTGGGACACATGCTGGTGTAATGCCGGTACGGCACACCGGGAGAAATAGTGGTGACTGGGGACTGAGAACCTTGGGATGGCTGCCGCCATCAGGTTGCGGAAAACCTCCGTCTCAATGAACCAAAAAGGCAACTTTTCAAGTGCAAGCAGAAGAGAAATGTTAGAATTTAGTACTGTGGCCTGTGGGGCGTTGGCTGGGTATTTCCGCTGTGCTCCAATGACTGGGGTATAGACAACTGAAGGCTGTGCTGGGTTAAGGATGTGGATGAGCTTGATGAAGGTGCTGCTTGACTGTGGGCAACAACAGGTGCAGGGCTAGAGGCATCTTTACATGCACGGTGGACTGGGAATTGGCTTCTACGCAAAACAGTGGAAGAAGCAGTGGTGTCACCTGCAGACAGTGTTCCTGGAGCCTGGGGTTCGGCCCACAAAGTCAGGTGCTTTGCTGCTATGTGCCTGATCAAGCTGGTGGTGGTCAGGCTGGTAGTTTTGCTACCCCTGCTGATGCTGGCATGGTAGGTGCTGCAAATGGCATGTTTGGGGTTGGCAAAGTCTTTAAAAAATAACCTGACTTGGGAAGATCTAATAGTTGGAATGGCAACTTCCCTTATGTTGGTGTTACTGGGAACAGAGACACGCCTTCTGTCTCCGGCCACCACACTGCTGCTTCTTCTTGCCTGTTGGGGTGATATGCCTCCTTCCCCATGTGTGCTGCTGTCCTTGCTCTGCATGTCCTCCAGCCAGGTTGGGTCAGTCACTATGTCATCCACCACCTCGTCCTCCACATCTGTATCGTGCTCCTCCTCCTGACTTTCTGGCAATTGTGTCTCATCATCCACCTCATGTGACACTTTCCCACCATCGCCTTCATGTGACTGTGGCTGGTCAAAGCTTTGGTCATCGTTACATGCGATCTCATCTGGCCCCATTTCAAGTTGACCGGCCGAGAGTCCGGAATCTTGAAAGGGAAAACTGAACAGCTCTTTGGAGTGTCCAAATGTGGGATCAGTTGTCTCAGGGCACTCGGCATAGTGGGAGGAAGGAGGACAGGGTGAGGAATATCCAGTCCACACTCATGGCTACTCAGACTTGACCATGTGGAAGATGTGGTGGTGGTGGCTAAGTGACTGGAAGCATTATCCGCTATCCAAACAACAACCGTTTCACACTGTTCTGGCTTCCATAGTGGTGTGCTGCGATCCCCTACAAACTGGGACAGGAAGATCGAGCGAGAAGATGTGGGTCTCTGTTGTGGCCCACTTTCAGCTTGTCCACGGCCTCGTTCTCTACATTCACCATCAACATCACGTCCACTTCCCATGTCCCCTGCCCCTTGTCTTGCCCATTTTAAATGGACTACTGAACTATTTCAAAAGCTCAACACAAATATATTTGTTTGGAGCAAAATTATATCTGATCACTATGCCTTCAAAGCTACGATTTTTCCAATACAGACACAACAGGCCGCAGCCACACATAACAGACTGTATAATTATTTTTTCTGTTGCATGGGAAATTTGGAAAAAAATTAAAAATGAGTACAGCAAGCACGGTGGCGCAGTGGTTAGCCTTGCAGCGCTGGGGTCCTGTGTTCTAATCCCACCCACGACAACATCTGCAAAGAGTTTGTATGTTCTCTCCGTGTTTGCGTGGGTTTCCTCTGGGTACTCCAGTTTCCTCCCACATTCCAAAGACATACTGATAGGGAATCTAGATTGTGAGCCCCCATCGGGGACAGTGATGATGTGTGCAAACTGTAAAGCGCTGCGGAATATGTTAGCGCTATATAAAAATAAAGATTATTATTATTACAGCAAGGCTAGCAGACAGAACTATACAACTTATGCCTGTGAAGCTACAATTTTTCCACTACACATACACCATGCTACATCCATTTATCTAACCTCCTGATGAGCCTTGTGGTGAAACGCGTATAGGTCACATGACATCTATCGGATAAGTACCCCTCTGATTTGATTATCATGTGTTATTTTATATCTCACTGATACATCTAAGCATGGTCTATATTTTTTGGACTTGGTTTTTGAATATTATCTAACATCATATTGGAATATCTGGTTATACTTATAGATGTTTAATCAGTGGAGAGTCTGATATTCTATTTATTGATTGAAATCTGATCATTTGTATTATATTGGCACCCACAAGCCCTCTGTCTCCACATATTGCAGTTTGTGTATTTTTTTGGGGGGTCACTGATTCACTAGGGCCTTTTGAGGGATAGCCATCGTGGAGCGGGGGCGCCATATCCGCTGACAAGTAGGGTGCCAACCTCCGCTGTATAGATAGGGCACAGCGTAGGTTCAGTACAAAAGGGTCTTTTGCATTTGGTATTAATCTTTCTTCATCACTGTGCATGACAGGTCACTATCCCTTACCATATATTCATCTTCTTCCCCCCTTTTTTTCGCTGTCCCTTCAGCAATTAGTGTGACTGTGTTGTCCTCTTTGGACATCCTGGGTGTATATTGATCACTTATAAAGAGGGACGCACAGGACATTAGGGTCAGCCGTCGTTGAGCGGGGGCGCCATTCTTGTAATTCTCAGTAGGGTGCCAACCTCCGCTGGCAGGGATCATTGAAAGGGTGGACTTAGTATGCACTTTTTGTATGGTGTGTGTTTTTATGTGTTGTTTGTCTCCTCTTTATGATTTATTAATAAAGGTTTATATTTGTATCTGTCTTTAATGAGGTTTTTATGATAATAACTACACTACAGATACACCAGGCCTCAGCCTTACATAACAGACTGTATAAAACATTTTTTGGGTTTCTGGTGAATTTTTGAAAATATAAAAAGAGTAGAACAAGGCTAGCTCACAGAACTATGGTACATATGCCAGCAAAGCTACGAATTTTCCACCACAGATACACCAGGCCTCAGCCTGACATAACAGACTGTATATAAATGTTTTTTTTCTTTTGTATGTGAAATTTTGCAAAAAATTTAAAATGAGTACAACAAGACTAGCAGACAGAACTATGAAACTTATGCCTGCGAAGCTACATTTTTTCTACCACAGATACAAAAGACCTCTGCCTGACATAACAGACGGTATAAAATACTTTTTTGGTGAATTTAAAAAAAAAAAAAAGTAGAACAAGGCTAGCACACAGAACACAGAACTATGCTACGTATGCCTGCAAAGCTACAATTTTTCCACCACAGATACACCATGTTAGGCCGGGATCACACATGCGAGAAACACGTCTGTGTCTCGCATGTGAAATCCAAGCTCTGGCGCCGGCACTCCAGAGCGGAGCGGGCGGCCGCATAGCAACACATGGAGCTGCACGCTCCGCTCTGGAGTGCCGGCGCCAGAGCTTGGATTTCACATGCGAGACTCGGACGTGTTTCTCGCATGTGTGATACCGGCCTTAGGGTTGGCGGAACGCACCGAGTGTATATATATATATATATATATATATATATATATATGTATAAATAGGTGCGTTCGCAACCCGGGGTCCACCGTGCAGGAGAGGAACCTGCTGCTGGCAAATGGCGGCGGTATAAGCGAACTCTGTTAACTCCACAGATTCGCTAGAAACAAGATACTAGGCCCTGTTAGCATCACAGGGGAACACAGCTAACTGCTGAGCTGATGGCAGTCACTGGTCACGCACCAGAAAAGCACACAAACAGTCCTCACCGGAGGTGCCGGTATTCTAGGGGCTTATTTCAGCCAGGTCCCTAAATACATACATTCAAAACTCCTCACCGGAGGTGCCGGTATTCTAGGGGCTTATTTCAGCCGGGTCCCTGAATACATACATACAGGCATGACCACAAATAACAAGCTCATGATATGAGGTGATACTAGCACATGGCCGTGCGGCCATGCAATCCTTTTATAGCTGCAGCAGCTTCAGGACCTTCCTAGGGAACCAATGGAAGTTGCTGCAATTCCAGAGCAACTTCAGGACCTTCCTAGAGGATCAATGGGAGCTGCAGCAGTACTTGAGCATGTGACCCCTGACCTCCAATGAGAGGTCTTACCCTGGGCATGCTCAGTGTGTGCAAAGCAGGACTTGGTCCCAGAAAAGCCTGCTCGCCACTGACCAGTGCAGGCTACAACAGCAGAGCCTGGAAAGGCAGCAGTAACCCTTTGCACAGTATCAGACTGAGTGAGACGCTGGGACCGATGTCTCCGCTGAGCAGGCTCCACTGTGGCTGCTGTAGAATGGTTGACCCCAGCAGACATGGATCGAGATTCCACCTGTGCAGCGGCGGGAACTCAATTCCTAACACACCAGACCTCAGCCTGACATAACAGACTGTATAATTTTTTGGGAGGGTTTTGGAGAATTTTTTTTTTTTAAAGAGTAGAACAAGGCTAGCATAGAGAACTATGATAAGTATTCCTGCAAAACTATGATTTTTCCACCACAGATACACCAGGCTGCAGCCACAGATAACAGACTGTATAATTTTTTCTTCTCTTGTATGTGAAATTTGGCAAAACATTAAAAATGAGTACAACAAGGCTAGTAGACGACAGAACTATGAAACTTATGCCTGCAAAGCTACAATTTTTCCACCACAGATACAACAGGCCTCAGCCAGACATAACAGACAATAAAATATTTTTTGGGTTTTTGTTGAATTTTTGAAAAAAGTAGAACAAGGCTAGCACACAGAACTATGATACATATTTATTACACCAATAGAATTCCTCAATATATCCAGGGATCCCCTCAAAATATAGACAACAAACTACTAGAGAATAAAGAAGGAGCACTGATCCAATATGTAAAAATATACTCTACAGATTTTATTCAATTAAGCACATATCATCACATAAATACACAAAATATGGATAACTTATATATGGTACATAGTACATAGACCAATGGTTACACTAAAGACATCACTGACACCATGTCAAAAAAAGGATAGAAATAAATAATGACTCCCTGAGAACCATGGGTGACATATGTCTATAAAGATCTAATATCAATAGTTGTCCACCCGTTTGTTAAACTCATAAAGATACAATTTATATCCACCAATGTAATGGTTAATTAGGTATAGTGGGCTGGGTGCAAAGCTACACACGCATAATGCTAATTTTCAGAACCATCAGTAGCTAGCTAATCCCAAGCCTAAATATACAAAATTATATACCCATGAGCTGATCGCAGACTATACCTGTAGACATGGTATCAGAGACGTCCGTGCACCAATCACCTCGACGCGCGTTTCGCTGTCTGCCACAGCTTCGTTGGGAGGTCACTAGGATACGTATGATAAGTATGAACTATGATACGTATGCCTGTGAAACTACTATTTTTACACCACAGATACACCAGGCCGCAGCCACAGATAACAGACTGTATAAAAAATTTTCTCTTGTATGTGAAATTTGGCAAAAAATAAAAAATTAGTACAACAAGGCTAGCAGACAGAACTATGAAACTTATGCCTGCAAAGCTACAATTTTGCCACCACAGATACACCGGCCGTCAGCCTCAGATAACAGACTGATCTAAATGTGGCCTTGATTTTTTTGGGCACAACAAAATTGTGTCAACAAGTTGACTATGACACTCACACAAAAAAAAATTTGATGCACTCACATCTGGTGCCTGGGACAAAAAAAGTAGATTTGGACGTTCTTTGATTACAAGAACCTGGCTGTAGTATGCAGCGTGAACGAGCAATTAAATGTTGAAATAAGGGGGCTATGGATTGCTTTAGAATAAAAGAAGCAGGTATAAGGTGAGGAAAAAAATGCCACAGAAAACTGCAGCTAGGTATGCATTAAATAAGAAGCTGCAGCAGACAGTAATGGAGCTTTTGGAGGTATGCAGTGAGAACTATGTACTCACATACAGTTCCTGCAGGCCTTGCACTGATGTGGATATGTGCACATAGACTCCCCTGCCTACCAAGCGCTGCAATCTCTGAACCCCAAATTAGCCCTAAAAAGGACTGTTGGTTTCTCAGGTGTTGTGGACTGAACAGTTGCAGACCTGCACTAACTATTAAAAGGATGATTCTGACCCTATCTCAGCAGCAGTTCTACCTACACTCGCTAAGTCCGAAGCAGAATGCGGCGAGCAGGGCGGCGCCAGCTCTCTTATAGACCTGATGATGCTGTGCGGCCAGCCAATCACTGTAATACCACAACAAAGATGGCTGCGGCATTACAATGCATGGATGAGAATCCCTGCATTGTCATTGGTGCTCTAAAGAGCGCCAGATTTGCAGGACGGAGACTCGAGCTTCCGCCGAATAATCCCAGAAATACTCGATGCTCGCCGAGTACACCGAGCATAGTGATACTCGGGCGAATACCGAGTAGTGGCGAGCACGTTCGCTCATCACTAACCTTAACCCAATTTTTTTACCTGTCAGCTGCAATCACCGGCAGGTACGCCACCCACTGGTTTCTAATTACAGCAACAGGTCCATCTATACTACCAGTGTGAACAGCTTCTACCTCCCCACTCTCCCCTACCTCCTTCTCTGCATAGCAAAATATAATACAACATAACTCAGGTTGGTCAGTTATTCACTAGTCCAAAGCAATAATACGTTACAGCTAGCCTTATTAGTAACAGCAGCCGTGGCACCGACAAAGTCCAACAATAATTGAGCAAGATAGCAGTTGCATTGAGTGGTAAAGACAAACCTAAATTGGTAGTGTTCCTTTTGGAGATTTTGTTGGCATAGGCTTAGTAAGTTTGCTTATTCTGCATCTTTAATGCCCCTCAACAATTTTTTTTATAGCTGAGCCATAGCAAAACCTACTCAGGCCTTTTATCTGAACCGACTCAAGAATGGTGCCACTAATGAAGCTTCAGAGAGGCCCGGTGCCTGCGCACTGCAGTACTTTGCTCTGCCCTCAACAGGGAAGACAAAGTACGCCTGCGCAGGAGCCACGGCAAGAAGACAAGAAGAGGACGTGATCGTAAGAAGATGGGAGGCGCTGGACTTGGACCGCAATGCCCATCGGACCGGACCGCAGCGGGACCGCCCCTGGGTGAGTATAATATAACCTGTTTTTCTCATCTTTCAGGATACATCGGGGGCTTATCTACAGCATTGCAGAATGTTGTAGATAAGCCCCTGATGCCGGTGGCCTTAGTTTATAGGCCATTTTGGGGGTGGCAAATTCCCTTTAACATTCCACACCGTTTAATACCACATTTATGGCCTCCACGAAGTTTGACACCTAAGAATGCCTCTCCCATACACATTGATATTCCTAGATTGCTCCCTTACATACACAGTATGATTCCCCATAGTGGCCCCCACTCGGCATTATTCCCCAATCCCCTACAGTGCCCACACACATGGGAATGACCTAAGTGTTCCTCAACAATGATGCCTCTCACACAGTATGATGCCCTAACTGTCCCCATCACAAATATATGTCTACAAATGATGCTTATAGAAGCCCCAACACAGTATGATGCCCCTGAACTCCACTGGCGATTCTAAAAATAAATCACCTAGCCCCATTTCCATGATAGGTGGATCAGATCTACTGTGTCTATTCCTGGTACAGCAGGCACGGCATGGTGATATCACCATGCTTCCTACACCAAAGCTTTGATGGGACAGGTGAAAGGTGGAGCTAAGAGCTGATGGCTCCTTGCTTCACTATTATGTTGAACTCCATCTGTGTCCCAAAGATGCAGATACAATTAAAAGTAGAACATGCTACCCACCTCTAGGGTCAACTCGCCATACCCAGGACTGTTGCACTTGATCTTGAAATGGCTAACAGGCATGACGGTCAAGACGGTACGATCTGAGAACGTGCTGAAGGACATGAGGGAGAGCACTGGGAAAATGAAGGATGTAAACTGTGTGGAACCCTATGTCAATGCTCTAGTGGATTTGGATGTGCTGAAAAAAGAAAGCAGTAAAGTTACCCGTTTAAAGTTGGAACCGGACTCTGTCTCTATTTGTGTGCAATCATTGGTGTCGGGGTCGTCACGACAATACCCTTCATCCACCAGTCATTCCAAATCAGATTAAGAGCATGTTGGTACCGGATAAGAATGAGTCAGACACAATGCTGGTTCAAACTCATTGCATGCTCGTGTGTCCACACGTAGTGGGAACGTCACAGCAACTGGTTTATTTCCTAATACACAACATTATATGATCTATTGGGGGAAGGTGTGCAGAGGGCGGGGTTAGGCGGGGTTTAAGCAATGTATCTAGTATTCAGTCCTTCTGGTTGGCTCTGACGTCATCTGATAGATCCTCCTTCCTCCACGTCACTTTAAGTTTCCATTTCTCCAGGGACGATACTTTAGCTTCAGAAACGAAAGTAGATTCTTGGCAAGAACAAAAACTAAGGCGTCACGTTACGTTTCGATTTCCAGAGAAATGATACTTGGCTTCTGGAATGTGAAACTTATTTCTTCAGCAAAGTGAATCTGGGGCAAAGGTGAATACTGGCAGCCATGTTAAATACAATTACATATGCATTAGCAAGCGAAGGGGAAAAACTTATTGTTTCACAGCATAAGAATATATAAAAGTACAAAAGAGTATAAAGATATATATTTTCACCTTGACAATCCCCCCTAAACACTAAGTTTTTCCCTAAAAAGAAAGATCCTTCGAGACTGTCCATGTGATGGGGAAAGGGGAGGTGGATTTCTTCATCCAGACACCTCAGAAGCTCTCCCCTTGTGAGAGGCCTCCAGGCAGCTGAACCCTTCACTAGCTTCACATGGAGTTCTCCCGCTGTCCCTAAACTAAATCTCTTAGCATCATCTGAGAATAAGGGGTTTTGTCTATCTTCTTGAGGGGGACATACTTGGGGATCTCCCCTGGATCAGTGCCATTGTACTCTAGTGGGTCTACTTCTTGGTTGAGGAAGGTGCCAGTCGGAGTTGCCTCAGTGATAACCTTTTTATACAGGGGAATAACACAACAGAGGATTATCGATCCAACTACAAAGAGAGCAATCAGTACTAGACAAGCTTGTTGAAGAAATCCTTTGAGCCCACCCAACCAACCGGAAAAGAAAGATATGTCTACTCCAGCATTAGATTTTAATTCTGCTGCTAACCCATTTAACTTTTTAAGGGCTATCATGGTCTTTCCATTTACCCCAGAGTTCTGAGGGATATAGATACAGCATTCCTCTCCCACCATCCCACAGACTCCTCCTTCCTCAGCTAAGATCATATCAAGGGCTAGTTGGTTTTGGAGGGTCATTCTAGTGTTAGGGCCCAATTCCTCAACTATACATTGGAAAGCATCACAGATAAAATTGACAAACCTTTGTTCACTGTAATATATGTAATTGATCCAATCAACATTTTTATTAGTCTGCACCTGTGGGATTATAGAAGCAAAGCTAGCATAGATCTGGTTCTGGGCTTTAAATTGGTCAGGCACCCCCCTTGGCACTCCAATGCCATCAACATATACCAATGGATCTTCTTCATAACTCATGTGGAGCTGATCGAGACTTCTCCTCTTTCTGGTATATTCATCAGGTGTCTCCGGATCCCAAGGTAAAATCTTGAACTGCATAGCTAGTTTAACAAGGGTGCATTGACCTGTCCAGGCATTAGGCAACCTAGGACGGAGCTTACCATCTCCACATAACCAATAAATGTCGTACATGTACTGTGTATGATTAGCTAGCAAATCAGTATCTAGGGAACTGTTCTCTTTGCAGAAACCTGTCTCGAAGACCCCTACTGGTGTACCTGTAGTGTCGTGGGAATTATAGCAGGTATAATTATCAGCTAACACAGTTATCCCTCCTGGGACCTTTATTGTGGGTTCTTCATGAATTAGTGGGACATAATCTGAGCAATCAGTGGACTTTAGACCCTTCAACAGATTCATAACACAGGCAGTAGTATTAACCAGTGGCGTATCCAGGGGGGGGCAGCCGGGGCATGTGCCCCGGGCGCAGCTGACAGGGGGGCGCCAGCGGGCCGCCTGATGTGATGCGGCATTGCAGCTGTCAAAGGCCAGGCTCCTCGTCGGCGGCATTCTGCCGGCCCCACAGACCAGTGAGATAATAGTCCCGTGCTGCTGCGCTAGTTCCCAGCGGTTGTGGTTCGCTTTCTTGCCTTGTGAGACAAGAGGAGTCCCTTCCTTCTCTGTTTAAAGCCTGCTGCCTGCGCCCTGGGCCGGACCTTGACAACCGCTGAGAGGCGCTCTGACCGCCGCTGGCACTTCCGCATCAGGGAAGCGCCAGCAGCGGCTGACGTCATGGAGCGTGTGACAGGCTGCTGCTGCATCGTTCGTCGTTGTGCTGCAGCGCCGATGACTAGGTTCGTTCGCGGCCGCGGGTGTCCTGTGTGTTTAGTCAGTAGTCACTCACAGTGTGTAGGTGCTGTTGTTGCGTGGTTGGACGGTGACGTCGTCGGTGGTAGATCAGGTCAGGGTCAGGACAGGTGGGTCGTGCTCCACTACTCCAGACCGCAGCCGCAGGGACCACCGGGTGACTCCAAGTTCCCCGATTGTCATAGGCAGCTACAGCCCACATCCCAAGAGACACTGTAATATACACTGCACAGCAGAACTGTGTTGGTGTGTTTGATTTTTCACAGGCAGCCGTGCTGAGATTGTGTGAGGCAGCCGAGCTGAGATTGTGTGAGGCAGCCGTGCTGAGATTGTGTGAGGCAGCCGAGCTGAGATTGTGTGAGGCAGCCGAGCTGAGATTGTGTGAGGCAGCCGAGCTGAGATTGTGTGAGGCAGCCGAGCTGAGATTGTGTGAGGCAGCCGAGCTGAGATTGTGTGAGGCAGCCGAGCTGAGATTGTGTGAGGCAGCAGAGCCAAGATTGATGCAGCAGGGCTGAGATGGTGTGATGCAGAGAGCTGTTATGTTCTGATGCAGCAGAGCTGAGATGGTCTGATGCAGCACAGCTGTTATGTTTTGATGAAGCAGAGCTGATATGGTATGATGCAGCAGAGCTGAGATGGTCTGATGCAGACCATCACAGCTCTGCTACATCAGACCATCACAGCTCTTCTTCATCAGACCATCACAACTCTGCTGCATCAGACCATCTCAACTTTGCTTCATCAGACCATCTCAGCTCTGCTGCATCACACCATCGCCGCTCTGCTTCATCAGACCATCTCAGCTATGCTGCATCAGAGCTGAAATGGTCTGATGAAGCAGAGCTGAGATTGTCTGATGAAGCAGAGCTGTGATGGTCTGATGTAGCAGAGCTGTGATGGTCTGATGTAGCAGAGCTGAGATGGTCTGATGAAGCAGAGCTGAGATTGTCTGATGAAGCAGAGCTGTGATGGTCTGATGTAGCAGAGCTGTGATGGTCTGATGTAGCAGAGCTGTGATGGTCTGATGTAGCAGAGCTGAGATGGTCTGATGAAGCAGAGCTGAGATTGTCTGATGAAGCAGAGCTGTGATGGTCTGATGTAGCAGAGCTGTGATGGTCTGATGTAGCAGAGCTGAGATAGTCTGATGCAGCAGAGCTGAGATGGTCTGATGCAGAAGAGATGTGATGATCTGATGTAGCAGAGCTGAGATTGTCTGATATTGTAGAGCTGAGTTTGTTAAGTGCCACCTATCTAAGTTTGTGAAATGTAGCAAACCTGAACCTGTCATTCACATGTAGCAGCTCTTGTAGTCCTGATATGTCAGATGTAGCAGAGCTACAGTTAATGTTCAAATGGGGGAGGTGGAGGGAGAGGTTTTAGGGGGGGGGGGTGGGGGGGGTGCCGAACTGATATTTTGCCCCGGGTGCAGGAAAGGCTAGATACACCTCTGGTATTAACCCCTTTACCCCCAAGGGTGGTTTGCACGTTAATGACCAGGCCAATTTTTACAATTCTGACCACTGTCCCTTTATGAGGTTATAACTCCGAAACGCTTCAACGGATCCTGGTGATTCTGACATTGTTTTATCGTGACATATTGTACTTCATGATAGTGGTAAAATTTATTTGATAGTACCTGCGTTTATTTGTGAAAAAAACGGAAATTTGGCGAAAATTTTGAAAATTTCGCAATTTTCAAACTTTGAATTTTTATGCAATTAAATCACAGAGATATGTCACACAAAATACTTAATAAGTAACATTTCCCACATGTCTCCTTTACATCAGCATAATTTTGGAACCAATTTTTTTTTTTGTTAGGGAGTTATAAGGGTTAAAAGTTGACCAGCAATTTCTCATTTTTACAACACCATTTTTTTTTAGGGACCACGTCTCATTTGAAGTCATTTTGAGGGGTCTATATGATAGAAAATGCCCAAGTGTGACACCATTCTAAAAACTGCACCCCTCAAGGTGCTCAAAACCACATTCAAGAAGTTTATTAACCCTTCAGGTGTTTAATAGGAATTTTTGGAATGTTTAAATAAAAATGAACATTTAACTTTTTTACACAAAAAATTTACTTCAGCTCCAATTTGTTTTATTTTACCAAGGGTAACAGGAGAAATTGGACCCAAAAAGTTGTTGTCCAATTTGTCCTGAGTACGCTGATACCCCATATGTGGCAGTAAACCACTGTTTGGGCGCATGGGAGAGCTCGGAAGGGAAGGAGCGCTATTTGACTTTTCAATGCAAAATTGACAGGAATTGAGATGGGACGCCATGTTGCGTTTGGAGAGCCACTGATGTGCCTAAACATTGAAACCCCCCACAAGTGACACCATTTTGGAAAGTAGACCCCCTAAGGAACTTATCTGGATGTGTGGTGAGCACTTTGACCCACCAAGTGCTTCACAGAAGTTTATAATGCAGAACCGTAAAAATAAAAAATCATATTTTTTCACAAAAATTATATTTTTGCCCCCAATTTTTTATTTTTCCAAGGGTAAGAGAAGAAATTGGACCTCAAAAGTTGTTGTCCAATTTGTCCTGAGTACGCTGATAGCCCATATGTGGCAGTAAACCACTGTTTGGGCGCATGGGAGAGCTCGGAAGGGAAGGAGCGCAGTTTGACTTTTCAATGCAAAATTGACAGAAATTGAGATGGGACGCCATGTTGCGTTTGGAGAGCCACTGATGTGCCTAAACATTGAAACCCCCCACAAGTGACACCATTTTGGAAAGTAGACCCCCTAAGGAACTTATCTAGAGGTGTGGTGAGCACTTTGACCCACCAAGTGCTTCACAGAAGTTTATAATGCAGAACCGTAAAAATAAAAAATCATATTTTTTCACAAAAATTATATTTTTGCCCCCAATTTTTTATTTTTCCAAGGGTAAGAGAAGAAATTGGACCTCAAAAGTTGTTGTCCAATTTGTCCCGAGTACGCTGATACCCCATATGTGGCAGTAAACCACTGTTTGGGCGCATGGGAGAGCTCGGAAGGGAAGGAGCGCCGTTTGACTTTTCAATGCAAAATTGACAGGAATTGAGATGGGACGCCATGTTGCGTTTGGAGAGCCACTGATGTGCCTAAACATTGAAACCCCCCACAAGTGACATCATTTTGGAAAGTAGACCCCCTAAGGAACTTATCTGGATGTGTGGTGAGCACTTTGACCCACCAAGGGCTTCACAGAAGTTTATAATGCAGAGCCATAAAAATAAAACAAAATTTTTTTCCCACAAAAATTATTTTTTAGCCCCCAGTTTTGTATTTTTCCTAGGGTAACAGGAGAAATTGGACCCCAAAAGTTGTTGTCCAATTTGTCCTGAGTACGCTGATACCCCATATGTGGGGGGGAACCACCGTTTGGGCGCATAGGAGGGTTCGGAAGGGAAGGAGCGCCATTTGGAATGCAGACTTAGATGGAATGGTCTGCAGGCGTCACATTGCGTTTGCAGAGCCCCTAATGTACCTAAACAGTAGAAACCCCCCACAAGTGACACCATTTTGGAAAGTAGACCCCCTAAGGAACTCATCTTGATGTGTTGTGAGAGCTTTGAACGCCCAAGTATTTCACTACAGTTTATAACGCAGAGCCATGCAAATAAAAAATATTTTTTTTTCCACAAAAATTATATTTTAGCCCCCAGTTTTGTATTTTTCCAAGGTTAGCAGGAGAAATTGGACCCTAAATGTTGTTGTCCAATTTGTCCTGAGTACGCTGATACCCGATATGTGGGGGGGAACCACCGTTTGGGCGCATGGGAGGGCTCGGAAGGGAAGGAGCATCATTTGGAATGCAGACTTAGATGGATTGGTCTGCAGGCGTCACATTGCGTTTGCAGAGCCCCTAATGTACCTAAACAGTAGAAACCCCCCACAAGTGACCCCATATTGGAAACTAGACCCCTCAATGAACTTATCTAGATGTGTTGTGAGAACTTTGAACCCCCAAGTGTTTCACTACAGTTTATAACGCAGAGCCGTGAAAATAAAAAATCTTTTTGTTTTCCCACAAAAATTATTTTTTAGCCCCCAGTTTTGTATTTTCCCAAGGGTAACAGGAGAAATTGGTCCACAAAAGTTGTTGTCCAATTTGTCCTGAGTACGCTGATACCCCATATGTTGGGGTAAACCCCTGTTTGGGCACACAGGAGAGCTCGGAAGGGAAGGAGCACTGTTTTACTTTTTCAACGCAGAATTGGCTGGAATTGAGATCGGACGCCATGTCGTGTTTGGAGAGCCCCTGATGTGCCGAAACAGTGGAAACCCCCCAATTATAACTGAAACCCTAATCTAAACACACCCCTAACCCTAATTCCAACGGTAACCCTAACCACACCTCTAACCCTGACACACCCCTAACCCTAATCCCAACCCTATTCCCAACTGTAAATGTAATCTAAACCCTAACCCTAACTTTAGCCCCAACCCTAACTGTAGCCCCAACCCTAACCCTAACCCTAGCCCTAACCCTAGCCCTAACCCTAACCCTAGCCCTAACCCTAGCCCTAACCCTAGCCCTAAACCTAGCCCTAACCCTAACCCTAGCCCTAACCCTAGCCCTAACCCTAACCCTAGCCCTAGCCCTAACCCTAGCCCTAACCCTAGCCCTAGCCCTAACCCTAGCCCTAACCCTAGCCCTAACCCTAGCCCTAGCCCTAACCCTAGCCCTAACCCTAGCCCTAATGGGAAAATGGAAATAAATACATTTTTTTTTATTTTTCCCTAACTAAGGGGGTGATGAAGGGGGGTTTGATTTACTTTTATAGCGAGTTTTTTAGCGGATTTTTATGATTGGCAGCCGTCACACACTGAAAGACCCTTTTTATTGCAAAAAATATTTTTTGCAATACCACATTTTGAGAGCTATAATTTTTCCATATTTTGGTCCACAGAGTCATGTGAGGTCTTGTTTTTTGCGGGACGAGTTGACGTTTTTATTGAAAACATTTTTGGGCACGTGACATTTTTTTATCGCTTTTTATTCCGATTTTTGTGAGGAAGAATGACCAAAAGCCAGCTATTCATGAATTTCTATTGGGGGAGGCGTTTATACCGTTCCGCGTTTGGTAAAATTGATAAATCAGTTTTATTCTTCGGGTCAGTACGATTACAGCGATACCTCATTTATATCATTTTTTTATGGTTTGGTGCTTTTATACGATAAAAACTATTTTGCAGAAAAAATAATTATTTTTGCATCGCTTTATTCTCAGGACTATAACTTTTTTATTTTTTTGCTGATGATGCTGTATGGCAGCTCTTTTTTTGCGGGACAATATGACGCTTTCAGCGGTACCATGGTTATTTATATCTGTCCTTTTGATCGCGTGTTATTCCACTTTTTGTTCGGCGGTATGATAATAAAGCGTTGTTTTTTGCCTCGTTTTTTTTTTTTTTTTCTTACGGTGTTTACTGAAGGGGTTAACTAGTGGGACAGTTTTATAGGTCGGGTCGTTACGGACGCGGTGATACTAAATATGTGTACTTTTATTGTTTTTTTTTTTTTATTTAGATGAAGAAATGTATTTATGGGAATAATATATATTTTTTTTTTTTCATTATTTTGGAAAATTTTTTTTTATTTTTTTTACACATTTGGAAAATTTTTTTTTTACTTTTTTACTTTGTCCCAGGGGGGGACATCACAGATCAGTGATCTGACAGTTTGCACAGCACTCTGTCAGATCACTGATCTGACATGCAGCGCTGCAGCCTTCACAGTGCCTGCTCTAAGCAGGCTCTGTGAAGCCACCTCCCTCCCTGCAGGACCCGGATCCGCGGCCATCTTGGATCCGGGGCTCGAGCAGGGAGGGAGGTGAGGAGACCCTCGCAGCAATGCGATCACATCGCGTTGCTGCGGGGGGCTCAGGGAAGCCCGCAGGGAGCCCCCTCCCTGCGCGGTGCTTCCCTGCACCGCCGGCACATCGCGATCATCTTTGATCGCGGTGTGCCAGGGGTTAATGTGCCGGGGGCGGTCCGTGACCGCTCCTGGCACATAGTGCCGGATGTCAGCTGCGATAAGCAGCTGACACCCGGCCGCGATCGGCCGCGCTCCCCCCGTGAGCGCGGCCGATCGGCTATGACGTACTATCCCGTCCAGGGTCAGATAAGCCCAGGGCACCTCGACGGGATAGTACGTCTAAGGTCACAGAGGGGTTAAGTATATCCAATATATCCCAAATTTGATCATCTGGACAATCTGTGGCCCTAACCAATTTATCCCACATTTGTATAACTGATTGGCTATACCCATCTGTACTACTAATCTTTTATGATATTGTACAAACTTATTATTCAAGGATATTGAGGAATTTAGACTGTCCCATGCGGTTACCAATATTATTATTATATGGAAATACGAAAAACTAAAACATGTCCCCTTATTTGCTACTAGTCTGTTTGACCAGCTTGCAGTGCGATACGTGGATCCATGTCGGCCTTCCTTCCAGCTTTACTGACATAGGAGTAATGAGGACTTGGTAGGGACCGTCATACAAGGGTTCTAGTCCGTGTTTTCTGACATAGCTTTTCACGACCATAAAATCACCAGGCTTCAAATTGTGACCAATATCGGTTTCTGCTGAATCTGGAAGGGAAGAAGAAACTAAAACATGGGTGTTAGCAACATTTTTACTAAGCTGAATAACATATTGAACAGCACGGTCAATTTCTTCTGACAACTACTGAGACTGAAAATTTACAACTGAGAACCTAGCACCAAACAATATCTCATATGGGGACAGGCCATGTTTTGCCTTAGGGGTAGTACGAACGTGTAAGAGCCCTGGTCATGGAGCCGTAGTCTCCTGCATCATTTTGGTCAATTGTCCCCTCAGTGTGCCGTTCAGCCTCTTAACTTTCCCACTGGATTGTGGAGAGTATGGAGGGCTACAGTGGATCCAAGCATTGTCAGAACCTTCTGATACACATGAGAAGAAAAGTCTGGGCCTTGGTCACTTTCAGCAACTTCTGGAGCACCATATCTGCATATAACTTCCATCACCAGTTTCTTTGCTGTGATCTTTGCAGTCACGTTGGTAACGGGGAATACTTCTGGCCAACTGGAGAACATATCGACAACCACCAGACAATATTCATACCTTCCAGACTTAGGCAACGTGATGAGGTCCACCTGGAGCCTTTGGAAAGGATAGTCGGGCTTAGCAAGGTGCTTCGGGGTTACACGTTGAAGTTGACCGGGATTGCAGGTCTGACAGATACCTCGATGTGTGGGCCCATGCGCCCACGTGGCAACAGCAGGGTACATCTGCTTAGGGAGACACACAAGTTGGTCCTTTTTCCAGCGACCATTGTCCATACGTGCTCCATCAGCTTCCACTGCTTCACTTCTTCCTTTGGGGACATTCTCTGCATTGTCATTAAACTGTCTCGCGGGGTCCGGCAGAAAACCTCAGTCTGTCGTAGATCATCAGGTTCCTGTAGAGTCAGTGTTTCTTGTAACTGTTTACGCTGAGAGCGTGTGGTCACCATAGCTGGTATGGTCTGTTCAACGGGCAGAAGAGCAGCGGCTTTTGCTTGCATATCCGCAAAGGCGTTACCACCAGTCTGTGGACTGTTCCATAGTACCGTGCTCCTTAACTTTGATAATGGCCACCTGAGTAGGTAATCTGATTGAGTCCATGAGGGTTTTAACAGCTTCAGCATTCTTCACTGGAGTCTCGGCGGTAGTAACAAATCCTCGATTGGCCCATAGGGCTCCGAAATCATGAGCAATACCAAATGCATACTGTGAGTCCGTGTATATTAGCCCGCCTGTCTTTGGCCAAAGTACATGCAGTAGACAGAGCCTGAAGTTCTACTTCTTGTGCTGACAGTGAGGGAGGGAGTGCAGCTCCGGGCAATACAGTGTCTTCCGTAGTAACAGCGTATCCAGTGTGGAATCTGCCAAAATCATCAGCATATCTTGAACAGTCTTTCAGAGCCTTGTAGAGAGGTTGCATTATGCGGGATGTGTCCGGTATCCATTGACAACAATAAGTACATAGTCCAAGGAAACGTTGGAGTTCAGTCTCATCCTTTGTAGCTGACGGCTATTTTTCTTTCTTCTGTGAGGTGTCTGGCACCCTGAAGGAGACAGTGACCCAAAAATATCACTTGACCAAGGCAGAACCGAAGTTTCGAGGCCGAAACCCGACAGTTCCGATCTGCCAGATACTTGCGAAAACTAACAGTGGCAAGCAACAATGGCTTCCTGCTCTGTCTGTGCACACAACAAAAAACAAAAAAAATTACCCACATACTGAAGCAGCGTGACATAGGGATATTCTAACTGCCAGGGTTATAGACACTATCCCCCCTATTTTTTTTTTTTTAACAAACTGATTGGGAAAGGGTATGTAAGATACACATCTCATTATACTCATCTACATAGGGGTTATATAACATAAATACCATCTGACCATCATCTTGGCTCACCAACTCTCTAGGTCTGCTCAGGTGCACTTATACATCCATCATATTGTCTTTGTCTGTAAAATGGGAAAGGTTTGTTCTCAGGGTCAGCCAATTATTTTAGCGTAGCTAGCTAGTCAGAGGGCTTTTAGGGATAATACTCCTGTATCTGTCTTACACTACCTGATGTGGTTGGTTCTCTGGTGGTGGGGGTGACTAGATGACCGGTTGGGGGTGACATGACATGCTGGTCTACAGCTCCTTCCCAAAAGGATTACTGTCAGCCTACTCCCAAAAGTTAATGTCCCCACTACCTACTAACCACAATCCTGTGTCAGCTTCTTATATCACTACATGTGATCTTATCTGGACAGGATTCAGAATTCACTTAGGTTGGGTTGCAGCACAGATTATACAAGCATTTCTCCAGTCTGGGTTTGTCTGACCGCAATATTTACAAGTCCATCTGTCTTGTCTTGGTCTGAGAATTAACATGGCGAGAGAGATTTCCAGACACAGGGTTAAAATGGATATTGGAATATGACACTGGATTTGTGTAAGGGAGGGGGGCTGGAGCTGAAATCTGTTTCTTGGGCCACTGATAAGGAAGCGAGCTGCGAGCTGTGTCCTTGAAGCTGCGGGGGCTAGAGAGCGGTGGGGGCCAAGAGCGCAGCTGCTGATACAGAATAGGTTAAGTTCTTCTGGACTCAGCGCGTACTGAACCAAGGACAGAATATACACAACTCCATATTTTTCAGCGCAGCTGGCCCCCCTTTCTCTGGCCTGCAGCACAAAGAGGAGAAATCAAAAAAACAATTCGCGCAGGGGTTCACCCCTCCCATCAGCTATAAACACAGAAATAAGAATTTACAGCATTCCTCAACACAAAAGAAGAAAGGCACAGCGCAGCTGTTTGACCCCTCCCATCGGGTGTCTCGGAAAACCACAGTAACTGAATACAGCAATTCTCAGACTCAATTAATTTCTACAAAACCTTCACACAATTCATATACCAAAACACCTTAGAAAAACCAATGATTGAGATATTTTATAACCAAACACGGGCTCTGCATCCTTTCATCTTTCCTCTCCATCAACCTTTTTCCATTCCTCGTTCTTTAAACCTCGCGCAACTCGCAGATGAGCTTGCGCTTGTTCTAACAGTCCTTCATCTTTCAACATTCTTGACTGCCTTCTTGCCCTCCCGTGACCCTACTATTGTCTTCACTTCCACAGCATCCTCACTTAACTCGTGGGGCATGGACTTCTTCTGCTTCAAGAGACGCAACATGACTCACAGAATACTACGCTCTGCTGCAGCCCAGGATCGCTGACAGCGGTAACAACACGTGTGTTCTAACACGGAGCCTCACGTTCGACGTGCTATGAATAAAGAGCCTCGCGCTCAATATTTTTCCCTAACCTGAACACCAGTGATTAACAGTCTACCCTGTCACGATATTCTAAACAGTCGGGAGGCGGTCTCCTAGTGAGAGCCCTCCACAGAAAAACAGGTGGTCCCCTCTCGGGACGTCTTAATTACCTAGTTGGTACAATATCACAGAGGCTGCGTCTCCTGTCCCTTTCTCAAAGCCGCCCCCAATCCACAAACTTCCTCAATCTTTCACTCTATCGCTACTAGGCAATAGTCACAGGTAGGGTGGTTGAATGGAGTACAATGACCGGTGGAGGAGGTGTGGTGTACACGAGGACGCGCAGAGTGCGACGTCTCTCAGTTGCTGGTTCGAAGTGTGGCACGGGATCGCGCTCGGTCTCACCACTCGACCGGTCACTGCCCAGACCCAAGGAGACCACAGACTAACCAATAACGGCTGAAACACTAGCAAGTGTGACACATACATAGTATGCGATCTCCACTTACCGTGTTTGGAGGGTGATCAGTCCTCGAGGTCAGCCACTACGGGTGTCGTCCACGGACGTCCAGGCATGGGTCCAGGGGGTCTCGGATCGCGGGCCACGCCCCACGTTGGTTGCGCCAAATTGTCGGGGTCGTCACGACAATACCCTTCATCCACCAGTCATTCCAAATCAGATTAAGAGCATGTTGGTACCGGATAAGAATGAGTCAGACACAATGCTGGTTCAAACTCATTGCATGCTCGTGTGTCCACACGTAGTGGGAACGTCACAGCAACTGGTTTATTTCCTAATACACAACATTATATGATCTATTGGGGGAAGGTGTGCAGAGGGCGGGGTTAGGCGGGGTTTAAGCAATGTATCTAGTATTCAGTCCTTCTGGTTGGCTCTGACGTCATCTGATAGATCCTCCTTCCTCCACGTCACTTTAAGTTTCCATTTCTCCAGGGACGATACTTTAGCTTCAGAAACGAAAGTAGATTCTTGGCAAGAACAAAAACTAAGGCATCACGTTACGTTTCGATTTCCAGAGAAATGATACTTGGCTTCTGGAATGTGAAACTTATTTCTTCAGCAAAGTGAATCTGGGGCAAAGGTGAATACTGGCAGCCATGTTAAATACAATTACATATGCATTAGCAAGCGAAGGGGAAAAACTTATTGTTTCACAGCATAAGAATATATAAAAGTACAAAAGAGTATAAAGATATATATTTTCACCTTGACATTGGGAGTGAGCCTGCAACAGACCATAGGTGACCCTGATGGTTCGGAGAATGGAGAGACAGGTACGCTGACAAAGGGACATTGTTTCATGTGTCGGGCGGCCAGGGTGTTCTCCAGCAGCTGTCATTGCGGGCCACGACTATGACCCTGGCACCCCTCACACATGCCCAGTTCTGTGACAGAGGCAATCTCCCCTCCGTAACCTAATTCAACACACAATACCTTAGCTCATGCTATTTTATTTTGCACATGTTTCTTAATCCATTGTTGACATGTGTTCGTTTATGGTTTTGCTGCCTTCATTCTGAGTTTACGAAGTGTACAGTCTAATATGAAACAAGTAAAATCATTGCATGAACAGGTGTGCACCAACGTTTACTAGTGACAGCATACAACTTACAGTGGCGGTGTGAGTGTTGGACCATCACCAGTCAGGAATTGATGACCTGTCCTAAGGATAGGTCATCAATATATAAGTCTGGAACAACATGTTTAAGAGATCTATTGCCTCTAACATGTATTTCTATGGCATCTTATGTATGTATAAATTCTAAAATGGTGCACAAATATGGAGACAACCTTTAAAGTCTAAACCAGAAGCCTTACCATTATGTTAATCATGTCAAGTGCAGTAAAAAAATACTATACTATACAAAGCTTCAGGCCATAGATCATCATGAGAAATTATAAAATCTTCTTTCAGTCACGTTAGGAGGCTAAAGACAAGATTGTAACCTACATTATATAGAATTATTACTGCAAGACAGTCTTACTGACCAACAGAGGAAATGCATCTGTCAGGTTACATAAGGTTAATTGCTCATAAAGCCCGGTCTAGTGGGATACTGTATCGTTGCTTTTCCCCGCAGTAGAGACTATAATGAGCATTGTTCTGCAGAAATATAGTGATTTTCTAAATGGAAGGCTCGGTCCGTTAACTCTTGAATTTCAACCATTACATTTCAAATATGTGTGAATAGAAGAAAACACGTCTTTGATATGATACGTTTAGACATATTGGGATCCACAGATTTAAGGCATGTTCATATGGAATTTTTCTCATGGACATTGGGGCATATTTCATTTCAAGCCAAAATCTATATGGAAATCACCTTCAATCGTCTCCTACTGTTTAAAATAAGAAATCAGCATTCCAGTTTGTCACTTACACCCAGAATCCATGTCAGATAGCCACACTTGGATTATCCGTGCAGAATGGGGCTAAACTACATGTGACTGGTAGCAGTAGAAACACAAGAGTCAACCTCAGATTTGTGGGCAAATATTAAAACAAATAGTTCATGAAACAATCAATCCTGATTTCCAAATGCATGTAAACGCTCGTAGGCAGCAAAAAATAGTCAATGAATTTGAAACCAGCACTTGTGATTAAACAGTAGAACGTTTATTTTACATCCTTTAAATCATGTTCCAATGTACTCCAAGCTTTCATAATTTCAACGCCCATGCGTTTCAAGTTCTTGTAATCAACCTCAACAACCAACAAGGATCTATAATAAATTCTACTATTTAAAGGTGTTGACCAGGACTTTTACTGATGGGCTATCCTTATTATTGGTCAATATCGGATCGGTGGGAATATAACACCTCTGCCAATTAGCTGTTCACAGTGCCAGCGGCACATGGATGTGCTGAGTTTCGGACCTGCACAGCACAGCTCTGTCAACTGCGGGCAGGTACGGCACATCTGCCCCTTATTGATTTTAAAAGGGGGTGGATGTGCAGTTCTCCGCGATGGCCACTGTCCAGTTATGGAGCTGTGCTGTGCAGCTCCACATCTCGGCACATGCGGTCTTTGCTGGTATCCTGATCAGTTGATCTGTTAGGGTGCCTGGTGTTGTACCCCCACTGATCCAAAATCGATAACCTATCCTAAGGATAGGCCAACTATATTAAAATAGAAGAGAAAGAAATAGCAAGCTTACCACCTCAGTGTGTAACAGCATGGACTCCAAGCAGACCAATTGAGTGTTGGAAAAAAAAGCAGGATGAGTCCAGCTAATAAAAAAGCTTGCCTTTATTCCAAATTCATATAAAATAGTGAAATGGCACCCATATGTGCAGCTACACGTTTCGAACACTAGCTGTGTTCTTTGTCAAAGCTTTTGGAATAAAGACAAGTTTTTTTTATCAGCTGGACTCATAGTGCTTTTTTTTCATTCAACTATATTAAAATCCTGGACAACTAGACAACAAGTGCTGGTTTCATCTTCATGGTCTCAATTTTTTTTCTCACTGAAAGTATCTATTTAGAGAAAAAATAAAGCTGTAAAACAAATTTAGTGCATAAACAAGCTCCCCACATAGGGGGTAGTTAGTATTCATATGGATTTTTTCCTTAGAACAGTATACATAAAGCATTTCGTTCAAATAGTACAATCTTTATATTAAAAACAACCAATCAAGGAGAGGGGAAGGAGTGTCCAAAAGGAGAGTATTTGCGTACTCAGGAGAAACTGCACAACAAATTTGGGTCAATTTTCTCCTGTTACCCATGTGAAAAGAAAAAAATTGGAGCTAAAAGAAAATTTTTGTGGGAAAAATTTCATTTTTTTCATGGCTCTACGTTATAAGCTTCTGTAACGCACCTTGGGGTTCACTGTGCTCACCACACATCTACATACATTTCTTGAGGGGCCTAGTTTCAAAAATAGGGTTACTTGGGGGGTTCCCTGTTTAGACACATAAGGGGCTCTCCAAAAGTGACATGGCGTCAGCAAATGATTCCAACAAATTCTGCATTCAAATTGCGATCCTTCTCTTTTGGGCCCTGCTGTGCTCTCAAACAGTAGTTTCACTCCATATAACAGCTACCCGTGTACTCAGGAGAAATTGTACAACAAATTATGTGGTGCAACTACTCTTGTTACCCTTGTGTTAATGCAAAATATGGGGCTAAATGAACATTTTTGTGGGAAAAATTTGATTTCATGGCTCAACCTTTTAAACTTCTGTGAAGCACCTCTGGGTTCAAAGTGCTCATCTCACATCTAGATAAGTTTCTTGAGAGGTCTAGCTTCCAAAATGGAACTACTTTGGGTGTGTGGGGGATTTACAGTGTTTAGGCACATCAGGGGCTCTCCAAATGTGACATAGCGTCCGCTAATGATTCCAGCAAATTTTGCATTCAAAAAGTCAAATTTTGCTCTTTCTGAGCCCTGCCATGTTCCCAAACAGTAGTTTTCCACCACATATTGGGTATCATCGTGCTCAGGAGAAGTTGTACAACAAATTTTGGGTTATCCTTGTGAAAATAAAAAAACTGAGTCTAAATGAAAATTTTGGTGAAAAAAGTTAAATATTGATTTTTTTCCTTCCACATTCCATTAATTCGTATGAAGCACCTGAAGAGTTAATAAACTTCTTGAATGTGGTTTTTGAGCTTCTTGAGGGGTGCAGTTTTTAGAATGTTACCACTTTGGGATATTTTCTGCATATAGTCATTCCAAAGTAATTTCAAATGTGATGTAGCCCCCCCCCCCTTTCACAAAAGAAGAAAAAGATTTTGTAGTAAAAAAAAAAAAAAGAATTTTTTTTAACCCTTCTAATTTAAGGGCATAAAAATCACAAGTTTGAAAATTGCAACATTTTCTAAATTTTCACCAAATGTCTGATTTTTTTTTTCACAAATAAATGCAAGTGATATCAAACAAATTTGTCCCCTAACATGAGGACCAATATGTCATGAAAAAAAAAACTATTTCAGAATCAATGGGATTCATTGAAACGTTCCAGAGTTATTGCCCCTTAGAATTGTCAAATTTGGCCTGGTTATTTCTACAGCATGTGCAGACTCATTCAAAAAATGTTCCTTGATATTTTCTAGGTCTCAAAAGAATACAACAGAGAAATCATGGCACTCAGTGGTGCTTTTAAAGCAGTCACCAAATCCCCTGGCCTTTTAATTTGGAGAATTGAGGTAGGTTTGGGTGTTACATTACAAACAGACTAAAATGTTCATCATTCATGTGATAATGTGTCTCAATAAGTAACAAACATCTGCAATACTGCATTTTTTATTTAAATCTTAGAAGTTTTATAAAATAAACAGTTCTGATAGTGTGACATATGGCTAACATAGAGTTGTACTTACTTTGGCAGACCAGAATGACAGATCATTTATTGGTATAGCTGGTATGTTAAACAGCGTTTGCTACAGGGAAAATGTGTGATAATTCTTAATTGCATAGACTTATTGTTTAAATCAGGTTTTTGTGTTACATGTATTGTTTTAACAAAAATTGGTAGTTTTTTTTCCATTTCAACATTTTCATTAAAAAAAGTAAAAGCAGTAATCTGGCAATTCTCATGCAAAACACTGGGGCTTTTTAGACTCATACTTCATATATTTTCAGGAAGTTTGCAGCAGACTCACCATAATCAAAGGCACATAACCACTATATACTCAGCTGATAACACAGCCCCATTATCCTAAGAGTCAATGTCTCATCTGACTCTGGTCCCACTCCCATTACAATGACCTTTGCATAGGCTCATTAGACATTTCAATAGAAAAAAGATAGTATTGGAATCTGACCATTGTGGCTATGTACATGTGTTGTTTCCTGAAACAAAAGAGTGTATAAGTCCAAAGAAGCCCAAGTGGCCATTGTAAAAATTGCAAGATGTCTTTATTTTAGTTTCAGTACAGGTTATGCTAAAAAAGAAAACTATTGCTAAATGTAAAAATACATTTAACACAAAAAACTGATGTGATGACACCAATGGTGTCACTGGCGCTACCTAGGAGGCTCTGGCAGGGGGCATGGGAACGAGCTCAGGGAGTGCAGGAACACAGCACGCTGTGCGCAAGGACCTGAGACTATGCAGTGAGCACAGGACCTGGCACAGAGCAGTCACATGATCAGGGGGCGGAGTCACTGCGCGTGAGTGCAGGGAAGGCAAATGACTGCACAAAGTGCAAAGCACAGACAGTAAACGTAGTCAATGAAAGCCGAGGATCAAAAGCGAGACGAGAGCGTAGTACCTAGGGATTTGACAAAGAGTAAACGGAGACAAGCCAAGGAGTCAGATAACAGGAAAGGCCAAGGCAGTACAAAGCAGGATACAGAGGCAAAAGTCAGGGGACAAACCGGGTCATACACAGCAAAGTATACAAGCACAGAGGCACAACGTTTACGGACAAGTAACCTGGGTCAGCAACCACAAACCGAGGGTACGAAAGTATCACCGACATCAAATCCAGGAACTTCCAACATTACATAGCAGCTCCAGAACCAAAGAGAGGCGAACTAAAATTAACCCTGACCTGACCAGGATGGAGGCGGAACCATCCTGCCCAGAGTCATGACACCTGATTTACTCAATAAGTCATATTCTGATGACTGCTTTTCTTTTAAATTCTTGATATCGGGGGCTGTTATTGCCTATATGCTGCCTCATGTGCCAAATAAAATGAAAAGCCCCTTTTTCCAGTCTAAGATGTAAAAGAGTTGGGAGAGGAAATATAGGGCTTATTCCATGATTTGTAAGGAACTATAACCCCCAGAGTCGGGATAAAACATCAGATAGCATTAATCCAAGTTATATGCTCATGTGAGCGAGCCCTAAAATAGATGTAAACTGCAGCACTTCACCTACATCCAAGTTGTTTATTCATCATCAGACATGCAATGTTTCAACCTCAGTGGTGTTTACAAAGCATAGACCATTGGGTTAAAATGATGCATGTCTATTCCTACAGATCAGTCAGACATACATTGTTACATACAGTAGGTTGAAAAAAGACGGAGGTCCATCAAGTTGAACCTTTCTCCACCAATTGTACATTTCGTCACTAATTTAACTATAACCTGCAGTGTTATGTGTCATTTTCTTGAACAATTTCAAAGATGCCAACACTTTCAGCCATGACTGTGTCATGCCCTCCTGATGTCAAGGTCACCCATTGCCAGAGGCAAAACACAAACAAACAAAACATCTTTGAAATATATGCAAAAAGAGAAAAAGAAACCCACCAGCTCACCTGCAGCGACATGTGGGGGGTAGAAGCATGGAACCCATGTAGTCACACGTGCAGCAATCAGAAGAAAAAAAAATTGTTCCAGCTTCTTTAAAAAGTCCAAATTTTATTGTCAAAATTTAAAAATAAATCATGGCAGACAATAATGCACACATCATGCATGGCTACGCGTTTCGAACACTCAAATGGTAACTTTGAAAAAGGACACTTGAGTGTTCAAAACGCGCAGCCACTCATGATGTGTGCATTATTGTCTGCCATCATTTATTTTTAAAGTTTGACAAATAAAATGCAAACTTTTTAAAGAAGCTGGAACAATTTTTTTTTCTTCTGAAAACATCTTTGAAACTCCACCATATTTGACTGTAGGTACTTTGTTCTTTCTTTGTAGGACTCATTCCATTTTTTGTAAACAGTACAATGATGTGCTTGCCCAAAAAGCTCTATGTTGGTCTCGTCTATCCACAAGACGCTTTTGCAGAAGGATTTTGGCTTATTTTCGTATACTTTAGGAAACTGCTAGCTTTTTTGAGTCTGTATGTCAGCAGTGGAGTCCTCCTGGGTATACTGCAATAGCATTTCATTTCATTCAAATGTCGACGTAGAGTTCATGCTGACAGTGAAACACCCTGTGCCTGCAAGACAGCTTTAATTTTTTTGGAACTTGATTGGGGCTGTTTATCCAACATCCGGACTACACTGTGTAGCAACTTTTCATCAACTTTCTCTTCTGTCGATGACCAGGGAGACTAGTTACAGTGCCATGGATTGCAAACTTCTTAATTATGTTTCACACTTTGGACAAA
Organism: Ranitomeya imitator; assembly: GCF_032444005.1. NCBI lineage: Eukaryota > Metazoa > Chordata > Amphibia > Anura > Dendrobatidae > Ranitomeya > Ranitomeya imitator. The sequence goes on along the minus strand of NC_091284.1, from coordinate 703,484,397 downwards.
GGAACATCAAGAGCACTGGAGATGGACTTGTAACCTTGCGATTTTTGATATTTTTCAACAATTTTGGTTATCTTCTCCTCTTCCTGTTCTCCATGCTTAGTGTGGCACACATAGACGCACACTTGAAAGATTGAGTCATTTTCTCCCCTTTTAATCTGGTTTCAGGTGTGATTTTCATATTGCTCACACCTGTTACTTGCCACAGGCGCGTTTGAACGAGCATCACATGCTTGAAACAAAGTTGCATACCCACATTTTTGGAAAGGTACTAACAATTTTGTCTGACCCATTTTGGGGGTTTTTATGTGAAATTGCATCCAATTTGCCTTTTTTTCCTCTTTTTTGTTGTTGTTCCCATACACACGCGCTTCATTTTCTGGAACAATTTCAAGGGTGCCAACACTTTTGGCAATGACTGTATATAAAATATAAATGGACAGGGATAGCTGTAGGCTAGATATTGAACAGTGAGCCTTACTGTGTATAATTCACAAATAAAATAAACATATAGTGCCCTAGTAACATTACTGTAAGGATTATCAGAGATAATATCTACATTGGTACTTTTTAAGATTTTATACATGTTAGCAATGGAAGAGGAAGGATGATTCCCGGTTTTGTTAATTTGGGGCTTCAGACTACTATGTATTTTTATGCCTACATTGCATCTTCAGGGCAGCAGGATAATAGCAAAGAATAACGTTTTGCCTCAGTGCTTTTTCTCAGCTGAGGCAGGGTTTTCTTCTCCATGAAATACTAGGGTGCCAAATTTTAATTGATAGTGTAGAGAAACAAATGAAATGTGACCCTGTGCCAATACTACAGTGTTTACACAACAGTCAGTGGCACAACCTGCGTGATCTCTATTACTGGACTGTGCAAATTAAGACATTTGTTTCATTAAATAACAAGTTGACATCTGATAGAAAATCAAACATAAAGAACATCTAACTCCTGCTCATCCTCTGTGAGCTAAATACAAATTAGCGGACAGATCCTCTAAACAGTGTGGGTGATTGTGTCCAAAGTATTTCACAGAAATGAAAATGAGGCTTTGAGTCATACTGGGAAAGTAGGAATGGCATACACATGGTGGAAAGCTATCTCAGCTGACTTCCCTATACACATGGACACTTGGCCAAGCTTGCATATTTATGTTAATGTAGATAGGGAAATAAGTTACTGTCAGGCCTCCACAGGAACTACATACCAATCATGTGTAAATTCAACATGCCCAGTTCTTCTTTTCTCCCATAGCTGCTGTTAGGGAATGGCAGGGTAGTTCCCACACTCCTTGGCTTATCCTTCCAAAATTGATGGGTTTGGCCAGAGGCAAGAAAGGTCATCAAGCAGGATCAAAGCCAAGAAGTCACGTCAGGGACAAAATCGTTAAACAAGTAGGCAGTCAAAAGTCAAGCTGAGGTCAAAGAACAGGAAAAATCAGAGCAACAAACAAGAGCACAGCAGTAAACACCAGGACAGCGATACCATTGACCGGCAGTAGAGTCACAGCTTCAGTGGTTTAAATAGCTGACTGCCCCACGACAGGGATCTCAGGAAGGAGTGACCAAAACCTAGACCAAATGAACCCCATAGCTCCTTTAAAAAGCAACACCAAAAGTCCCAGGGAGCAAAACAGGACTGGTGCTGTCACGCATCCGAAGCAACAAAGGCATGCTGCTGCCCAGCTGCCAAAGCGGAAACAGAAGAGGCACAAATCAGCAGAGATGTTACACTTTGGTGAGCAAATACCCTTCAAGAGCACTTTACAGAAGAATTTGGGTTATAGACAGGATCCTGGATTAAACCCAATGGAGACACGTAGGCAGTCAAAATTTTGGGGCCTCTCATGCACAATATTTCCTAATATATTTTAAAGGGAACCTGTCAGCAGGATTGTGCACAGTAACCTACAGACAGTGTCAGCTTGGTGCCGTTGTACTGATTAAAATGATACCTTGGTTGATGAAATCTGTCTTGTGGTTGTTGTTTAATCTTTATTTGTACTTTTCAATTAATGAGATTCTCGTGTTCCGGGACGGCCTGTGGGGAGAGGTCTTTATGTGGTGCTCTGCTTACACTGCATAGAGTACTGTGCCTGATAGAAACCTTCCTCATTATGCCTTTATCAGCACGAACAAGTCTGCGCTCAGATTCAGCCACAAATCTCTTAACAGTATGATGATCATGCTTTGTTTTCAGGAAATATCTAATGTCTTCATCCCTTGACCAAGACATTGCACTATTTGATGCTTTTCGGCAGCAGAGAGATCCTTTTTCTTTCCCATGTTACTTGAAAACTGTGGCCTGCTTAATAATGTGGAACATCATTTTTAAGTAGTTTTCCTTTAATTAGAATCACCTGGAAAACTAATTATTACGTGTGTTTAACCCCTTTCTGACCTCGGACGGGATAGTACGTCCGAGGTCAGATCCCCCTCTTTGATGCAGGGCTCTGGCGGTGAGCCTGCATCAAAGCCGGGACATGTCAGCTGTTTTGAACAGCTGACATGTGCCCACAATAGTGGCGGGTGAAATCGCGATTCACCCGCCGCTATTAACTAGTTGAATGCCGCTGTCAAACGCTGACAGCGGCATTTAACCGGCGCTTCCGGCCGGGTGGCCGGAAATGAGCGCATCGCTGACCCCCATCACATGATCGGGGGTCAGCGATGCTTCTGTATAGTAACCATAGAGGTCTTTAAGACCTCTATGGTTACTGATCCCGGCTAGCTGTGAGCGCCACCCTGTGTTCGGCTCTCATAGCACACCTGTATTTCTGTTGCATAGCAGCGATCTAATGATCGCTGCTATGTAGCAGAGGCGATCGAGTTGTGCCAGTTGGTGGATACACAGCTGATAGTCCTACTGAATAGACTGTTAGAATTTGTATTATGGTAAGAAAAAAACAGCTAAGTAAAGAAAATCGAGTGGCCATCATTACCTTAAGAAATGAAGGTCAGTCAGTCCGAAAAATTGGGAAATCTTTGAAAGTGTCCCCAAGTGCAGTGGCAAAAACCATCAAGTGCTACAAAGAAACTGGCTCACATGAGGACCGCCACAGGAAAGGAAGACCAAGAGTCACCTCTGCTTCTGAGGATAAGTTTATCCGAGTCACCAGCCTCAGAAATCGCAGGTTAACAGCGGCTCAGATTAGAGACCAGGTCAATGCCACACAGAGTTCTAGCAGCAGACACATCTCCACAACAACTGTTAAGAGGAGACTTTGTGCAGCAGGCCTTCATGGTAAAATAGCTGCTAGGAAACCACTGCTAAGGACAGGCAACAAGCAGAAGAGACTTGTTTGGGCTAAAAACACAAGGAATGGACATTAGACCAGTGGAAATCTGTGCTTTGGTCTGATGAGTCCAAATTTGAGATATTTGGTTCCAACCACCATGTCTTTGTGCGTTGCAGAAAAGGTGAAAGGATGGACTCTACATGCCTGGTTCCCACCGTGAAGCATGGAGGAGGAGGTGTGATGGTGCTTTGCTGGTGACACTGTTGGGGATTTATTCAAAATTGAAGGCATACTGAACCATCATGGCTACCACAGCATCTTGCAGCGGCATGCTATTCCATCCGGTTTGCGTTTAGTTGGACCATCATTTATTTTTCAACAGGTCAATGACACCAAACACACCTCCAGGCTGTGTAAGGGCTATTTGACCAAGAAGGAGAGTGATGGGGTGCTTCACCAGATGACCTGGCCTCCACAGTCACCAGACCTGAACCCAATCGAGATGGTTTGGGGTGAGCTGGACGGCAGAGTGAAGGCAAAAGGGCCAACAAGTCCTACGCATCTCTTGGATCTCCTTCAAGATTGCTGGAAGACCATTCCCGGTGACTACCTCTTGAAGCTCATCAAGAGAATGCCAAGAGTGTGCAAAGCAGTCATCAAAGCAAAAGGTGCCTACTTTGAAGAACCTAGAATATAAGACATAATTTCGGTTGTTTCACACTTTTTTGTTAAGTATATAATTCCACATGTGTTAATTCATAGTTTTGATGCCTTCAGTGTGAATGTACAATTTTCATAGTCATGAAAATACAGAAAAATCTTTAAATTAGAAGGTGTGTCCAAACTTTTGGTCTGTACTACATAAGATTCAGTATGTAAAATAGGGGCAGGTCACTGAGGGATCAAACACTTGTCATAAGCCATACAGATGAATATGTAAGCAGAGCACCACAGGAAGACCCCCACAGGCCGCCCCGGAACACGAGAATCTCATTAACTCAAAACTGAAAATAAAGATTAAACAACAACCCCAAGACAGATTTCTTCAACCAAGGTATCATTTTAATCAGTATAACAACACCGACCTGACACTGTATGTAGGTTACTGTGCACAATCCTGCTGACAGGCTCCCTTTAAATATATACACACAATAATATTATATTGCAAATATACTAGATACTTTGTAATATATACACAATTTCTTAGTTTTAGTATATTAGCAGCTGGTTTAGGCTGCTTTCACACATCAGTTTTTTGCCGTCAGGCACAATCCGTCGAATGTTGAAAAAAACAGATCCGTTGCAGATTGTGAAAAACTGATGCGACGGATCCGACTAGCTGATACAGCTAATTGGATCCTAAAAAATCAGAGCATGCTCAGTTAAAAAAACGGAATCCGATTTCCATCATTTAACAGATCCGGCGCCATAGGGTTCCATTGTAGCAAATGACAGACGGCGATGGATCCGTCGCTGTCCGTTTTTTCAACAGACACAAAAAACGTTACTATGTCTGTTTTCTCTGGCTGCCGGAAAACCAATTTTCAACGGATCCAGCGAAAAACAAATGAAACGTGAGGCCATCCGTCGCTAAAACAAGTCTATGAGAAAAAAATGGATCCGGCAGCAACTTTTGTCGGATCCGTTTTTTTCAAAATTTGCTGGATTGTGCCTGACGGCAAAAAACTGATGTGTGAAAGCAGCCTAAGGCTGCGTGTCCACGATCAGGATGGCCGGCGGTATCGTCGGAGCGGCTTTGCCGCTCTGCGGTAAGCCCCACCCCCTTCTGGGACGCGATGATGCCGGATGTGTTCACAGCACACATCCGGCATCATCGCACCCATCGCATAGGGCCCTGTGCTATATCTTGCGGCGACGCAGCGTCAGACACGCAGCGTTTCCTGCACGTGGAAACATACCCTTAGATGTCAGTGCCATATTTATGCTGATGATACAATCCCAACTGTACGTTCTGACATCTACTGTAAATTCCACTCTTGGCAGCTTTCATATTCTAGTCCAGAAAATAAATATTTCTAACTTCAAATGTGGAATTTCTCTGATAAAATAGCATTTAGTCTGTCCCTAGTTTGACTATTGGTTTTGAAATATTTTCTCATTCCCAGTGATCTGTGATCAAATACATTTTATGAGCTTTATAGCTGCAAGCAGAAATTACAAAATGCATCTTATGATCCGTCCATAAGTATTAACTTCTTATATAGGGCAGCACGGTCGCTCAGTGAATAGACTGGCTCAGTCCTGGGTTCAAATCCCAAAAAAGGACAACATCTACAAGGAGTTTGTATGTTCTCTCCGTGTTTGTGTGGGTTTCCTCCGGGTACTCTGGTTTCCTCCCACATTCCAAAGACATACTGATAGGGAATTTAGATTGTGAGCCCCATCGGGGACAGCAATGAAAATGTGTGCAAACTGTAAAGCGCTGCGGAATATGTTAGCGCCATATAAAAATAAAGATTATTATTATTTATTCAACGGTCATGGAAAAATAAAGGTCTTTTTCAGGGAGAAAGCAAATTATTCACTTTACTTGGAAAGTTTCTGTAACCCTTTTAGGCCATTTTCTCCCATTCCTGAGCAGGCACATGTGACGCCCAAGAGACCGGGGTACCCAGCACCGGACCAATGGGGTCTGTCTCTTGAGGGGGGTGTCACGGGTGGCTTGACCCGGTGCTGTGGCCTCAGGCAATGCACAGTGTAAAGGGTATCGTGAGGGAACAGGCACTTACTTGATCAGCAGCAGGTTCTCCCAGCGGTGATGATCCCAATCCTGGATAGATGGCTATTGTCCAAATGAAAGACTGAGGCACTGAAACGTTTAACCAGTTTACTTTAACAAAAAAGGATTTACAACTAGTCCTGTCACCGGAGTCTGTATGGGAACTCTGAGTTACTTTGACCCTGCCGGGGTCTTCGCCTCTTATTGTACGCAATATCTGTGTGGCCCTGCTGCTGTATGTGAACTGGCTGCCGGCCCAATCTGTCCCCTCCGGGTCCTGGTTCGACGGGCAACCCGAGTCCTTTTATCGGCTTACCCCCTCCAGGAGTACCGCTGAACTCTGTGTCTGTTGCTGCGTCCGACCCTAGTGAAGCTGATATCACCTCACGTTTTTCCGGTTGCTGTATTATATGTAATGAATACAGCCACGGATCCGGTATCCGTCTTTGCGCCTGTTCTGGGTAGTGATTAATGCTACCCGGTTCTCACAATGTCCTTTTTCTCTATCCCTTTTCTCCTCAGGCCGGTGCTTTAGGCCTGGAAACTGTCACAGGGCTGTTAGAGATTCAACTGTATGACCTCTCACTTTCAGCTCCTTAGCCCAACTGCCATTTCTTCTCTCAGACCAGAATGGATCAAGGGGAGTCTCTGGAGCTTCTGGCCGGAGGTGGTAGTGCAGTCTTGCTATTTTAGTATTTGCATTTACTGTCAGTAACTATTTTTGTGGCAAATACCCCTAGGGGTGCCACATTCCCCCTTAGTTAAGAACAGTACTCCGGGACTGTGGGACAATAAGATTTTGAAATAACAATTAATATGTACAGAGTCTTAAAAATGAAAAGTTACAAAAACCACTCGAGGAAACAAAAATATAGTTCTGTACAAAGTCACTTCAAATAGCTTCCATTAATACAGTTCTATCCTTGAAGGTATTAGGAAAGGCACTGTACTTAGTGTCCAGGAATTTAGTTCCATTTTTCCAACGGAGTTATCAATATAAAGTCTAAAGAAAGTTCAAAAAGAGCGAGGAGCAAAGTTCAAAAAGCAGTCTTTCCGGAGCTTTGATTTAGTGCCTCCGGGCTGATAAAAAGTTCAAGAATATGCAAGAAGTTCATACAGACAAGTCTCTGTAGGCACTGGGCTTAAACGTTGCAGACTGATAACAATGACTATACTACATTTTCTGTTTAACTATATACGGCATAACATATATACAATTCACATTATGAGCTTTATAGTTGGTAATCTGCATACCTGGCCGGTAATTGACCCTGGGTACTACGCTGTGATCTACGTAATAGCGGTGTCTCTTCATGTGGTGTACTACTGTCTACTGCGGATGTAGTATCTGCCCGCTCTGCTAAAGATAATTCCACGACTATGGAGTTGGCAAGTCCACCGTGAATGGGATTACTCTGACCAGGAATCTGTTCTTCCTGGCCTGGAACCTCCTGTAGTACGGGGTCAGCCTCTTCCTGTCTTGGGACTTCTGGTATTGGGTTTGGTGTTGGGTAAAAGGCCACCATGGGAACCACTACTGCACCATGGTATGTTAGTAGGGTTTTGGGAAAGTCTCCTATACAGGTGTGATACACTTCCTCTTCTTTTTCCTTTACTGGTTGAACCTGTATGGGTTGAATAACTTCTGGTTCTGGCTGGACAACGTCTGGCTCTTTCAATGCTTCCGGACATAATTTAAGATTGTCTCTTGACACTAGTACAGATGTTAAGCCTCCGTTTTTGCTAATGAGACACATTTTAGGATTATCCACTCTTGTTGGTAAAACTGTGTAGAGTACGGCTTCCCACTGATTGTCCAGTTTATTGGTTCGACGATTTCTCTTGAGCACTTGGTCACCTGGTCTTAATGGGGTCGCTAGAGCATTCTGGTTGAAAGTTCGCTCTTGTCTTTCTCTAGTTTGCTGAAGGCTTCTTTCCACACTCTCTTGCACTTGGCGATACTGCTTTTGCCGTATGATATCCCAATTGGAGTCTTGGACTTCTGCGTCTGGTTTCAGAATTCCCATTTCTAGATCGATTGGTAATTGGCCGGGTCTTGCACGCATAAGGTAAGCTGGGGTGCAATTGGTGGAACTCACCGGGACATGATTATACAGATCCACCAAGTCAGGCAATTTCTCTGGCCATTGATTCCTTTCTGCCTCAGGTAAAGTCTTTAGTAGTTCTATTACAATATGGTTCATCTTCTCGCATAAGCCGTTTGTTTGTGGATGATAGGCCGTCGTCCGGATCTTTTTGCAACCATACATATTACAGAATTCTCTGAAGATCTCTGATTCAAAGGCTGTACCTTGGTCGGTGAGAACCTGTTCCGGATATCCATGGGGTCTACAAAAGTACGTTTGGAACGCTTTGGCTGCTGTTTTTGCTGTCAGATCTTTTACGGGTACTACTACCAAGAAGCGTGAATAATGGTCCACGATGGTCAAGGCATAGACATAGCCGGACCGGCTTGGTGTCAACTTCACGTGGTCCATGGCTACAAGTTCAAGTGGTTGTTTGGTGATTATGGGCTGCAGTGGTGCTCTTTGGTTCTTTTGATCGTTTCTTCTGAGGTTGCACGGGCCACAATTTCTGCACCACTGTTCGATTGATTTTCTCATCCCGACCCAATAAAATCTTTCTCTTAGAAGTACTTCTAACTTTTTCCAACCGAAGTGACCAGCACCATTATGGTAAGCTTCGAGGACCATCTTGACATCTTGTTTAGGCACGATAATCTGCCAAACCAATTCATGTGTTTTCGGATTGGTGTACCTTCTACAGAGCTTCCCTTGATACAGGAACATTTTGCCTCTCTCTTTCCAGAGTTGATGCGTCTCTTCTGGGGCATCCTCATCGGGATATGCACTTTGCTCAGTTAACAGTTCCTTCACCAACTTCACAGCCGGATTGCTGTCTTGGGTGTCAGCCCATCTATGGTGTGCTAACAGATTTAAATTCACCTCTTGTTGTTTCTGATAGGTACTTGACTGATGATGTTTTGCCTTGGGATGATGGAAGGCTGGTAGTTCAATTTCTTCAAGCTCCCCCATTTCTTCTTCTACATCTCTCAAGTGTGGCATCCGGGATAGGGCATCGGCATTTCCATTCTTGCGACCTGCTCGATACTTGATCTTGAAGTTGTAATTAGATAACCGGGCTATCCATCGCTGTTCTAACGCACCTAATTTGGCTGTGTCCAGGTGGGTCAACGGATTGTTGTCAGTATAGACAATAAATTCTGCAGCGGCCAGATAGTGTTTGAAACGTTCAGTCACAGCCCAAACTACTGCCAGTAGTTCCAATTTGAAGGAGCTGTAATTTTCTGAATTTCTTTCAGTAGGCCGGAGCTTTCTACTTGCAAAGGCGATGACTTTCTCCCGACCTTCTTGCTTTTGTGACAGCACCGCTCCTAGTCCCACATTACTGGCATCGGTGTAGAGGATGAAAGGTTGATGGTAATCTGGGTATGCCAGAACCTCTTCTCCGGTTAGTGCCTTCTTTAGTTGTTCAAAGGAGTCTTCCCTTTCGTCGTTCCACTGAAAAGGAGGGTTTCGGTTTGAAGGTTTCTTCGTCTGCCCTACCAAGGTGTCTTGCAAGGGTGCTGCCAACTTGGTAAATCCTTTTATAAATCTGCGATAGTAACCCACCAATCCCAGGAATTGTCTCACTTCTTTTGCGCTGGTAGGTCTTGGCCAATCCCTTATGGCGCTTATTTTCTCGGGATCTGGTGCTACTCCCTCCGAACTCACGATGTGTCCCAGGTACTGTACCTTTGGCTTGAGAAGGTGACATTTGGATGGCTTGACTTTCATGCCATACCTGGATAAGGCTTCGAACACTTCTGCCAGGTCTATTAAGTGTTGTTCGTAAGTCTTTGAGTAGACGATCACATCATCAAGGTACAGGAGGACGGTCTCGAAGTTCTTGTGTCCGAGGCAGCATTCCATCAGCCGCTGGAAGGTACCGGATGCGTTGCAGAGTCCGAACGGCATGCGATTAAATTCACATAGACCCATTGGTGTGGTGAATGCCGTCTTTTCCTTATCTCGCTCAGCCACAGGGACTTGCCAATACCCGCTTGTTAAGTCTAAGGTGGAAAAATAATTAGCAGATTTCAAAGCAGTTAAGGACTCTTCTATCCTAGGCAAGGGGTAGGCGTCTTTATGGGTGATGTTATTAATCTTCCGGTAGTCTACGCACATTCTCATGGTTCCGTCCTTTTTTTTGACAATCACTAGAGGGGCCGCCCAGGGGCTACAGCTGTCTCTTATTACCCCGGCCTGTTTCATCTCCCTCAGCATATCTTTTGCACATTGATAGTGAGCGGGCGGTATGGGTCTATATCTTTCTTTTATTGGGGGATGGTCACCTGTGGGGATTGTGTGTTCTACCCCTTCTATCCGTCCGAAGTCCAATGGGTGTTTACTGAAGACTTGTTCATATTCCGTCACTAGCCTATACACCCCTTGTTTTTGATGGGTAGGTGTTGAATTTATGCCCACGTGTAGCTGTTGGCACCAATCCTCCATTTCTCCATCTGAGCCATTGCCTTCCACCTGACAGGTTGGTTCTAAGGGCTCAATGGTTGTGATGGCATTGTTGTCAACAGTATATAGCTTTGCCATTGTAGCATACCTTGGCAAAGTGACCTCTTCCTCTCCACAGTTCAAAAGTCGTACCGGCACTCGTCCCCGGTGTACCTCGACTATCCCTCGTGCTGTGAGTATAGTGGGCTTGCTGTCGGTGTACACTGGTTCTATTAAGGCTTGATAATCTCGTCCCTTAGTACCAATGGCTGCTCTACACCATACCAGCATTTCTGTTTTTGGTGGGATTACAATAGATGTTGGATCACTTACCCTCACACTGCCGATTTCTCTACCTGCAACTTCTACCTGTTGCCTTAACATCAATACTTTTATTTCCCTCCGGAGAACTCTCTGCTGGCAGGATTGGGCAGTTTCAGCAATTTGCTGTAAGACAGAAATGACTTCGGAAAAGCAGTTCTCTAACACATTCATTCCTATCAATACAGTTGGTTCACAGTTCCACCGGTCAACATCAACAACAATTATACCCTGTTTCTTCAATTCTACTTTACCAATCTTTATGGTCATCTCCCTGAATCCTAGTTTCGGTACCAACTTACCATTACTGGCCCATATATCTAGTTCAACATCAGAGGGCCCTTTATCAATATCTGCATCAGCCCAGTACCTCTTATAAAGGATACACGGTATAGATGAAATCTGGGAACCTGTGTCCAGCAAAGCGTTGAGGGGCATTCCGTCCAGCACGATAGGGATAATGGGTCGTCCTCCGATGTACCTGTCGTGCCAGGGTGTTGGGCCTTGAAAGTTCATTCCTGCGAAGCGGCCCGCATTCCCAGGGGATTCCCGTTTAAATCACAATCTCGTGCAAAGTGGCCTGGCTGCTGGCAACGGCGGCAAATGGGCTGTCCATCCGGTTGGTAGCGGTCGCGGGGTCGTCCTCTCCATGTCGGGTATCTCCGGGGTCTCATCCATGGAACACCTTCTCTACGGTTTGACAACTCCATCTTGGGTCCTCTCATCTCCTGCATGGTTTTAGCCATTGAAGCAACATCAGTTAAAGAGTCAAGCTTTTGTTGAAGAGCCTCATTAGTACTGGGCCCCAGGGGCTTAGCAATGGCCCCGGACATAGCTGATGTCACTGGTACTCCATGTTGTTGAGGAGCCTCTGCCATGAGTTGCGCAGGATCCTGATCCCGAGGTGCCTCTGCCAGCTGGAGACGTATAACGCTCTCCTTTAATTGGGCAAATGTCAATTCAGGGTTCTTAAAAACAAGCATGCTCACATGCCCCCGGTGAGAAGGGGTGTAGAATCCCTCAATAAATTGATCTCTTAGCAGTTTATCCGCTCCGGTGTTAAAAATGGGTTCAGCCAGTGTAAGTGATTTAAGGGCTTCCTGCAGGTTTAAGGCAAAGTCTCTCACGCCCTCATTAACTTTTTGTTTGCAATTAAAGAATCGTACTTTAGCTTTGCTGCTGGCAGTGGTTTCAAATGTAGCTTTTAATCCAGCAAATATGCGTTCAACAGTGCCTTTTAGATCAGCTGCCCATGCTGTGACTTCTCGCTTAGCATGGCCACTTAACTGCATCATCAGGAGACTAACACGCTGAACTTCACCCACAGGGAACATGTCAAAATGGGCCAGCATCTTTTCTCTGAAATCGTCAAGGGTATTAGGCTCACCTTCATACATTGGAAGCCATGGGCCACCCGGGGTATATGGCATCAGCACCGGCATGATGGGCGCCACTCCTTGCACCGCTGCGCTACCGGACTCTCTATTGACACTCTGTCTTTCAGCTGCATTAGCGTCGCCGAGTGCTGCGGCGTCTCCGTGCTGCGACATACTGTGCCCCCTTAGTTAATCCGGACCCTTCCGGTCCTCCGCTTCCGTCGGGATAGTGTAGATTCGTTCCGCTGTGCAGCAGGATCGATTTTCCCCTTGCTCTGATGTCAGAGCGCTCAGCTTGGTGCCGCCCACAATGACACGCCCCCTGCTGCTCCCACCCACCGCGCTCTGTAATGGCGGATTCTGAAGTTTTTCAGTTAGACTGGGGCTCAGGTGATGGCGTAGCTCAATTAACAGTCTCGTGCCTAACGGTTATGAAGTGATTACCTCAGGGGATGGCGGCCATCTTTACTCCATTATAACCAATGGGGAAAAGTCACTTTCAATAGTTTTCAATGGAGAATGGATTTTTCTTTAATAAAGTCAATTTTCAAGATTTTTCATCCAAGTTTTCACAGTTTTGGGCTCCAATCACGGCACACAATACCCGGTATACGGGCTGGCTAGATCCTGTTCGTGACGCCAATTGTGACGCCCAAGAGACCGGGGTACCCAGCACCGGACCAATGGGGTCTGTCTCTTGAGGGGGGTGTCACGGGTGGCTTGACCCGGTGCTGTGGCCTCAGGCAATGCACAGTGTAAAGGGTATCGTGAGGGAACAGGCACTTACTTGATCAGCAGCAGGTTCTCCCAGCGGTGATGATCCCAATCCTGGATAGATGGCTATTGTCCAAATGAAAGACTGAGGCACTGAAACGTTTAACCAGTTTACTTTAACAAAAAAGGATTTACAACTAGTCCTGTCACCGGAGTCTGTATGGGAACTCTGAGTTACTTTGACCCTGCCGGGGTCTTCGCCTCTTATTGTACGCAATATCTGTGTGGCCCTGCTGCTGTATGTGAACTGGCTGCCGGCCCAATCTGTCCCCTCCGGGTCCTGGTTCGACGGGCAACCCGAGTCCTTTAATCGGCTTACCCCCTCCAGGAGTACCGCTGAACTCTGTGTCTGTTGCTGCGTCCGACCCTAGTGAAGCTGATATCACCTCACGTTTTTCCGGTTGCTGTATTATATGTAATGAATACAGCCACGGATCCGGTATCCATCTTTGCGCCTGTTCTGGGTAGTGATTAATGCTACCCGGTTCTCACAATGTCCTTTTTCTCTATCCCTCTTCTCCTCAGGCCGGTGATTTAGGCCTGGTAACAGTCACAGGGCTGTTAGAGATTCAACTGTATGACCTCTCACTTTCAGCTCCTTAGCCCAACTGCCAGTTCTTCTCTCAGACCAGAATGGATCAAGGGGAGTCTCTGGAGCTCCCCCTTCTGGCCGGAGGTGGTAGTGCAGTCTTGCTATTTTAGTATTTGCATTTACTGTCAGTAACTATTTTTGTGGCAAATACCCCTAGGGGTGCCACACACATTTTCAGTTTTTTTAATCTTAGGCTACTTTCACACTAGCGTTAACTGCAAACCGTCACAAATCGTCTTTTTTCCAAAAAAAGGATGCGTCAAAAAAAGTGGAAAACGTATGCAACGCATACAGCATTTCGACGGATCCGTCGCAAATCCGCTAAACGGTTCCGTCGAAATACTGGATACGTTGCATCCGTTGCATCCGTTTTTACCATCCGTTGCATTCGTTTTAACGACGGATCCATTTTTAAAATGGGAGGCACCCAAATTTGATTGGCTACTGGAAAATAAGGAAAACTATATACTGACTGTATTTACAGCCCATCTTTGAGGGTTTTAGTTTAGTAGCAGAGATGGAAGGTGTACTTGGTAGGATTGCGAGTTTGGTAACTGACGTTATATTTGAGGCGAATCGCCTGGATATTATAGTGCGGGAGAAGGAGGCGGCAGCAGAAAGACGGAGGATGCTTCTGCAGCAACAGAGACTGAGACGACTCTGGATACATCCGATCAATGAGCTGCGGATGACCAGGGGTCTCCAGTCCACTCTCTACCTGGAGTTGCGGCACAACCCACACAAATTCTTCAATTACGTACGGATGAGGATGGAACATTTTGACTATTTGGTTGAAAAACTAGGGGATGTCATACAAAGGCAGGACACAAGGATGAGGCTTGCCATCACACCGGCGGAGCGGCTCCTGGTGACACTGCGGTAAGCATCTTTTTTTTATGTCATTGCTCATATTGAATGTTAGATTACATGCTGCAGACAATACTGCGCTGACACATTGCGTACCATTTTCTGCAGCATGTAATTTTTTTATTGTTTGAGGCCATTCCACTGCTTTTTTTTATGTCATTGCTCATATTGAATGTTAGATTACATGCTGCAGACAATACTGCGCTGACACATTGCGCACCATTTTCTGCAGCATGTAATTTTTTTATTGTTTGAGGCCATTCCACTATTTTACACCTGTTTCATGCAGGTTTTATTGTGCGCCCCGTCATAAAAAAATTGTCACAGTGCCATTTATTGAAACTTTACCAGGAAACAAAAAAATCAAAATGTTGTTGGTCTGTGCAATTTTTTCTAACATTTATTTTTTTTTCTACAGCTTCCTAGCTACGGGTGAATCTCTGACTTCGCTCCATTACCAATTCCGGCTGGGGATTTCCACTATTGGCGGAATAGTGAAGGACACATGTCGGGCTATTTGGGACACTTTTCAGCCGGATTATATCCCCCAACCATCAATGGACATCTGGTTGAGAAGTGCAGAACAGTTTGAGAAAATTTGCAATTTCCCAAATTGTGTTGGTGCCGTTGACGGGAAACACATAAGGATTTCTAAACCGGCAGGAACAGGCTCTGAGTACTACAATTATAAGAAATACTTTTCTATTGTACTTATGGCTATTGCAGACGCCAACTGCCGATTCCTTGCTGTGGACATAGGAGCCTATGGCCGGTCCAACGATTCTCAAGTTTTTAAAAACTCTCCAATGGGTCGTTGCCTGTATGGAGAGACATATGATTTCCTGCCAGCCAGACCACTCCCAGGAACAAGTGAACCAGCCATGCAATATGTTTGTGTAGGTGATGAAGCGTTTCAACTCTCGCCGCACCTACTTAAACCATATAGTAGCCGTGACTTAAACCGTACCAAACGGGTATTTAATTACCGCCTTACTAGAGCAAGAAGAGTAGTAGAGTGTTCTTTTGGTATTTTGACGGCAAAGTGGAGAGTTCTGCTGACGGCAAGAAAACTGCAAACCAAAACTGTAGACGATGTTGTTAAGGCATGTGTGGTGCTCCATAACTTTGTCCTTTCAAAGGAGCCCGTTTCCTTGGATGACGAAGAATTGGAGACATCCTTGTGGGATTACCGCAGTACCTCTGCTCGCTCCACAGGTTCTGTTACCAGGATGAGGGACCAGTTTACGGATTATTTTGTGTCACCTGTTGGGCGGATTCCATGGCAAGACATCATTGTGTGACATGTTTTTCATGGGTTTTGTTTATGTAAAAAGTTTGTTTCTCCCCAAAAAAAAAAAAGTTCCAAAAGCGTGGTTTTCTTGGTAATAAAACCAATATGTTATACCTTTCAAACGTCTGGTGTTTATTTTTATTTTACCTTTTTTAATAGTTATATTACCTTAATGAATCCACACACACAAAGAGTAGAATTTTAATCAGACCGAATTATATTTGAACTCTTTTTAAAAAAAATTTTCTTTGCAAAAAACATATATAGTTTTTCTCTTAACTTTTCACATTTTTTTTTTTAAATTTAGAAACTTTATGTACAATGTTACAAATCTTCAAAGTGTGGGGTGGAGATACGAGGGGAGGAGGGGCTGGAAGGTTGGACCACGTCGATAGGTGGGGAAACCCTACTTGTTTGGGGTGCAGTGGAAGGGTGGTTAAAAGCAGGAGGCTGACCAGAAGGGGGTGGTGTTGGGGTAGGTGGAAAACTTAATGGGGAAGGAAAGCTGGGCAAGGAAGAAAACAGTGGGGAAGACATTTGGTTTGTGGGCCGGGATGGGTATTGGGACTGGGTTGGGTATTGGGACTGGGTTGGGTATTGGGACTGGGTTGGGTATTGGGACTGGCGTGGATATTGGGACTGGGTTGGGTAATGGGGGGCATGGTGTGGAAATGGGGCCTGGGGTGGGACCTGGTGTGGAAATGGGGCCTGGGATGTGTGGGGAGGTGTGGGGGTAGATTGGGGTTCGTGGAGGGCCTTAAGTAGAGCATTATGGCAGGTATTCATTACCCGCATCTGTTGCTCAAAAGAAAGCTTCTCCATGCTCCTGAGCATGGATTGGAAAAAAAGATTGGCCGGAGATTGACTTACATCTAAATGCAGCCTATCCAAGCGACTGCTGGTTTCATGGCTTGTTTCACTGATGCGTGATTGCACCATGTTGAAACCAGCAGTCACTTGCTCTCCCAAAATTTTGAAAGAGCTTTGGAAGGATGCATTTAGATGTAAGCATAGCTCCTTTCCTGACCCCTCTGTCGCTGCCGCCACGAACCTAATGGTGGTCTAGAGGTGGCAGGTTCAGAGGGGTTGGGTAAAGGGAACGCTATCTGTTGAGCATCACATTCGAGTAACGAAGGCTGCAATAATGCTCCAGTGCTTGAGGTGGATGAAGTGGAGGCGACAGAGGGGTCAGAGGTGTGAGGCCTACCGACATGGCCCTCGGTGGCGGACTCAGGAGGGATCGCTCCAGAGGGCGCAGAG
Organism: Ranitomeya imitator; assembly: GCF_032444005.1. Classification (NCBI taxonomy): domain Eukaryota; kingdom Metazoa; phylum Chordata; class Amphibia; order Anura; family Dendrobatidae; genus Ranitomeya; species Ranitomeya imitator. The sequence continues at coordinate 703,467,403 of NC_091284.1, read as the reverse complement.
CAAGATGCAGGCGCACGGTGGCTGGAGAAGGTGCTGTGAAAGAAAAAACAAAAACAATTAATATATTGATATAAAAAAGCCCTGACTGAAACCAAACTTTAGTTAGACAGGTTAACATGGTTATTAGTGGGCTGTAGAATACTTACACTCTACTCAGCATGGTTCGCCTCAGGAAGGAGAGGGCAGGGGCGTATCGATAGCTCTTCTTCTTCCTTCCTGCTGAGCCACTCAGGGCCTGCATCTCCTCGTTAAATTCCCTCTTAAAGCGATCTGTCAGTGACCGCCACCGCTTCCTAACCTTGCCACTAGGGTTGAGCGAAATGGGTCGGCCAGATTCAGAAGTCACCGACTTTTGGCAAAGTCGGGTTTCATGAAACCCGACCCGACCCCTGTGTGGGGTCGGCCATGAGGTCGGCGATCTTCTGAACTGGAATCGGAATTCCGATACCGATTTCCGATATGTTTAAGATATCGGGAATCGGTATCGGAATTCAGATTTAAGTGTAAAATAAAGAATAAAAAAAAAAAATATTGCTATACTCACCATCGGACGTGCCCTGGTTGTAACCGGGAGCCTTCCTTCCTAAGAATGAGCGCCTGAAGGACCTTTCGATGACGTCGCGGCTTGTGATTGGTCGCGTGAGCGGTCACATGTGCGTCACGCGACCAATCACAAGCCGCGACGTCATCGAAAGGTCCTTCAAGCGCTGATTCTTAGGAAGGAAGGCTGCGGGTTAGAACCAGGGCGCGTCCGAGGGTGAGTATATACCTATTAGGAATATACGGTTACGGTTTGCTGAATGTTCAGCAGCAGCAGCAGGAGACTGAAATAAAGGAAAAAAAAGGAAAAAAAATTATCTTTAATGTAGGCATATGTTTTCTGTGTTGAGTTATATATGAAAATCTGTTTTGTGTATGGTGCAGTGTGATGTGTGAAGCAAGTGTTTCGCCACTACTTACACTTGGTTCCTCCTCCACTTGCATCTCTCCACCCATCTCGGCCTCTTCTGACAGCTCCTCATCTGATTCTGATTCCTGTTTAAACATAATAAATGCATGTAGTGAATAAAAATGATGTAAATTTAAAGAAAAAAATACAATTTTTTTTGTTTACTTATCAATACACGCTGTTGCTGTGGAGGAGGGCTGTCAGAAGAGGACATTGTGGCTGTGGGATGGCCGTTGGCTGTGGTCCTGGTGGGAAGGCCGTTGGCTGTGGTCCTGGTGGGAAGGCCGGTGGCTGTGGTTCTGGTGGGAAGGCCGTTGGCTGTGGTCCTGGTGGCTCTGTAAGTTAAAAGACACTTGCAATCTGCTCTACACATTGAAGTAGCAGATTTGGGGTCTTCAAAACTTACTTTTAAAGATTTTAATATGTGGTCCTGGTGGGATAGCCGGTGGCTGTGGTCCTGGTGGGATAGCCTGTGGCTGTGGTCCTGGTGGCTCTGTAAGTTAAAAGACACTTGAAATCTGCTCTACACATTGAAGTAGCAGATTTGGGGTCTTCAAAACTTACTTTTAAAGATTTTAATATGTGGTCCTGGTGGGATAGCCGGTGGCTGTGGTCCTGGTGGGATAGCCGGTGGCTGTGGTCCTGGTGGGAAGGCCGGTGGCTGTGGTCCTGGTGGGAAGGCCTTTGGCTGTGGTCTTGGTGGCTCTGTAAGTTAAAAGACACTTGAAATCTGCTCTACACATTGCAGTAGCAGATTTGGGGTCTTCAAAACTTACTTTTAAAGATGTGAGGATGTGGTCATGGTGGGCTGGTCCGTGGATGTGGTCCCTAGTGTATCTGTAATAACTATAATGTATTTATAGTTAGACCACCCCCCGAACTAGGTAACGTTTAACGATAAACACCCTGCTAAAATGATGTGAGAAATGTTCATTAAGGTGAACACCAAAACCCAAAAACAGGTGCACGTTATACCATTCATTTCCATGTCCAAAAAAATATATTTTGAAATGTGAACCCACCATGTAAAAATATTTTTACCACATTTTATTTTCTAAAATAACCTCCCCCAAAAACCTTTAAAGATAACCTTTATTAAAAAATGAGCCCTCAACCAACTCTGTATTGCATGTGTAACCATTGGTACATACACCAGTTTTAAATTTACCTTTCTGAAATTATACTACAGACATTTTTTTAATAAACATTTTATTTTATTTTTTTTTTCGCTTTTTTTTTTACATCACAATTAGGAGCTGAAATGCTCTTTATTTTAAATACAAGTACATCAACTGGGAATGGTTTCAACAATGAAAAAATCAACACTTTAAAAAAAAAAACACTCACACATTCTAACCACAAGCTGCAGACCACTAGACTTTGCAAAAATACATCCGATTTAAAAAAAAAAAAAAAAAATTTAAGAAGAAAAAAAAACAAAACACATTTAAAACAAAGGCTGCACCGACCACTATGCTTAGTAAATACATCAGAAAAAGGCCATTAACCAATATGGCATGGACAAATGCACATGCAATCAACAAGACGCACACAAACATGCCTGCAAGCACACAGGTGCAGTCATAACACAAGCATAACACATGAACAGGCATAAGATTGGCGAAGGCCTAATAAGGTGCAGCCACGTGAAGACATACATACAAAAGCACACAGCCGTACGAAAATACACACATACACACAAGAGCACATAGGGCTTATGCAAATACACACAGATGCACAAAAGCACACAGGCGGACCCAAACACGAAACGCATACGCACGCACAAACACACACACACACACACAAAAGGTCAGGCCTCAGGGTGGATCTGGACTCTAGCAGGGCACTGGCTCTTGCAGGACGACGGCAGGCCTCAGGTTGTATTCAGGTTTTAAGCTCTTGCTGTAGTCAGTACGTCATATACAGACACAAATGCACACACGCACAGACATGCAGACACATGCACACAGACGCACACAAAAATGGCAATACTCACACTGTTTCTATGGTGGCTAGAGTCTGGTGTGGCAAGAGTGTAGCTTGCAGGTTGGAGTGTAGCTGGCAGGCTAGGCTCTTGCTGGCAGGCTGGGGTCTTGCTGGCAGGCTGGGGTCTTGCTGGAAGGCTGGGGTCTTGCTGGCACGCTTCTTCTCTCTCTGTCTTCTTGTTGGCATATGTGGGGTTGAAGGCCCAGGCCAGGTTTATATAGATTTGGGGGTGTCTGGCCAATTGGCTACAAAATCCTGCTTCTGAGCATGCTCAGTATAAAAAAACGTATTGCAGCGCTGCATTGCGTCGTACGACGTGTCTCAACGGATCCGTCGCTCATAGGCTTCCATTGTAGCCAACGACGCATGCCGCAGGATGCGTCACAACACTTTTTTTGTCGGAGACAAAAAACGTTACAATCTACATTTTTTCCAGACGACGTGTCGCCAAATTTCGACGCATACGTCGTATGACGTACACGGCGGATGACAATACATCGCAATGCGTCGCCAATACAAGTCTATGGGGAAAAAACGCATCCTGCAAGCACTTTTGCAGGATGCGTTTTTTGTGCAAAACGACGCATTTTAACGTATTGCAGTTAACGCTAGTGTGAAAGTAGCCTTATATGTGCTTTTTGCAGCTCTAAAAAAAATTCTAATTTGGATATTCCAATAATTTTTGTCTTTTTTTTTCTTAATACATGGGTTTGTGCAGTTTTTTGTAATTTGTTTCTGATATTGGGAGAGATGTAAAGAAAAATATGACTGTTCATTTTTCACTTTAGTTTTTACAAGGGCAGGGGTAGAAACAGCGATTCGGACTTGCAGTGTTTCTCCTAGGACCCAGCAGCTCTTTTTTTTTTTTCCCAACACTATCAGCTGGTTCAGCCCTGTATATACAGCAATAGAAAAGATAAAAATGGTGACAAACGTGTTTATCTTCTCTGTGGGAAGTTGTGCAAGCTTCTAAAGGTACCGTCACACATAGCGACGCTGCAGCGATACCGACAACGATCCGGATCGCTGCAGCGTCGCTGTTTGGTCGCTGGAGAGCTGTCACACAGACAGCTCTCCAGCGACCAACGATCCCGAGGTCCCCGGTAACCAGGGTAAACATCGGGTAACTAAGCGCAGGGCCGCGCTTAGTAACCCGATGTTTACCCTGGTTACCATCCTAAAAAGTAAAAAAACAAACGCTACATACTTACCTACCGCTGTCTGTCCTCGGCGCTCTGCTTCTCTGGTCTGGCTGTGAGCGCTGGGCAGCCAGAAAGCAGAGCGGTGACGTCACCGCTCTGCTTTCCGGCTGACCGACGCTCACAGCCAGAGCAGGAGGAGAGCAGAGCACAGCGCTGGAGGACAGACAGCGGTAGGTAAGTATGTAGTGTTTGTTTTTTTACTTTTAGGATGGTAACCAGGGTAAACATCGGGTTACTAAGCGCGGCCCTGCGCTTAGTTACCCGATGTTTACCCTGGTTACCAGCAAAGACATCGCTGAATCGGTGTCACACACGCCGATTCAGCGATGTCTGCGGGGAGTCCAGCGACGAAATAAAGTTCTGGACTTTCTTCCCCGACCAGCGATCTCCCAGCAGGGGCCTGATCGCTGCTGCCTGTCACACTGGACGATATCGCTAGCGAGGACGCTGCAACGTCACGGATCGCTAGCGATATCGTCTAGTGTGACAGTACCTTTACACTGCATTGACATTTTAGAATGTGAATGCAAAGTAAAGTGAGGACTGCCCGGATATTTACATAACCAAAAATAGTCCTCACCTAATGGTATAAAGATCCTCTTCAATTTTAACAACATGTAACCAACAGCAACATTGAAGTACCAACAGGATCAAATTTTAAAAAATATATAAAGTTTTATTACAATATTTTAAAATTAGATAATATACAAATCAATATATACCAGATAAATTTAAATAATGATGACAGGGTTACAAAATACCCTGTCAAACATGGAGCAATAGGTAATGATGACAGAGAATATAGAGAATATGCCCGGATATTTAGTCGGTAGGCTGTCTCGAAATAGGTAAAGAGAACCTCCAGACTTTCCACTTTATGAGGCACATCGTTTGGCTCAGTTTACTGTGGCATTTAAAGGGGTTGTCCAGCCTTATGCCACAAGTCTGTAGTCACTCTGTTACTGTATACTTGTGAATCCTCGCATAGAGCGCATTACGTGGTGCCAGCGCCCGGGACTTGTATGTGATTTGCATGCATACAGTTACATATCAACTAGATAGGCGCAGTCTCACTCAGTGCAAGTGTATTGAACAAGGAAGGGCAAGTCTAGTGAGAATGTGGCCAATAGTATGCAAATTACATACTTGTGGTCACATGACCACCCAGCCCCGACTTCGGATGTGAGGATTCACAAGTCTGCAGTCATATAAAGTGACTGCAGACTTGTAGCCTAAGGTCAGGCAATCCTTTTATTGAATAACACAGGTTTACAAAAAATATATATTTTTCAGGTTCCTAGGTTTTTGAATGGATTTAGGGTAATTTGAGGGTGCTGAATTAAAAAATCCCATTACTTCTCTGAAATTGGTTCTAGGTTTTGAGATAAATCAGCCATGAAAGTAATGCATTCTCCCTGCTACTTGCAATTTCAATGGCCGATCCTTTTGTTATCAGCGGAGATAAGCTGCTGCCAGAAGAGCCTGGCAGCAGCTTTCTTCTCTCTCTCTACTGATACCACAAGAGTGGATAAGTGAGTATTCTTTTGGTATTTTTCTTGTTTTTTTTTACCTAGGGCTTCATAGGCAGCCTATACTACATTGCTGCCCGAGTGCAATGCCACAACCACTTATCACTTATGAGTTAGTGGTTTGAATATTAATTTTAGGAATCAAACTAAAGTTACAATTTACAATTCAACTTTTCATGCAAATCTCAGTGACATTTGCTGTAGCAAAATTATTTATCCGTCCAAAAGTAATGGGGCACCTACACCTTACACATAAAGGAGCTTTTGCATGCAGGTTCTCGGCCATGGAAACTCATACCATGACATCCCCTGGGCATAAGTTTTGTACTGTGTTAATACTAGAGGAGTTTTGCAATTTTACATGGTTTGCCATTTGGTGGAAATAGACGCAAGGCTCTTCTGTCCTCTAAGGCAAAACTTAACATCATAAGAGAGGGGCCCACATTCATCCTTGGGGCCTTGTCTGTCACCAGATCTTAATTTTAAAATTGGGAAATAAATCTTTAAAAAAGGATTTGATATATCTTTTCAAAGTAAGTACATTGGCCTCGCCAGGTCTAAGAAGTCTATTCTATAAGGTATGCAGTTCATTATTGTGAACTATGATGACAAATCCTCTTTTATTCCATTCAGTGTCATTTTTATTTCCCATTTCCTTAGAAAATGGACCTTGTGCTGGTGCCACAGAAAGCCTACGGAAACTTTTATGAAGGAGACTGCTACCTCCTGCTCTCTGTAAGTGGCTCAATAAAGACAGTCTGTCCATAAAACTTAGCCTTTGGCTTAAGCCTTCATCAGGAACACATTACACAATATGCTGAGTAGCTAAGGGAAGTAAAAACAATATAATCAATATGTAAACAGAAAACGAATAGGATGTCAGTACGGACAATTGGCGAGCCTCAAGGTAAGCAAACAGAGGACGCTGCCAGCAAAGCTATTACCAGGGCACAGAATCCCGTAAATGTAGAGCTGAAACTGACTATACCAAGCTTTTGTCAACTCCGACGTCCTCTCTACTGACTTTAAAAATGATTCATGAATGATGTGACCTTCAAGGTCACACGTGAAAACTGTCATTGATTGTTCATCCTTAACTTCCAGACAAGAAAATCTGGCAATTCCTTGTTCTACGATATCCATTACTGGATTGGAAACGACTCGTCTCAAGATGAGCAGGGCTCAGCAGCCATATACACTATTCAGCTGGATGACTTTTTGGGTGGTAGCCCAGTCCAACACCGGGAGGTACAAGGACATGAGTCAGAGGCATTCAAGGGATACTTTAAACAGGGGATCATGTGAGTAGTGGCAGAACCAGACATTGATGAGCTGGACGAATCTTGGTTAAGTTCTATGGTAGGCCGCCATATGTAACGGAGCTTCAAGGTTTACATTCTATTTATGTGACATATTTATATTAATTATTTACTACGTTTTTATTGTATCTTTACAATTCCATTACTTAGCTGTTCACTTGTATGATTTCAGCATTATTCTCCTTCACTCCATTGCAACTCATTGAATTGGTTTTGTAAAACAATTAAAGGGTTCTGCACTTTTAAGGTGCCCATAAATCTTAGATAGCTGCAGATCCAACAATTGTACGGCTGACAACAGTCTTTCCCATCTCCCCCATATACATGAACGCTTGTTTCAATAGCAAAATAGAGGAGAAAGCTGCTGATGAACACTTTGGCCGAGGCTTAACTCTAGGGAAAAAAGGATAAGGGGTTTAAAGAGGACCTATCACCAACAATTCCCCTGCCTTTTTTTATGTTAATATGTTACTAATAAATAAACTGAATTCTAAATTAATTAAAAAAAAAACCAGGGAGGAAAGGCCTTTTATTGATTGGCAAAATATGCAGATGATACGTAAGTCCGACAGTCAGTTAAGTTACCCCCATTTTCGGACATATCTAGCACTGCACAGCAGGGAAGTGACGTATGTGCCCTGATAGTGTGGTCTGACTGCTCAGAGCAGATACCGTGTTCAGTGTTGTGGAGTGAGCGCCCAGGAACACACTGCTGCTTTATTCTAAAGGTACCTTCACACTCAGCAACTTTGCAACGAGAATGACAACGATCCGTGACGTTGCAGCGTCCTGGATAGCGATCTCGTTGTGTTTGACACGCAGCAGCGATCTGGATCCCGCTGTGCCATCGCTGGTCGGAGCTAGAAGTCCAGAACTTTATTTGGTCGTCAGGTCGGCGTTTATCGTCATGTTTGACAGCAAAAGCAACGATGCCAGCAATGTTTTTACATGGAGCTAACAACCGGCGAGAACGATGTGAGTCGCCGTTACGTCACTGGATCGCTCCTGCATCGTTCTGGAGTTGCCGGTGTTTGACGTCTCTACAGCGACCTAAACAGCGACGCTCCAGCGATCGGCTCGTTGTCTATATCGCTGCAGCGTCGCTGAGTGTGACGGTACCTTTAGACTTTTCCCTGCCTGTCTGCAGCTTCACTATCTGTCATTGTCACACTAGTCTGTGATTGGAGGGAAACCGCTCTTCTCAGAGCAAAGACCAGTGTGATGGTGATAGAGAAGCTGCCCAGGCAGGGACCACTGTAATATAATTATCGCTGCTTCAGTAGCGGTGATCGGTATCCTAAGAAAGTGCAGCAATGTCCTCGGGACATCCACGATAACACTTCTTAGTCTATCTCTTCACTAAACAGTAATAACTTGTGAGATCTCACCCATTAGTGAGGACAGAGACCAATACGTGTTCCAATACGCACAGCTCCCGGGGACACCGCTGCACTTATTCAGATGACCGATCACCGCCGCTCCAGCAGCCATAGGTCTATTATCACACTTGTCAATGCCTATCATCAGCTTCATTATCTATCTCTACCACACCAGTCTTGCTCCTACTGGAGCTTTTTCACACTGATCACAGCACAGACCAGTGTGACAATGACAGGTAGTGACGTCAGAAAGGCAGGGAAAAGTCTTCTAATAAAGCAGCACTGTGGCCTTGCGAGCAGCGTTCTTCCTGCCTCTCTGCCTTTAAACACACACATGTAAATAAATATATTTTTTCATAAAACTAGATTTTTGGTGATAGGTCCTCCTTAAGTTCAAGCTATGAGATCCTTGTCTCTGCCAGCATCATCTGTCGGGGTATTTTCAGGAGATCCCCATTAACAGATGGTAGACTGGTCATGCCAAAATTGGTGTGTTTGGGTAATATCATTTTTATGTATGGTGTATTTAAGATATGCCATCTTTGTGGGATCATTTTGTGATTATAGGCAAGTTCCTACATGTTGTCAGGCTCTGTTAAGTACCACTTCACTATATTTTTACCATTTACCATAATGTGTCCATGTACAGAATTTTCCTTTCTGTCTCCCTTAGCTATAAGAAAGGAGGAGTAGCATCTGGGATGAAACATGTAGCCACCAACACATATGACGTAAAGAGACTGCTTCATGTAAAAGGGAAAAGAAATGTCACTGCTACTGAGGTAAATATAGATAAATAATAGATACTTCCTTTAACATAAAGCATTTTACTAAAATAATGCCAAAGTGTTACTTTATAGATTGGAAGCTCTCACGAGCAGGGTCGTCTTATGTCGCTTTAATTATTGTATTGTTAACGTTGTTACTTATGCTGTTGTGTTTGAAACTGTTAAACTGTAATGCGCTGCAGAATATGTTGGCGCTATATAAATAAAGATTATTATTATTATTACTTAGATATTACTGAGGCAAATAATGTTTGGTCTCTGCTGCCCTTTTAAACTAACTACCAATTCTTTTATAATCATCCGTAAACTTGGAAACTAATATTTGAGCACTTTTATGTGGGCATAGCATTATTTGAATGTAGTAATTATCATCCTTGGTGCATTGTGGAGAGCAGATGCCTGTATCTAAGGAAGAATCAGGTATTTATCTATATTTTATCTATTATTTATCTGTCTGCAATACCAGGAAGTACAGGCTGTAAGATTATGAGCATTGAGCTAGCAGACGGTGTCGCTAAGATCTGCAAATGATCAAATATTCAAGTACCTAGCTCCAATCTGTGACATGTGGAAGGGGCATTAATATTAGATTGAAAGAACATTTTTTTAGCCACATGAAACCTCAAAAATTTGATCAAGTCTTAAGGTACCGTCACACATAACGATTTCTTTAACGATATTGTTGCTTTTTGTGACGTAGCAATGATATAGTTAACAAAATCGTTATGTGTGACAGCGACCAACAATCAGGCCCTTGCTGGGAGATAGTTGGTCGCTGGGAATGATCAGGACCTTTTTTTTGGTCGCTAATCACCCGCTGTCATCACTGAATCGGCGTGTGTGACGCTGATCCAGCAATGTGTTCACTGGTAACCAGGGTAAATATCGGGTTACTAAGCGCAGGGCCGCGCTTAGTAACCCGATATTTACCCTGGTTACCATTGTAAAAGTAAAAAAAAAACAGTACATACTCACATTCCGGTGTCTGTCACGTCCCCCGCCTTCAGCTTCCCGCACTAACTGTGAGCGCCGGCCGTAAAGCACAGCGGTGACGTCACCACTGTGCTCTGCTTTACAGCCGGCCGGCGCTGACACAGTCAGTGCGGGAAGCTGACGCCAGGGGACGTGACAGACATCGGAATGTGAGTATGTACTGTTTGAATTTTTACATTTACAATGGTAACCAGGGTAAACATCGGGTTACTAAGCGCGGCCCTGCGCTTAGTAACCCGATGTTTACCCTGGTTACCCGGGGACTTCGGCATCGTTGGTCGCTGGAGAGCTGTCTGTGTGACAGCTCTCCAGCAACCACACAACGACTTACCAACGATCACGGCCAGGTCGTATCACTGGTCGTGATCGTTGGTAAATCGTTTAGTGTAACGGTACCTTTAGGTATTATGCCTAAAGGTACCGTCACACATAACGATTTCTTTAATGATATAGTTGCTTTTTGTGACGTAGCAACGATATCGTTAACAAAATCGTTCTGTGTGACAGTGACCAACGATCAGGCCCTTGCTGGGAGATCGTTGGTCGCTGGGAATGATCAGGACCTTTTTTTTGGTCGCTGATCACCCGCTGTCATCGCTGAATCGGCATGTGTGACGCCGCTCCAGCGATGTTTTCACTGGTAACCAGGGTAAATATTGGGTTACTAAGCGCAGGGCTGTGCTTAGTAACCCAATATTTACCCTGGTTACCATTGTAAAAGTAAAAAAAAACAGTACGTACTCACATACCGGTGTCTGTCACGTCCCCCGCCTTCAGCTTCCCGCACTGACTGTGAGCGCCGGCCGTAAAGCACAGCAGTGACATCACCGCTGTGCTCTGCTTTACGGCCGGCCGGCGCTGACACAGTGAGTGCGGGAAGCTGACGCCGGGGGACATGACAGACACCGGAATGTGAGTATGTACTGGTTTTTTTTTTTACATTTACAATGGTAACCAGGGTAAACATTGGGTTACTAAGTGCGGCCCTGCGCTTAGTAACCCGATGTTTACCCCGGTTACCTGGGGACTTCGGCATCATTGGTCTCTGGAGAGCTGTCTGTGTGACAGCTCTCCAGCGACCACACAACGACTTACCAACGATCACGGCCAGGTCGTATCGCTGGTCGTGATCGTTGGTAAATCGTTAAGTGTAACGGTACCTTAAGGCATCAAACAGTTCCTCCACAAACCATCAGAAGGCGTTTTATTACATGGGGCCTTGAGACAGACGTCCAAGTAAATCTGACCACCAATCTCAAAGGCTATGATAGTGCATAGCAAGAAGACATTAGAGGCTGGAATGAATGCCTGTACTCTTCAGTGATGCTTTCATCTTGGACACAATGATGGCCGAATATTGATCTAATGGCTACGTGAGCAATGCTATGCCTTCAGAGGGAACGTCACAAGAGTCCTAATCCCGTGATTATGGTGTAAGGTGGCATAATGATCAGTAGATAGACCCCTCTTGTCCGCATTGCAGGTACCTTAATAATTTAGCGTTACATTGATTTGGACGTGGAACTAGTGGTATGGCCAGTTCTCCAAGTAGGGCCTTTTTTTTACTTTGCAAAACCAGGCCCATGCTACCATCAGCAGCCTACGTGGGCCAAAATCTTGATGATTTGCCTAAGTGCATTCCTCAGACAACTAGTAATAACCTCATTGTTAGGAGCCAAGGTGTGTAAGTGTGAGTATTTCTGCGTGTAGTAAGGGATACAAACAGCTGAGGAGATAGAATAGCGCAAAATAGGGTCTTATCCGATAGTAATGACTAAAAATGGTATCAATATATAGTGACCTAATCCCAGGTTGTATGGCTGCTGCAGATCCACAGGTGATTTCACCAGAGAAATATGTAAAAGATGGAAAGTTTGTGGTCTGTATCTGCACTGCCAGGTGATGAAGAAACATCAAATGCAAGAGATAATGTAAAAAAATTTTTTTTAATTTTTCTACACGTTTTGAAGTGTAGCCCACTTCTTCAGGAAACAAAAACCCATATACTCAATACGGAATAATCGAGATGTTTTGAAACATTTGTTTCCATTGTTTAATGCATTGCATATCATCATTAACATGTCAATCAATTCTGTGATTTCCATAAATTTTGTTTCTTGGTGTTGCAATTTAGTTATTTAGGAGTTGATAATTTCAAATGCATCTAATAAATATCCAGCAATGTTTCTTCCACACTAGGATCATTGGCTTTCTCCATCTATAACATCATAAAATCTGCTCTATACATAGGTGGAGCTGAACTGGAGCAGTTTTAACCTCGGTGATGTGTTCTTATTGGACCTTGGCAAAGTTATTATTCAATGGAATGGGCCTGACAGCAACAAAGCAGAGAGAATGAAGGTATTTGACCATATGGTAAAATTGAAGGAAGACAGAGATATACAGTGGGGCCAAAAAGTATTTAGTCAGTCAGCAATAGTGCAAGTTCCACCACTTAAAAAGATGAGAGGCGTCTGTAATTTACATCATAGGTAGACCTCAACTATGGGAGACAAACTGAGAAAAAAAAATCCAGAAAATCACATTGTCTGTTTTTTTATCATTTTTTTTGCATATTATGGTGGAAAATAAGTATTTGGTCAGAAACAAACAATCAAGATTTCTGGCTCTCACAGACCTGTAACTTCTTCTTTAAGAGTCTCCTCTTTCCTCCACTCATTACCTGTAGTAATGGCACCTGTTTAAACTTGTTATCAGTATAAAAAGACACCTGTGCACACCCTCAAACAGTCTGACTCCAAACTCCACTATGGTGAAGACCAAAGAGCTGTCAAAGGACACCAGAAACAAAATTGTAGCCCTGCTCCAGGCTGGGAAGACTGAATCTGCAATAGCCAACCAGCTTGGCGTGAAGAAATCAACAGTGGGAGCAATAATTAGAAAATGGAAGACATACAAGACCACTGATAATCTCCCTCGATCTGGGGCTCCACGCAAAATCCCACCCCGTGGGGTCAGAATGATCACAAGAACGGTGAGCAAAAATCCCAGAACCACGCGGGGGGACCTAGTGAATGAACTGCAGAGAGCTGGGACCAATGTAACAAGGCCTACCATAAGTAACACACTACGCCACCATGGACTCAGATCCTGCAGTGCCAGACGTGTCCCACTGCTTAAGCCAGTACATGTCCGGGCCCATCTGAAGTTTGCTAGAGAGCATTTGGATGATCCAGAGGAGTTTTGGGAGAATGTCCTATGGTCTGATGAAACCAAACTGGAACTGTTTGGTAGAAGCACAACTTGTCGTGTTTGGAGGAAAAAGAATACTGAGTTGCATCCATCAAACACCATACCTACTGTAAAGCTTGGTGGTGGAAACATCATGCTTTGGAGCTGTTTCTCTGCAAAGGGGCCAGGACGACTGATCCGGGTACATGAAAGAATGAATGGGGCCATGTATCGTGAGATTTTGAGTGCAAACCTCCTTCCATCAGCAAGGGCATTGAAGATGAAACGTGGCTGGGTCTTTCAACATGACAATGATCCAAAGCACACCGCCAGGGCAACGAAGGAGTGGCTTCGTAAGAAGCATTTCAAGGTCCTGGAGTGGCCTAGCCAGTCTCCAGATCTCAACCCTATAGAAAACCTTTGGAGGGAGTTGAAAGTCCGTGTTGCCAAGCGAAAAGCCAAAAACATCACTGCTCTAGAGGAGATCTGCATGGAGGAATGGGCCAACATACCAACAACAGTGTGTGGCAACCTTGTGAAGACTTACAGAAAACGTTTGACCTCTGTCATTGCCAACAAAGGATATATTACAAAGTATTGAGATGAAATTTTGTTTCTGACCAAATACTTATTTTCCACCATAATATGCAAATAAAATGTTAAAAAAAACAGACAATGTGATTTTCTGGATTTTTTTTTTCAGTTTGTCTCCCATAGTTGAGGTCTACCTATTATGTAAATTACAGACGCCTCTCATCTTTTTAAGTGGTGGAACTTGCACTATTGCTGACTGACTAAATACTTTTTTGCCCCACTGTATCTATCCGGTTCAGTCTTTTTCTTGCACCTGGTAAATTTGTTCAATGTGTCCAATGACCAGTGCCATGGACAGTCACAGATAGAGGAGGGTTCTTTTGCCAAAACAGTATAAAACAGCTCCCTATGTCTATCTTTACAGTCTACCAGTAATTGTAAGCCATAAAAGTATAACAGCTCAATAGAAATGAGGTAACTGCTAGCTTCTTAAACTGCCAGTTTAAGGGAAGCAATCCTCCGACTTAGCTAATACACAATAAAATATTAGCAGGGGGTTGATTAGTGCCAAAATGGACACCTCACTAGGATCATGTTACTTAAAGGGATTGTGTCAGGTCCACCATGCCCTCCAACCCAGCAGCATTCACTTATTTAGAGAAATCATTTATACTGTCCCCGATAACGTAATTTGCAGGAGTTGTCTTCATCGCCAGCTACTGCAAATCTCGCGCTTCTGCACCTCACAATTCGGCAGCATCACTGCACCTCTTCTGGCGGGTGTACGCTATCCGGCTTCAGAGGTGCACTGCGCATGACCATAATAATAATAATAATAATTTTTATTTATACAGGTTCTGAGGCGTGATAACATGGAAAGAAGGTTGATTGGCCTGGGGCAACTAACGAGGCAAGTAACGCCCCATCGACTAGTCAAAGCCCTAATTGCATAAGAAACGGGGACCTCATTTTTAGAGAGAAATGTTATACAGGATTTGTTAAACAGTGAATTTACTCATAAATAAGTGAATGCTGCTGGGTTGAATGGCATGGGGGACCTGATAGGTTCACTTTAAAGGATTGTAGCATTTAATTGATTACACAGCAATGATAGGAGCTTAGACTGATTGCTGCTGTATAAAGCCAACACCTTCCCTGTGTGGACCAGATTAGTAAGGACAGGGCCGATTCTTCATAAACCCATATACTAATATGATTATCTCTGTGCATTGTCAAAAGGGAATGTTATTGGCCAAAGACATACGTGACCGAGAAAGAGGAGGTCGGATGGAAATAGGCGTCATTGAAGGAGATAATGAACAAGCCTCACAAGACTTAATGAAACTTCTTATAAGTACACTTGGAGAGAGAACCCAGAGAATTGTCCCTGGGTGTGCTGATGAGGTTGCTGACCAAACACAAAAAGCTAACATCATGTTATACCAGTAAGTGCTTATCTCACTATTATCAAAGGGAACCTGACATTGGATGCATGGTCAAACCATGCCAAAACATGGTCAGCGTGAAAAGCCAAGTGTGGAACAAAAAATAGACGTGACTAGTCTGGTGTGGCCCCCGACTGATTTCCCCTCCTCCAGTTAATTGACAGGTATCTCCTAAAGTAGAAACATGGGTGTGATGACAGAGCATTTACTATTAGTTATGCCAGATGTCTATTTTCAGTAGGTCAAGAATCATAGACTGTTGTCATATGAGTCTTAAAGTTGATATTGATGAATGGCTGCTGTTTACCTCTTATATCAGCTCCTACAGTTTTACTATCTTTGGAGGGCAGGAACCCATGGTCATTGAACAATTAATGTTTGTTAATATGTTGATTGACCATTGTGTGGGTCTGTGTGGCTTGTTGACCTGAAGAGCAGTGAAGAGAAAAAGTATGCAGATTGATTAAATACTCAAACAATGATGGCTAAACTCATCCCACCTCCCCCCTGACCTGTGGATGATTTGATGATGATCTGAACCACAGATGTGGATATATATAAAAAAAAGATTTCTATCATTCTGCAAGATGGAATCAGAGGAGAGACTCTACAGAACTACAGCCAAGGTACCATGGCACCATCAAGGGGAACACAGATTTCAAAATTCTACAGGATGGCAGCTTAAGGAACTTCAGCCCTAGCTGGAGTAATACAGATCTGCTCGATTGAACATCACTGAGCCCATGGATACATTTGAGAAAGCCAGGATTGGGACCATCTGGTCACCTGGCCCCATGGATAAGTTTGGGGAAGCCAGGATTGGGACTTACCGGTCATCGGGCTCCGTGTAGATGTTCAGAGAAGCCAGGTTGGGACCCTCTGGTCACCTGGCTCCATGAGATTTTCTGAGAAGCCAGGTTGGGACCCTCCAGTCACCAGGCCATGTACCTCAATGGACTGTCAGCTTCCTAAACTTGTCGTTAACTCCTCTCTGTGAGTGCTCACCAAAAGCAGGGTGCCACTGGTAGGGGTAGTCGGCCCTGGAAGCCCCAAAGGTGCAGCCTCTCTAATCACGTCGAGACAACAGAAGGGTTAGACTCTGTAATTTGCACCATCTTGGGAATTTACTGGGACTGTTCTATTATTGACGTGGTTCAATAAATTATTTCCACACATTATTGCAACATACCCTCACCCTGTGTTGTCTGAGTAGTATTAGGCCTACGGGCATTCAGTGGCATGAGCCTTGGTCCATGCGTTCTTGGGCCAGAGGACAAGAGAACCCACTGCCCCCGTGTCTCCACAATGGGTGAGACCTGTCAATCAACTAGAGTGGTGGTAGCACGCTGGGGGTCGCACCAGACTAGTCACATCTATTCTATGGTCGCCAGCCGGCTTCTCACACTATGTTTTCTCTAGAATGCTTCAGGGAAAAACATACTTGGCTGAAAATATGCAGCCAGGCTCTGATTAATGCTGCCTATGGTTTGGGCAGTATGAATTGAGTGAGTGGTTCCATTTAAGCACACATACAATATGTATGTATTTAATTATTTGTACAGCAAGTGTGATATTAGAAATGATAAAAATATTCCAAAACACAAAAGGTAATGTGTGGGAATCTCCAAGGGCCTCTCTCACAAAGAGTCTGTAGCAATGCTGCTCATTTGGCTTTTGCTATTTTTTTGCAGATTTTCTGTGAAAACTTGAGGGGAGAATGAATGAAAGAGAAAAACGAAGTGGGGTCCCCCTATATTTAGAAACCAACCTGTCAAAACTCACAGGTGTAGGCTGCTATTCTCAGGCTGGTAAGGGGCCATGGATATGGGCACCCCAGCCTAAAAAAAGCAGCCCGCAGCTATTAGATGCCCCAATTCTAGAGCTTTGCTAGGTTCTTCCCACTTGCCCCGTTGCGGTGGCAAGTGGGGTAATGAGGGGTTAATGTCACCTTCCTATTGTAAGGTGACATTAAGCCAGCTTAGTAATGGAGAGGTGTCAGTAAGACACCTATCCATTACTAATCCTATAGTAGTTAAAGGGTTAATCAAACACCACACAGTAAGAAAAAAAGTCTTTTAATGAAATAAACAATATACACAGTTTTTCCATCTTTATTAGTCTGCCATTCCAAGCGAAGCCCTCGATCTCTTGGAAAAAATGTCAAAATAATAAACCAACAATATACCCATACCTGTCCGGCGTACAGTCAGTCCCACGCAGTAATCCATTTCTAGGGGAATGTACAGTTTACAACCGGGAGCGCTGCCAATGCGACCTCTCCCAGCTGTAAACTGCAGGGGAATTAATTAAATGCTGGGAGCGGAGCTTCAGTGGCTAGCGGTGACATCACCGAAGCTGCGCTCCCTGCCAGCCTGAACTAAAATGAATGCTTCAGCGTGGGAAAATCAGCTGGCATGCTGAAGAGTTCATTTTAGTTCAGGCCAGCAGGGAGCGCAGCTTCGGTGACGTCACCGCTAGTCACTGCAGCTCCGCTCCCAGCATTTCATTCATTCCCCAGTAGTTTACAGCTAGGAGCGGTCGCATTGGTCCATCAAAATACGCTGACATCTGTATAGACTCATTCATTCGAATGGGTCTACGTGTGTCAGTGTCTCCGGTATGTGTGAAAACTGTCACTACACGTACCGGAGGCACTGACATGTGAAACCGACCTAAGTCAGTATTTTACATCAGTATTTGTAAGCCAAAAGTAGATGATAAATACAGAAGTGATGACGTGTTTCTATTGTACTTTTTCTCTGATTGTTCCACTACTGGTTTTGGCTTTCACATATTGAGGTAAAATACTGACCAAACATGCGAATGTGGCCTAAGTTAGACTCATTCAAACGTTTGAGTCTCATATGTGACAAAAACAGACCGATTATTTTGATCAGACTCTGATCAGAGTTTGATCAGAGTGCGGTCCTAACGTCACCAGTTTTTTGGAGAAAAAAAAGTTTCTACACCTTTCTAAGGCCATATTCACACATTCAGTATTTGGTTAGTATTTTACATCAGTATTTGTAAACCAAAATCAGTGGAAATCAGAGGAAAACTATAATAGAAACACGTCACCACTTCACCCTCCCCTGATTTTTGCTTAGAAATACTGATTTAAAATACTGACCAAATACTATGTGTAAATGTGTCCTAACAGTCTGTGAAAATTGGACCTCACTTGAATGTTATCAGAGTGCGGTCCAATTTTATCATGGACCAATAGATTTGCATTTCTGATTTTGATCCAACATTTTCTGCACAAGTGTATGGCCCCATAGACGTTCACAGGTACGAGTGCTATATAATAAAATCATTGATAGCACTCGTATGCAAAAATCGGATGTCTGAATGAGGCCCTACTATTACCTTGTAATTGACTCACACCTACTGTCACTATATCTATTGTATGTGATTTTTTTTGTCGAGGCACACACTCATTGGACAATAAAGAAAACTATATTATCCAACTTCTCAGTGCACCTAATAACATGCAATTTACTCTTGTGCTAGTGTTTCAGATGCTGCTGGACAAATGGAGGTGAAAGAAATTGCAGCACGTCCATTAGTTCAAGAAATGTTGAATCACCAGGTAATAGCAGATGCTAAATGATACTTCATATTGCCTTGCTGGAAATGTCACGTGTCGTTTATACGTGTCCTATCTCTCTGACCGATCCTTCACTGTATGTTTTGCTGGTTCCTCCTCCTCTCACCTTCCCCTTACTGTTGGGGTTCCTCAAGGATCAGTCCTAGGCCCCCTCCTCTTCTCGTTGTATCATGCTCCTATTGGACAAACAATCAGTAGATTTGGTTTCCAGTACCATCTCTATGCTGACGACACCCAATTATACACCTCTTCTCCTGTTGTCACGCCGACCTTTTTAGAAAACACCAGTGATTGTCTTACTGCTGTCTCTAACATCATGTCCTCCCTCTATCTGAAACTAAACCTGTCAAAAACTGAACTCCTCGTGTTCTCTCCCTCTATTAACCTACCTTTGCCTGACATTGCCATCTCCGTGTGCGGTTCCACCATTACTCCAAAGCAACATGCCCGCTGCCTTGGGGTTATCCTTGATTCTGACCTTTCATTCACCCCCCACATCCGATCACTGGCTCACTCTTCTTACCTGCATCTCAAAAACATTTCTAGAATTCGCCCTTTTCTTACTTTCGACTCTGCAAAAACTCTTACTGTTTCACTTATTCATTCTCGTCTGGACTATTGTAACTCTCTACTAATCGGCCTCCCTCTTACCAAACTTTCCCCGCTCCAATCTGTCCTGAATGCTGCTGCCGGGATCATATTCCTCACCAACCGTTACACCGATGCCTCTACCTTGTGCCAGTCATTACACTGGCTACCCATCCACTCCAGAATCCAGTACAAAACTACTACCCTCATCCACAAAGCACTCCATGGCTCAGCACCACCCTACATCTCCTCTCTGGTCTCAGTCTACCACCCTACCCGTGCCCTCCGCTCCGCTAATGACCTCAGGTTAGCATCCTCAATAATCAGAACCTCCCACTCCCGTCTCCAAGACTTTACACGTGCTGCGCCGATTCTTTGGAATGCACTACCTAGGTTAATACGATTAATCCCCAATCCCCACAGCTTTAAGCGTACCCTAAAAACGCATTTGTTCAGACTGGCCTACCGCCTCAATGCATTAACCTAACGATCCCTGTGTGGCCTATTTAAAAAAAAAAAAAAAATCAGGTTCCTCGCATTATGTTCTCATTCACTTTATGCAGTATTAGCCCTCTGTGTCTGTACTGCTACATACTTAGGCAGTTAACTGGTTCATGCAGCTTTACATGAACACCCGAGCCTTACACTATGGCTGGTCCAAATAACTAAAGCAATTGTTACCATCCACCTCTCGTGTCTCCCCTTTTCCTCATAGTTTGTAAGCTTGCGAGCAGGGCCCTCATTCCTCCTGGTATCTGTTTTGAACTGTATTTCTGTTATTCTGTAATGTCTATTGTCTGTACAAGTCCCCTCTAGAATTTGTAAAGCGCTGCGGAATATGTTGGCGCTATATAAATAAAAATTATTATTATTATTATTATTATTATAGAATATTTTTGCTAAAAGTACCGTATTTTTCGGCGTATAAAATGACTTTTTAACCCCTGAAAATCGTCTCAAAAGTCGGGGGTCGTCTTATACGCCAGGTACTGCGTGTGCAGGGAGCGATCCTGGATGGTTCCCAGGGTCTGAAGGAGAGGAGACTCTCCTTCAGGCCCTGGGATCCATATTCATGTAAAAAATAAAGAATAAAAATAAAAAAATATGGATATACTCACGCTCTGACAGCCCCTGGCTCTCATCGTTGCAAGCGGCAGCCTCCGTTCCTAAGAATGCATTGAGCGTAGGACCTCCATGCAGTTATATAGAAAAAATAACAATCACAGAAACTATGAAGAGGGAAGGAAAATGGATATTTTTTTATAGGCAGTTTGCTTTTTAAATGTATACATTTTGTTGCTTGATCAATATTAGTGAAAGATTACAGTATGTATCATTTCCATACTCCTTCTCTAGGACTGTTACATCTTGGATCAGGGTGGGACCAAAATATATGTTTGGAAAGGAAAAGGGGCCACAAAAGCGGAACGGCAGACTGCAATGTCTAGAGCTTTGGTAAGTAGCATTGCATGTTACTAAGAACTGTTCCTGTATCTTTGACTAAGGTGTCATGACATGTTTCTTCTGTAGCACAGTGTTCCCCAACTCCAGTCCTCAAGAGCCACCAATATACACTGCTCAAAAAAAATAAAGGGAACACTAAAATCCCACATCCTAGATATCACTGAATGAAATATTCCAGTTGTAAATCTTTTTTCATTACATAGTGGAATGTGTTGAGAACAATAAAACCTAAAAATTATCAACGTAAATCACAACTAATATCCCACGGAGGTCTGGAGTTGTAATGATGCTCAAAATCAACGTGGAAAATGAAGTTATAGCCTGATCCAACTTCAGTGGAAATGCCTCAAGTTAAGGAAATGATGCTCAGTAGTGTGTGTGGCCACCACGTGCCTGTATGACCTCCCTACAATACCTGGGCATGCTCCTGATAAGGCGGCAGATGGTCTCCTGAGGGATCTCCTCCCAGACCTGGACTAAAGCATGAGACATGATGTCCCAGATGTGTACAATCGGATTCAGGTCTGGGGAACGGGTGGGACAGTCCATAGCTTCAATGCCTTCATCTTGCAGGAACTGCTGTCACACTCCAGCTACCTGAGGTCTGGCATTGTTCTGCATTAGGAGGAACCCAGCACCAACCGCACCAGCATATGGTCTCACAAGGGGTCTGAGGATCTCATATTGGTACCTAATGGCAGTCAGGCTACCTCTAGCGAGCACATGGAGGGTTCTACGGCCCTCCAAGGAAATTCCACCCCACACCATTACTGACCACTGCCAAACTGGTCATTCTGAAGGATGTTGCAGGCAGCAGATCACTCTCCATGGCGTCTCCAGACTCTGTCATGTCTGTCACATGTCCTCAGTGTGAACCTGCTTTCATCTGTGAAGAGCACAGGGCACCAGTGACGAATTTGCCAATCCTGGTGTTCTGTGGCAAATGCCAAATGTTCTGCATGGTGTTGGGCTGTGAGCACAACCCCCATCTGTGGACGTCGGGCACTCAGACTATCCTCATGGAGTCGGTTTCTAACCGCTTGTGCAGACACATGCACATTTGTGGACTGCTGGAGGTCATTTAGCAGGGCTCTGGCCGTGCTCCTTCTGTTCCTCCTAGCACAAAGGCTGAGGTAGCAGTCCTGCTGCTGGGTTGTTGCCCTCCTACGGTCCCCTCCACGTCTCCTGGTGTACTGGCCTGTGTCCTGGTAGTGCCTCCAGCCTCTGAACACTACACTGACAGACACAGCAAACCTTCTTGCCACAGTTTGCATTGATGTGCCATCCTGGATGAGCTGCACTACCTGAGCTTCTTGTGTGGGTTGTAGAGTCCGTCTCATTCTACCACGAGTGTGAAAGCACAACCAACATTCAAAAGTGACCAAAACATCATCCAGAGAGCATTGGTACTGAGATGTGGTCTGTGGTCCCCACCTGCAGAACCACTCCTTTAATAAGCGTGTCTTGATAATTGCCAATAATTTCACTCTGTTGTCTATTCCATTTGCACAACAGCATGTGAAATTGATTGTCTAACAGTGTTGCTTCCTAAGTGGACAGTTTGATTTCACAGAAGTTTGATTTACTTGGAGTTATATTCTGTTGTTTAAGTGTTCCCTTTATTTTTCGAGCAGTGTATAATGTTTTTAGGATTTCCATAATATTGTTGTGGTTATAAGTCCATTATCTATGCCATAGTAAGGAAATCCTGAAAACATGATCTGTTGGTTTGTCTTGAGGTTTGGAGTTGGGAACACTGCTGTAGTTTATTACTGTGATCTCCCAGTTATCTACATACATATCCCACAACACTGCTATAAATATCCATTATCTAATTCATGTTTAAAGGGAACCTGCCACCAGGTTTGGCCAGTATAAGATATGGCTACCGCCTTTCAGGGCTTACTGTATATACAGCATTCTATAATGTTGTAGAAAAGCCCCAACCCGACCTGTAAGAGAAGAAAAATAACTTTTATTATACTCACCTGGAGGTGGTCCTGTCCAATGGGTGTCGCAGGTTCGGGTCCGGTGCCTCCCATCTTCTTGTGATACCGCCCTCCTGCTTGCTTCACAGGCTCGCCGCCATTGCGCTCCTGCGCAGGTGTACTTATCTGCCCTGTTGAGGGCAGAGTAAAGTACTGCAGTGCGCAGGCGCTGGGCCTCTCTGACCTTTCTCGGTGCCTGCACACTGCAGTACTTTGGACTGCCCTCAACAGGGCACATAAGTACGCCTGCGCAGTAGCGTGATAACAGGGAGCCATGAAGCAAGCAGGAGGGTGGCATCGTAATAAGACCTGCGACACCCATCAGACCGGACCTCCACCGTGTGAGTATAATAAAACGTATTTTTCTTATCTTTCATCTG
The DNA here is from genome assembly GCF_032444005.1 of Ranitomeya imitator. NCBI lineage: Eukaryota > Metazoa > Chordata > Amphibia > Anura > Dendrobatidae > Ranitomeya > Ranitomeya imitator. The sequence continues at coordinate 703,444,057 of NC_091284.1, read as the reverse complement.
GGATCGGGTGCTTATCCACAGCATTATAGAATACTGTATATCAGCCCTGAAAGGTGAGGCTGTATCTTATATCGGCCAAATCTGGCGACAGGTTCGCTTTAATGACTTGGTTGTAGCAGTGATGGTTAGGGAGAGCTAGGGAGAGCCACCGATGAGCGGGGCACCACAACTCATTTCATATAGTATGCCAACCTCCGCAGCTACGCAGTACCAGTCTAAGGTATCAGATTAGGGTATTGACCGAGATAGTATATCTATGTACTTTTGTAAGTGGACCTAGTTATATCTATTATTTCTTGAACTACAATATTCTAATATAGGTCCACCAGACTGAATATCCTGTGTTATTTAATTTTGTCTTTGTTGCACAATATTTTGATGTTTTTAATATAATCAATAAAATATTAGTTTTTATAGGGCTTATGTGTTTACTATCATACTATCATAAATTTGACTCCCTCTTGCTAATCAGCGACGTTACAAAAATAAATTGATCTTTCACTCTTAATTCGTGGGTAACATTTGCATTAGGCCTCCTTCACGCGTCCGTGTTTCTGGTACATGTAGTATCCATTCTTTTCACGGATCGCACACGTACCCATTATAACCTATGGGGCTGGTCACATCTCCATGTTTTTACACAGACCATATGTCCGTGTAAACTACATAGAGACATGTCTGTTTTTTACCGCCAGCACGGATTAAAAGGGCCAATACAAGTCTCTGGGTCCATGTGAAACACGTACAGCACACGGCTGACGTCAGTGTGCCCTCCATCTGCTGTAATTGTTTAATATTACAAAGTAAGGATGAAGAACTCGAGACATCCACAGACATTCTGCACAAGTTCTACTGAAATAACAGTTACAGCTTTCCATAGAACATGAGCACTAACTGCCATCTCCTATCTCAGTAAAGCTGAAATCTGTATTCACCGAAGAAACATTTTACCCCCAAATTAAGAATTTTGAATATGAATGTACAGTCCAGAAGGAGGAAGACGCAGATTTCCCTAATAAGATATATTACAACATTTCTTAGTTTCACAATGGATACTATTTAAGCATGACTTGGACTTGGTGAAGAAATGTGACAAATGTCTAAAATACTAACTGTTTTGGTGCTGCATATAACAGGAGTTCATTAAGATGAAATCCTACCCGCACAGCACCAACGTGGAAACTGTTAATGATGGGGCCGAGTCTGCCATGTTCAAACAACTCTTCCAGAAATGGTCGGTGAAAGACCAAGCTGTGGGAATGGGAAAGGCCTACAGTGCCAGTAAGATTGGTGCGTATAAGCTTCCTGGTTTTCACCATTGACATTCCATTTATGTTTTAATGATGTGATATTGTGCAAATCGTTCACTCCTATATATTAATCTATCAATGGAAGACCTAGAAGTATTCAGGCGAATATCTGTCAGCTAACATTACAACTTGGGTTATCTCTTGGTCTGGCTTTGTCAACTTTTGCAACCAGGTTTTTTAACTGGCGCTAATATATCTAAAGTAGAAAAAAAACAGCTATTTTGCTAACAAGCTTCACTGCCACATTTCAGCTGTTTTGTGTATACAGCTCCCAGGCACACCTACAGATGAAACCAGAAGTTTACATACACATCTGCATGTTTTTCTCAATATCTGACATGAAATAAGAATAAATCTTTCCTGTTTTAGGTCAATTAGGATTACCATAATCTATATATATATTTGTCTAAGGGGTACTTCCGTCTTTCTGTCCCGGAAATCCCGCGTCGCTAATTGGTCTCGCCATCTGCCTGTCATGGCTGCCGTGACCAATCAGCGACGGGCACAGTCCGATTAGTCCCTCCTTACTCCCCGCAGTCAGTGCCCGGCGCCCGCATACTCCCCTCCGGTCGCCGCTAACACAGGGTTAATGCCAGCGCTAACGGACCGCGTTATGCCACGGGTAACGCACTCCGTTATCGCTGCTATTAACCCTGTGTGTCCCCAACTTTTTACTATTGATGCTGCCTACGCAGCATCAGTAGTAAAAAAATGTAATGTTAAAAATAATTAAAAAAACACAAAAAACCTGCTATACTCGCCCTCCGTAGTCCGCCGAGCCGCTCGCGGCTGCCGCCATCTTCCGTTTCCATAGATGCATTGCAAAATTACCCAGAAGACTTAGCAGTCTCGTGAGACCGCTAAATCATGTGGGTAATTTCGCAATGCATCCCGGGAACAGAAGATGGCGGCAGCCGCGCGCTCATTGCCTGCGCCAGAGCCTCGCTGGATTGGATCCCGGCAGGTGAGTATATAACTATTTTTTATTTTAATTATGTTTTTTAACAGGGATATGATGCCCACACTGCTGTATACTATGTGGGCTGTGTAATATACTGCATGGTTGCTATATACTACCTGGCCAGTGTTAGATGCTATGTGGGCTGTGTTATCTACCACGTGGCTGCTATATATTACGTGGACAGTGTTATATACTGCGTGGGCTGTGTAATATACCGCGTGGCTGCTATATACTACCTGGCCAGTGTTATATACTGCGTGTGCTGTGCTATATATTACGTGGCCAGTGTTATATACTGCGTGGGCTGTGTTATATATTACATGGCCAGTGTTATATACTGCGTGGGCTGTGTAATATACCGCGTGGCTGCTATATACTACCTAGCCAGTGTTATATACTGTGTGTGCTGTGCTATATATTACGTGGCCAGTGTTATATACTGCGTGGGCTGTGTTATATATTACATGGCCAGTGTTATATACTGCGTGGGCTGTGTAATATACCGCGTGGCTGCTATATACTACCTAGCCAGTGTTATATACTGTGTGTGCTGTGCTATATATTACGTGGCCAGTGTTATATACTGCGTGTGCTGTGCTATATATTACGTGGCCAGTGTTATATACTGCGTGGGCTGTGTTATATATTACATGGCCAGTGTTATATACTGCGTGGGCTGTGTAATATACCGTGTGGCTGCTATATACTACCTGGCCAGTGTTAGATACTGCGTGTGCTGTGCTATATATTACGTGGCCAGTGTTATATACTGCGTGGGCTGTGTAATATACCGCGTGGCTGCTATATACTACCTAGCCAGTGTTATATACTGTGTGTGCTGTGCTGTATATTACGTGGCCAGTGTTATATACTGCGTGGGCTGTGTAATACGCGTGGCTGCTATATACTACCTGGCCAGTGTTATATACTGCGTGGGCTGTGCTATATATTACGTGGCCAGTGTTATATACTGCGTGGGCTGTGTAATATACCGCGTGGCTGCTATATACTACCTGGCCAGTGTTATATACTGCGTGTGCTGTGCTATATATTACGTGGCCAGTGTTATATACTGCGTGGGCTGTGTTATATATTACATGGCCAGTGTTATATACTGCGTGGGCTGTGTAATATACCGCGTGGCTGCTATATACTACCTGGCCGGTGTTATATACTGCGTGTGCTGTGCTATATATTACGTGGCCAGTATTATATACTGCGTGGGCTGTGTAATATACCATGTGGCTGCTATATACTACCTGGCTAGTGTTAGATGCTATGTGTGCTGTGTTATATATTATGTGGCCAGTGTTATATACTGAGTGGGCTGTGTTATATATTACGTGGCCAGTGTTATATACTGCGTGGCCTGTGTTATATACTACGTCGCCTGGGTTATATACTACGTGTCTGCTATATACTGCGTGGGCTGTGTTATATAGTACGTGGGCTGTGTTATATACTGTTTGGGCTGTGTTATATACTGCGTGGCCACTGTTATATATTGCGTGGCCTGTATTAACGCATCAGGTATTCTACAATATGTATGTATGTTTGTATAAAGCAGCCACATAATATATAGCACAGGCCACGTCGTATTTGTCTGCTATATACTACATGGCTCCTATATACTACGTGGCCTGTGCTATATACTATGTGGCTGCTATATACATACATACATACATACATATTCTTGAATACCCGATGCGTTAGAATCAGGCCACCATCTAGTTATTAATATTTGCCAAATGCCAGAATAATAAGAGAGAGAGAATGTTTTAAGGCATTTTTATTACGTACTGAAAAGTAATGAAACAAAAATATGCTCATTTGTCGGTGACTGTTATCCGTCAGCAGCATATTTTGTTGCATGTTAGTCGGTAACCTTGGAAACACACATGTCTACATAGGAGCTGTGTACACAAATCATTAGATTCTTTATTACCCAGGACTATTTGACAACTAGCTCAGTTTTCATCTTAATTTTAGAAAGGCTTTGGAGCAGAGGGACATAACATTTTCTCTATTATTGGACATTTGTAAAACTCTTTTGTGACTGACGTCATATAAAGCCTTTTGCATCATTACCATAATATATACTTTTTGTTAGCACTTAGTCTGATTCTTCTGTGAACTTCTATCTGATACTGCAAACTTAGAAAACTTGTGTTATTTACAAAGGATTGGAAAGTGAATATATTCTGAATATAATGTCACTGTGTATTACAGCGAAAGTCAGTCAAGAGAAATTTGATGCCTCATTACTCCATGCTAAGCCGGCGATGGCTGCCCAGGAGCGCATGGTAGATGATGGAAGCGGCAGTGTTGAGGTAATAGACTACTGTTTTACCAAAATTACCACCACCATATGTTATTGTACTCTCCTTTTTCCTCAGTACACCCACCATTGTATTTATGTGGATCTGCACCCAACTGTCTATTGAAGAGGGCACAAAATGGCATCAACACAAAATCTACTGTAGGCCGTAGTATTATACACGGCGGAACAGATTTATTACTGCTGGGCACCAGAATTCTAGCTCTTACAGGGCCAAAAAACTCATGTGCCATGATTACTATCTTTTTATATACACATTTGTGGTGTGACTTTGTTCAGCAAACTTGGAACCCACAGATTTTTTTTTTTTGCAATATTGTCAATTTTATGGTACCTGTACTGACCGCAAACCTGAACTTAGCACCGCAACTAGAAGTAGCCGTGGGATGTACCTAACGCTCCCTAGACACCTCGACACAGCCTGAGAATTAACTTCCCCTAAAGATAGAAACGGGAAAACTATCTTGCCTCAGAGAAAATCCCCAAAGGATAGACAGAACCGCCGCGCAACCTGCCCTACCCTCTCCTAGTGTTTCATCACCCATCCCCTACAGACTGTGAGCCCTCGCGGGCAGGGTCCTCCCTCCTTATGTACCCATGTGCCTGTTATCTGCTCATGTTTAATGTATTTGTCTATATTTGCCTCGTATTCACATGTAAAGCGCCATGGAATAAATGGCGCTATAAAAATGTATAATAATAATAATAATAAAAAATAATTTTATAGTTATTTTACTACCAGTAACATGGATGTCTTCTCAGGTTTGGAGGATTGAGAATCTGGAGTTAGTACCAGTGGAGGCCGAGTGGTATGGATTCTTCTATGGTGGCGACTGTTATCTGGTGCTTTATACATACCACGTCAACAAGAAGCCACATTATATTCTCTATATCTGGCAAGTAAGTGTGACCCAAATACATGGAGGACGTCAGATATTCAGATAATGTTCGCTACATACAATAGATAATAGTCATAAATGTATCTAACGTTCATGTATATATATATGTGTGTGTATGTAAATCTATTAATGTATACATACATACATACACTATACATATATAATTATATATATGTGTATGTATATTGCACACCCTTTGAAAAATAAGATTTAAATAATTATCTCACTGAACACAGGGGCAATTTCCAAAATTTTGATAAGGCTTTGATTCATAGAACAATTTTTAACCAATAACATGAAATTAAAGGGAACCTGTCACCCCCAAAATCGACAGTGAGCTAAGCCCACCGGCATCAGGGGCTTATCTACCGCATTTTGGAATGCTGTAGATAAGCCCCCGATGTATCCTAAAAGATGAGAAAAACAGGTTAGATTATACTCACCTGGGCGGGCGGTCCCATCTGATGGGCGTCGCGGTCCGGATCGGGGCCTCCCATCTTCATAGGATGATGTCCTCTTCTGGTCTTCATGCTGCGGCTCTGGCGCAGGTGTACTTTGTTTGCCCTGTTCTGGGCAGAGCAAAGTACTGCAATGCGCAGGCGCCGGGAAAGGTCTGAGAGGCCCAGCACCTGCGCAATGCAGTACTTTGCTCTGCCCTCAACAGGGCAGACAAAGTACGCCTGCGCCGGCACCGCAGCGTGAAGACCAGAAGAGGACGTCATCTGATGAAGATAGGAGGCGCCGGACCGAACCGTGACACCCATCGGACCGGACCAGCAGCGGGAACGCTGTTATGATCTGGTGGCCGAGGAGCAGCATGAGACGTACTCTGGAGAAGGTGGTACCTGTACTGACCGCAAACCTGAACTTAGCACCGCAACTAGAAGTAGCCGTGGGATGTACCTAACGCTCCCTAGACACCTCGACACAGCCTGAGAATTAACTTCCCCTAAAGATAGAAACGGGAAAACTATCTTGCCTCAGAGAAAATCCCCAAAGGATAGACAGCCCCCCACAAATATTGACTGTGAGAGGAGAGGGAAATGACATACGCAGACTGAAATCAGGAATTAGCAAAGGAGGCCATTCTAGCTAAAAAGAAAGAATAGGACAGAATACTATGCGGTCAGTATTAAAACACTAGAAAATATCCACCACAGAAAATACAAATCTCCACATCTGACTAAAGACATGGAGGGTATATCTGCATCTCCAGAGACACAGCTAGGCTGCAAAAAATCCTTCACAGACAAAGCTGGACAAGACAATACATGAAAATGCACTGAACTATAAGGTCCACAGCATGTGGACAGCAAAAACAAAGCCAGAACTTATCTTTGAAGAAATGAACAGCAAAACAGGAGAGACCAGGTATGGATGTGAATCCTCCAAAAACAATGGACAACTGGCACTGACTAAAGGATCAAGGAAGACTAAATAGCCCAGCCCAAATTGCAATAAGTGAACACACCTGATAAATGCTGCGATCCAAAGACAGCAGCACTACCACTCATAACCACCGGAGGGAGCCCAAGAGCAGAATTCACAACAGAACGCCCCTTGGTGATTATAATATAACTTGTTTTTCTCATCTTTTAGGATACATCGGAGGCTTAGCTACAGCATTCCAGAATGCTGTAGCTAAGCCTCTGATGTTGGTGGGCTTAACTCACCCTCAATTTTGCGGGTGACAGGTTCCCTTTAAGGTTAATAACATAACTGTCATGGCTCAGTTTGGGGATTTGATTTGGTGACATGTTGCTTCATAGTTGGTTCTTCTGTCTGTTGAGCTATTGCTTTCTTCCCTGGTTCAAATGTTGATTTTTCCTATTGTCTTCATTCTCCCTTGTTGGTGTGGTCCTCTCCAGGTGGTTTCCACTTTCCCATTTTGGTTTGCCCTATCATGTTCTGGGTGGGGCTTTATTTATATATATATATATATATAATCCCTTCACTGCACTTACTTGCTGGCTATACTTCCAAGGTGGATTTGTGCTAAAGAGGATCAGCCCTTTAGCTAAGGGATTTACCCTACTAGGCTAACACTGCTTATATTCATGCTGTGACTGTTTGTCTTCCTTCCCAGAACCTTTTCCTTTTACCAATGTAAGATTTCTGGGAGGTTATTCTACAACTCTGGCAAAAATTAAGAGACTGCAAGCAAAATGTTCAGTTTGTCTGATTTTTCTCTTTATAGGTATATTTTTGAGTAAAATGTAAATGTTTTTTTGTCTATAAACTCCTGACAACATGTGTTAGGTGTCGAGTTCCCACCTCTACACAGGGGAAATCTCGAACCATCTCCGCTGCGGTCTCCCATTCTTCTCTAGCCGCAGTGGAGTCTGCTCAGCGGAGACGTCGGTCCCAGCATCTAGCTCGGGCTGATACTGGACGACTGGTTACTACTGCCCTTCCAGCCTCTGTCCTTGTAGCCAGCAATGTTCAGCAGCGAGCAGGTCTTTCTGGGACTCAGGGTAAGATCTCTCGTTGGAGATCAAGGGTCACATGCTTAGATACTGCAGCAAATCCCATTGGTCCTCTAGAAAGGTCCTGAAGGTGCTCAACTTTTGTGGCAGCCTCCCATTGGTCCTTCTGGGAAGGTCCTGTACTTGCTGCAGCTATAAAAGGTTCACATAACCGCACGGCCATGCACTAGTGTATACTTGAAATCATGTGTGTGTTGATGTGTGAAAGTCGCTCATTATTCATCCCCTCTCTTGTGTATGACTGCTCGTGTAAGGTAGATGTTTGCTATCTAGCGCCCCACAGAGCCATCAGTACTAAACACACGATACAGCATCAATTGCTGTGACGGCCAGTGCGGTGCCGTGCGCTATTGGAGCGCTTTCCTATCCCAAGTCTGGATGGTTAGTGGCGTCCGCCAAAGCGGCACAGCACACACTCTTGTGCATCTAAATTATATTTTCAGTTACTCTGACACCCCAGTTGCAGTGTCGAGCGCAAGTGGTCTGAACGTTCTCTAATCTGTTGTCTTGGGATAGAGTCCTGAGACTCCTTGCTTGCGCTCTTGTTGCGGTACTGCGGCCCTGTGACACAACAGAGTTTGCTTCCTTCACACAGGGTGAAGTTAACCCGTGTGTGCATCCACATTGTACCGCCATATATTCCGTCATTACTCAGCAGCAGGTTCCATCTCTGCACGGTGGACCCCGGGCTGCGAACACACCTTATACCATCTCTCTTATAATTTGGTGCGTTCCGCTAGCCCTAACAACATGTCTTTGAATTTCCAAGCAATAGTTTTGGTATTTTTTTTCTGACAAAGAAAAATGGTCGGAATAAAAACAAAACAAAACAGTGCTTTCAGACCTCAAATAATGCAAAGAAAACAAGTTCATAATCATTTAGAAACAACAATACTAATGTTTTAACTCCGGAAGAGTTCAGAAATCAATATTTTGTGGAATAACCATGATTTTAATCACATCTTTCATGCGTCTTGGCATGCTTTCCACCAGTCTTTCACACTGATTCTGGAGCAAAAATTTAGGCAGTTGTTCGTTTGATGGCTTGTGACTATCCATCATCCTCTTGATTACATTCCAAAGGTTTTCAATGGGGTTCAGATCTGGAGATTGGGCTGTCCATGACAGGGTTTTGATGTGGTGGTCTCTTAATTTTTGCCAGAGTTGTAGTTTCATTTATTTTTTGGTTCTCCTTTCCATTCCCTCTCTCTCTTTTTATGAAAGTGCTTTACCCTGGGTCTTCGTGTCCACCTGCACACCTTCCGCTCCCCTTGTTGTCAGTGTGTTGCTGCCTCCCCTCTGGTTCATCAGGAGGCAAGAGAAACTCCTCGACGGCCTTTTTGGGAGTCAGGTCCAAGGTGGTGTTTTTAGTTATATGGCTAGGGATTTACTAGTCTGTACAGGGACCAAGAATATAAACCAGCTCACCCGTGATGCATAAACCAAACCTCGGGAGCACGGACCCGCTGTGTCCAGGCGTATAAAGTCCAAAAAAGAAGAGAATGTCCAGCTTCACCGAATCCGTAAAAAAGAGTTTTCTTTATTCACAAACTTTAAACATAGAGGATACAGACTTCAGCACAAACCATATGGGTAAGAATCTCAACACGTTTCTGGAGACTAGGCTCCCTTAATCATGACCAGAAAACTTTTTTTTTACGGATTTGGTGAAGCTGGACATTCTCTTCTTTTTTTGTACAGGCACCAGTTGTGCGTAGGTGTGACTTCTCTGGGTATTAAGTCTTCCTTAATCCCTTTATCCGTATGTGACAATAATTTTCATTACAAAATCTTCAGTTTTACTCAAATTAGTTGATGCAAAAATGAAAACACTTATTCTAGTATTTTGTATGACCTCCATGATTTTTAAGGGCCGCACCAAGTCTTCTAGCCATGAAATGAACAAGTTGACGACATATTGCAATATGTGTCTTTTTCCATTCTTCATGAGCGACCTCTTTTAGAGCCTGGATGCTGGAAGGAGAGTGATGCTCATCTTGACGCTTCAGAATTCCCCATAGGTGTTCAGTTGAGTTCAGGTCAGAAGACATACTTGGCCACTGAATCTCTTTCATCCTGTGCTTCTGCAGAAATTCAACAAATGTGTATTTTGGATCAGTGTCATGTTGGAAAACTGCACGTCTACCAAGGGCATGGAGTGATGGAGAATATTCTCTTTCAATATAAAGCAGTACATCTGTGAATTCATGAAATTAATCTCCAAGACAGCAGGAGCACCCATGCTGCTCCACATAAGGACACTGCCACCACCATGTTTCTCTATAGGCACCATGAATTTAGAAAAAAAAATAATTTATGAAAATATTAAGCAGACTTTACTGTGTATTGCCCTGATAAACTAATACTGACATCTTCCCTCCAGGGGCGCCATGCATCGCAGGATGAGCTAGCAGCCTCTGCTTTCTTGGCTGTTCAGCTTGATCAAGATTTTAATGGTGAACCTGTGCAAGTGCGAGTTTGCATGGGAAAGGAACCTCGACACTTTATGGCCATATTTAAAGGAAAGCTTGTCCTATTTGAGGTAAGCCTTCCATTGTTTTCGAATTTGGGACCAGGCAAATCTTTCCTGTTCTAGGATCTTTATTTTACGCTAAGGAGGAACATTGAAGGTGCCCTTACCTTTCCTGGAGCTGTATGTTTTATAATATACTTGCAATGGGTTATCTTCATACACAAGTTTATGTTCTCTTTTTCTGAAAAATTTATTTAAAAAACACTGTGACCTTTTTTCTGCAATAAGGTCATTTACTGATTTTCCATACAACCACATGAAATGTAATGAGAAAAATGCAAAAAAAAAGCAAAAAGAAAAGTCTCATCAACACCTACAGTACAGTCGAACCTTTGGACACCTGTTCATGCAATGTTTTTACTTGTTCTTATTGGAATATGCACATTGTAGATTCATACTGAAGGCCGCAAATCCACCAAGGAGCAATATGGAAAGTAAAGAAACACATGTGAAACAAAGCTAGAATATGTGTTAAACCTTAGATCCCTCATATTGCCCCCTTTTACGCTGATAACAGCTTTACACCTCCTTGCCATTCTCTCAGCAGCTTCATCTGGTGGTCACCTGAAGTGGTTTTCCAAGAGTCTTCAAGTAGTTCCTAGAGTTGCTGAGCACTTAAAGTCTTTTGCCTTCACTCTGCAGTCCAAATCATCCCAAACCATCTCAGTTGGGTTGATTTTGGTTAATTGTGGAGGCCATGTGTCACAAAGCAGCTGCCGAGTGACCTGGGACCAGGGGCTCCTTTCCTGGCCCTAACACTAGGGGTCGCCCTAGTTCGCCCTGTTCTCTGTGATACTTCAGATGGTGAAGGGTGTGCAGGATGGGGAAGAAAGCTAATCGGGGAAGGATAAGGGATTATCAAGTGTACAAAACAAACAGTCGCTTATAATTCCTCCAGCATTCCTTCTCATACCAACTTCTCTCCCTCTTTTTGTCATGCAGCAAGAGCTAACTCTGACAAGGACTAGGTAATAGAGCCCAGATTTTATAGGGAAAAGGAGTGGCTAACAGAGCATGGGGATTTCCAACATGGCCGATTAACCCCTGTTCTGCTGGAAGAAATAAACACATTTAATAAACCGGAGAAGTGCTTCTTCTAAGCGGCGGAGTAGGAGCAACCAGACGCTGCGGTCTTCTGGCTCTGCTCCATTGCGGTAACCCCATGACACCATGTCACCTGATGCAGGACTCCATCCCTCCCTCTTCTCTTTGGTCACACATCCATTACATAGCCCATAGCCTGGAGGTGTGTTTTGGGTCATGGTACTGTTGCAAGGCAAATGATTGGCCCACTAAAAGCAAACCAGATAGGATGGCATGTGGTTGCACAATGCTGTGGTAGCCATGCTGTGTAAACTTTAGTTTGGAATAAATCACTAATAGTGTCACCAATAAAGTTCACCCACACCATAAAAGCTCTCCATTCATGCTTCACGTCAGCACCACACAACATAGTAACATAGTAACATAGTTAGTAAGGCCGAAAAAAGACATTTGTCCATCCAGTTCAGCCTATATTCCATCATAATAAATCCCCAGATCTACGTCCTTCTACAGAACCTAATAATTGTATGATACAATATTGTTCTGCTCCAGGAAGACATCCAGGCCTCTCTTGAACCCCTCGACTGAGTTCGCCATCACCACCTCCTCAGGCAAGCAATTCCAGATTCTCACTGCCCTGACAGTAAAGAATCCTCTTCTATGTTGGTGGAAAAACCTTCTCTCCTCCAGACGCAAAGAACGCCCCCTTGTGCCCGTCACCTTCCTTGGTATAAACAGATCCTCAGCGAGATATTTGTATTGTCCCCTTATATACTTATACATGGTTATTAGATCGCCCCTCAGTCGTCTTTTTTCTAGACTAAATAATCCTAATTTCGCTAATCTATCTGGGTATTGTAGTTCTCCCATCCCCTTTATTAATTTTGTTGCCCTCCTTTGTACTCTCTCTAGTTCCATTATATCCTTCCTGAGCACCGGTGCCCAAAACTGGACACAGTACTCCATGTGCGGTCTAACTAGGGATTTGTACAGAGGCAGTATAATGCTCTCATCATGTGTATCCAGACCTCTTTTAATGCACCCCATGATCCTGTTTGCCTTGGCAGCTGCTGCCTGGCACTGGCTGCTCCAGGTAACATAGTAACATAGTAACATAGTAACATAGTTAGTAAGGCCGAAAAAAGACATTTGTCCATCCAGTTCAGCCTATATTCCATCATAATAAATACCCAGATCTACGTCCTTCTACAGAACCTAATAATTGTATGATACAATATTGTTCTGCTCCAGGAAGACATCCAGGCCTCTCTTGAACCCCTCGACTGAGTTCGCCATCACCACCTCCTCAGGCAAGCAATTCCAGATTCTCACTGCCCTAACAGTAAAGAATCCTCTTCTATGTTGGTGGAAAAACCTTCTCTCCTCCAGACGCAAAGAATGCCCCCTTGTGCCCGTCACCTTCCTTGGTATAAACAGATCCTCAGCGAGATATTTGTATTGTCCCCTTATATACTTATACATGGTTATTAGATCGCCCCTCAGTCGTCTTTTTTCTAGACTAAATAATCCTAATTTCGCTAATCTATCTGGGTATTGTAGTTCTCCCATCCCCCAGGTAAGTTTATCATTAACTAGGATCCCCAAGTCCTTCTCCCTGTCAGATTTACCCAGTGGTTTCCCATTCAGTGTGTAATGGTGACATTGATTCCTTCTTCCCATGTGTATAACCTTACATTTATCATTGTTAAACCTCATCTGCCACCTTTCAGCCCAAGTTTCCAACTTATCCAGATCCATCTGTAGCAGAATACTATCTTCTCTTGTATTAACTGCTTTACATATACATAGTAACATAGTAATAATAATAATAATAATCTTTATTTATATAGCGGCGCGCCAACATATTCCGCAGCGCTTTACAGTTTAACAGTTTCAAAACAACAGTCATAACATAAGTAACAATGTTAACAATACAATAAGCAAAATAAGACAACCCTGCTCGTGAGAACTTACAATCTACAATGAGGTGGGGGAGATACAAAGTACAGGTGTGTATTTACAATGATGTATTTACAATGATGGTCCAGCCATCTTCAGGGGGTGGGGGATAGATGGAGATAGTGAATGGGCTACACACACACAAACATAAAATTACTTTGATTAGGGAACGTGATAGGCCGCTCTGAACAAATGTGTTTTGAGCGAGCGTCTAAAACTATGCAAATTGTGAATGGTCCTATTATCTTGGGGTAGAGCATTCCAGGGATTGGAGCAGCACAGGAGAAGTCTTGGAAAGTAGAAACCATTCGCTCACCTTTTCTGTGCCTTATCAGACTATAGTATAGATTCCCACTGATCTAATATTTAGTCCTCTTTTTGCTTGACCCAAATAAGTTTCTTCTTGTGTGCAGTCATCAGTACTGGCTTTATTGCTGCAATTTGAGCATAAAGACTGCTTGTCACAGTCTTTTCTGGACAGTTGATGTTAAGATGTGTCTGCTACTTGACGTCTGTGCATATTTTATGAGGTCTGTTATCTGCGGCACTGCCAGTTTGTAAATCTTATGACCTTATCCTATGCAGCAGAGGCAATTCTTGGTATTCCTTTCCTGAAGCAGCCCTCATGAGAATTAGTTTTATGATAGCAATTGATGTTTTCATGACTTCACTTGAGGATACCTTTAACCCCTTTCTGACGTTGGACGGGATAGTACATCCGACACCAGAAGTACCGCTTTGAGGTGGGCTCCGGCGGTGAGCCCACCTCAAAGCTGCGACATGTCAGCTGTTTTCAACTAGTTAACTAGTTGTTTTTAACTAGTTAAATGCCGCTGTCAATCTCTGACAGCGGCATTTAACAAGCGATTTCGGTCTGGAAATACACGCACTGCTGACCCCCGTCACGTGATCGAGGGTCAGCAGTGCATTGGCATGACAACCAGAGGTCTCCTTCAGACCTCTATGGTTGTTGATGCCAGATTGCTCTGAGCGCCACCCTGTGGTCGGCGCTCATAGCAATGCAGGAAAGATATATATCTTGTACCGTGTTAGCCAGTGGATAGAAAAATATTTAGAATTGAGTCCTCAGTGGTTCATACCTTTTAATGGCTAACTGAAAAGATGGTAACAAATTGCAAGCTTTCGAGAATACTCTGGTCTCTTCTATGCCTAATGTAAATAAGCCCTCACATGGCCATATTGACGGAAAAATAAAAAAGTTATGGCTCTGGGAAGGAGGGGAGAGAAAAACGAAAACGTAAAACTGAAAAAAGTCATGACAGGGTTAAAGGGACTCTGTCACCTTAATTTGGAAGGGAATAATCTTCAGCCATAGGGGCGGGGTTTTTGGGTGTTTGATTCACCCTTTCCTTACCCGCTGGCTGCAATATTGGATTGAAGTTCATTCTCTCTCTCCGTAGTACATGCCTGCACAAGGCAATCTTTAGCGAGGCATACCTGTTCATTGGAAGCCATTTGACTTGACTACCTGATGAAGCTGTTGCAGAGAGTGTTAAGGTGGTAAAAAGCGGTCATAAGAATAAAAGGGGGGATTGTGAGGAGTCTAAGGTGTAACACATTATTCTGGTTTGTTTTACACTTGTCTCTTCACTACTTGTTTTCATATGTTCCTTCATGGTTTTGCTGCCTCCAGACTGAACCTACAATATGCACGTTCCAATAAGAAGAAAGAAAACAATTTCATGAACAGTTGTGTCCTAACTCTTAACCAGTACTATATTTTTGTATCTAACGCGAGAAAAAAAGCAATTAAAAAGTCACCTAAGAAACACAGAATGTGATCTGCATTTTATCAGCTTTACTGTTGTCAGCTGCTTGGTTGTGCAGGGTGGTACATCCCGGAAGGACAATGAGGCGCCTGAGCCGCCAGTCAGACTGTTCCAGATTCATGGGACAGAACCTTCCAATACCAAAGCTGTGGAAGTTCCTGCATACGCTTCTTCTCTCAACTCCAATGATGTGTTTCTCTTGAAGACACAGGCAGATTATTTCTTGTGGTATGGCAAGGTGAGTGAACCAGGTCTACACCATTCCTATATTTATATCAGTATATTCAGATATTACCATTCATTTCACTTTATGTAACAGGGATCAAGTGGAGATGAACGAGAAATGGCCAAGCAGCTGGCAATCATTTTAGTTGATGGCAACGAAGAGACCTTAGCGGAAGGACAGGAGACATTGCAGTTTTGGGAGATTCTAGGTGGAAAAGCACCATATGCTAATGACAAGAGGTATTACGTTATTTTAAAGCAATGCTAAGAAACAGTTCTGTGCTTGGTACAAAACCATTTAGCATTTTTTTCCTCCACTAACCTTTTCACTTATGAGTATAAAGGGCCAAATATAAAAAGAACTTACATGACACATGAATGCTACTTAAAATGGTACTTAGGGTCTAAATGTTCTCTACCTACATGTATTACATAACAGGGGAAAAGCACAAAAGTCAACTCATGCTCCTTCCTTTTGTGTCACCAATCAGATTTTACTATAAATATTTGTAGACTGAGGATCTCTTTATAACTAATCAAAAGTTGATGATCTTTTCATTAAATATTTCCATTTTGTAATAACTATTGCAAAACTAAAATATGCCAGTTGTCATTATGTGCATGATTTAGTGCAATATTAGACATTGCTGGTCCTGATCAATGTATAATAATGCACGCTCAGTCCATCAATGTAACATCTCAAACTTAGAGCAAATATTGTCATGCGTGGCTGTGATATAATCGAATACATGCTGACCGATCCACAGGCAGCATCAGACGCTGGCTGTAAGATTTCACCCATATTTGTCTAACTCTGTAACACTGCGCCATTTCAGAGAAAAAACGTTTAATGGGCGCAGGATAGACTTGTCGGACAGGCGGGTCCCCTTGCGGTTCCTCCCCACAGCCCTGGAGTGACAAGTCTCTCCCTGCACACGTGAATAGGCAGAGAGCGATCACTCCTGGGCGCTGGGCGGGGAGAAGCTGCCGGGAACCTGCCTATGTGACTACTCTCCTGCTCGGCTCGGTCCACGGCAGCTAATAAACTATGTTGTGCTCTGAAATGCTGCAGCGTTTCAGAGATAAACGTATATGGATGAAATCGTGGAGCCAATGATCTGATACACGCTGCCTGTTGATCGGGTGTCATACATTGTATCCGATTCAGTTCACGACTCCCCTTTTTCTAAACACTTTTTGAAACTGTTTATTGAGAAGCAAAGAGTATCGAAAACACTTAACAAAATCTGGTGTCAGGCACACGCACCAAATCTGTAGCTAAAATTAAGTCAGAATTCAGCCACATTTACTTCAGTAAATCTCTCTCTGTATTTTTAATTTGGGCTTCACAAAGATCCATGTTTTTATTATTATTATTATTTATTTATATAGCACCATTAATTCCATGGTGCTGTACATGAGAAAGGGGTTACATACAGAGTTAGGCTACGTTCACATTAGCGTTGCGCCGCTGAACTACCACACGCCCACAGAGAAGAGAAAATTTGAGACAATAATGTTTAACATAGGGGACGCATGCGTTTTTTGGGTGGCGTTTTTCGCCACGTGCGTCGTTTCCGACGCTAGCGTCGGACGCAAGAAAATGCAACAAGTTGCATTTTCTGTGCGTCCGATTTTCGTCAAAAACGGCGCATGCGTCGCAAAACGCGCGCGTTTGCGCGCGTTTTAACATGCGTCGCGCGTTGCGTCACCGACTCAGGGCGGCGCAACGCCAATGTGAACGTAGCCTTATAGATATCTTTTAGAGTAAACAAGTTTACAGTGACAGACTGGTACAAAGAGGAGAGGACCCTGTCCTTGCGGACTTACATTCTATGGCAGGGGTCCTCAACTCCAGGCCTCGAGGGCCGCCAACAGTGCAGGTTTTCAGGATTTCTTTAGTATTGCATCGGTGGTAATGTGATCATCTGCACAGGTAATGATTCCAAACCCTATGCAATACTAAGGAAATCCTGAAAACCTGCACTGTTGGCGGTCCTCGAGGCCTGGAGTTGGGGACCACTGTTCTATGGGATAGTGGGGAAGAGACAGAAGGTAGGGGCGAGGCGGCGGCTCTGGCGATGGCGAGGCGGCGGCTCTGGCGACGGCGAGACGGCGGCTCTGGCGATAGCGAGGCATCAGAATGGTTATTGCAGGCTGTAGGCTTTCTTGAAGAGATGGGTTTTCAGGTTCCGTCTGAAGGATCCGAGGGTGGTGGATAATCGGACGTGTTGAGGCGTGGAATTCCAGAGGATGGGGGATATTCGGGAGAAATCTTGGAGGCGGTTGTGTGAGGAACGAATAAGTGTGGAGGAGCGTAGGAGGTCTTGGGAGGATCGAAGATTACGTGAGGGAAGATATTGGGAGATTAGTTCAGAGATATAGGGAGGGGACAGGTTGTGAATGGCTTTGTAGATCAGTGTTAGTAGTTTGCACTGGATTCGTTGGGGAATTGGGAGCCATTGGAGGGATTTGCAGAGGGAAGAAGCAGGGGAGTAGCGAGGAGAGGGGTGGATTAGCCGGGCAGCAGAGTTGATGACAGACTGGAGTGATGCAAGAGAGTTAGCGGGGAGGCCACAGAGGAGGGTGTTGCAGTAGTCGAGGCGGGAGATGATGAGGGCATGCACAAGAATTTTGGTAGATTGTGGCCTGAGGAAGGAACGGATTCTGGCAATATTTTTGAGTTGGAGGCGACAGGAGGTGGCAAGAGTTTGGACGTGCGATTTGAAGGACAGGGCAGAATCGAGAGTTACCCCGAGGCAGCGGATTTCAGTTGCGGGAGAGAGCGTGATGCCGTTTACCATAATAGATAGGTCAGGTAGGGGGGATATGTGAGATGGGGGAAAGATGATGAGTTCGGTTTTGTCTACATTGAGTTTTAGGAAGCGAGAGGTGAAGAAGGAGGATATGGCTGACAGACACTTCGGGATTCTGGACAGCAGAGAAGTAGATCTGAGTGTCGTCCGCATACAGGTGGTACTGGAAGCCGTGGGACTTTGAGTTGTCCTAGGCCAAGAGTATAGATGGAAAAAAGTAGGGGCCCTAGGACAGAGCCTTGAGGGACTCCGACAGAGAGGGGGCGGGATGAGGAGGTGGTGTGGGAGTGGGAAACGCTAAATATGCGGTCAGAAAGGTATGAGGCAATCCAGGAAAGGGCAAGGTCTTTGATGCCAAGGGAAGTAAGAATCTGTAGCAGTAGGCAGTGATCGACTGTGTCGAAAGCAGAGGACAGGTCAAGAAGGAGGAGGATGGAGAACTGTCAGCTTTGGCTGTAAGTCATTAGTAATTTTTGTCAGGGCAGTTTCAGTGGAGTGGTGGGGGCAAAAGCCAGATTGGAGGTTGTCAAGGAGAGAGTTAGATGAGAGGTGGGAGGAAATTTGAGCATGGACATGCTGCTCAAGGAGTTTTGAAGCAAACGGGAGCAGTGATATGGGGCGGTATCTGGGCATAGCAGTTGGGTCAAGGTTAGTTTTTTTGAGGATGGGTGTGATGGTGGCATGTTTGAAGGCAGAGGGGAAGGTACCAGAAGATAGCGATAGGTTGAAGAGATGGGTTAGGGCTGGAATGAGCATGTTAGTAAGGTTGTGGAGCAGGTGGGAAGGGATGGGGTCAAGTGCACAGGTGGTGAGGTGCGATTTGGAAAAGAGGCGAGAAAGCTCTCCTTCAGTGATGTTGGAGAGGGAGGTTATTAGGGAAGGGCAGAGGTCTGGTATATGGAGTGGTTGGGGTCGTGGAACAGTTAGGGTTTGCCTTGTTTGGTCGATCTTGTTTTTGAAGTAGGTGGCAAAGTCCTTGGAAGAGATGAGGGGAGTTGGAGGTGGCAGTGGTGGGCGGAGGAGGGAGGTAAATGTGCTGAATAGTTGTTTTGGGTTGTAGGATAGTGAAGATACAAGGTTTGTGAAATAGGTCTGTTTAGCGGAGGTGAGGGCTAATTTGAAGTCAAATGTAGCTTGTTTGAAAGCAGTGAAGTCGTCTGGCAGGCGTGTTTTCTTCCAACGCCGCTCCGCAACCCTGGATGCTTGTCGAAGTTTTTTTGTGAGATTGTTATGCCAAGGTTGCCTATTGGTTCGTCGCACTGTGCCATGCATGAGAGGGGCGACTGAGTCTATGGCTGATGTGAGGGTGGAGTTATAAAAAGCGGTGGCGCTGTCCGTGTCGTGGAGTGAAGGACAGGGGTAGGAGAGAGTTTGAGAGTCTGTGAATGTCTAGATGTGCGAGATGTGCAATCATTACGAAAAAACAAGGAAATAGTCTGGCTGCACAACAGATTCTGAAACATATTTGAGAAAGCTAATAAAGCACTGGGACATATTCATTAATATTATCTGACACCCCTCCTCACATGTAAAGCGCCATGGAATAAATGGCGCTATAATAATAAATAATAATAATTTAGACACTGCAAACTAAAGCGGCCTTTACACTGAAAGATAACTGTGAACAACCATTCTTAAAAACACTCGTACTCCGATAATCTTCCAGTGTAAACAGGCTGCCGATCACACAAAAGAGCAAAAGATTATATTTCTTGGGAGCGCATTGTATATGGTGCCAGTCATGAAAGGCAGTTTTGCCGCAAATTGCGCTACGATTCTGGCACATTTAGCTTAAACTGGATCTGTCACCGGGTTTTTCTATCCCATTTCAGAGCAACATAATGTAGGGCCAGAGACTCTGATTCCAGTGCTGTATCACTTACTGAGCTGCTTGCTGTAATTGTTTTGGTACAATTACAGTTTTATCAGCAGTAGACTATAACTAGAGGACTAGTAAACCTGATGCCAGTTAGTCCTCCATATCCATGAGCTCTGTATAACCATGACTCTAACACTGGTTTCAGATTTCTGCCTATGCACAGTGTACACATAAAGCAGCCAAGCAATGTTGTGGGCGGGGTTATACAGAGCTCAGCATTCAGAGAACTGATAGATCTGCAGCAGGCAAAACAGAGATTTTATGAAAACTGCAGCAAGTAACCCAGTAAGTGATACATGACTGGAATTGGACTATCTGCCCCTACATCATGCTGCTCTCAGAAGGGGTAGCAAAAACCTGGTGACAGAATCCCTTTAATAATCACCATTATCTTCAATAATAATCAATTATATTCAAATTCTAACTGTGAAAATGTGTAAATAAATAAATCCCTGTATCAATACTGCCCTTGGCTTGTCATGCAATTTTGTCCGATGTTCATTTCAGGCTTCAGCAAGTCGTAGCAGATGTCCATCCCCGGCTATTTGAGTGCTCCAACAAGACTGGGCGCTTTGTGGTTACCGAAGTCACCGACTTCAACCAAGATGACCTTGATCCATCTGATGTCATGCTCTTGGACACATGGGATCAGGTCAGATGGAAACAAATATAGAAATACATCACAAGGCAATCATTATAGGAAACAGTAGGGATAATGAACAAAACAAGCAACAGGATTCTTCTTTATGAACCAGAGCGGAGATGAAATGCAGAAGAAAGCCTCCTGCCCTAGAGACCTACCCATCTACGCATTACATGAATGGCCATTCATTGTGTTGGCAGCCATGTAATGCTACATTTTCCCTGCAGTGGATATTGGGAATACCAGGATAAGACCAGAGAGGAAGAGCTGTTGGCATTTGGCAGCTTCACACATTCATAAAGTGAAATGCTGTTAAAAGTAGTAAAAAAATGAAAGGGATTTCCTCTACTTTGATATTGAAGATCTATCCTCAGCAGACAGATAGGTGAGCATCCGACACCCAGTATCCACAGACGTCCAGCAGTGGCCAAATACAGTGTATAGAGCAGAAAGCGCAGCTCCATTCACCGTGTAGTGCTCACTGCCAGGTACTGTGGCTCAGCATCTACTGAATAGAATATGATAATGAGGAGGAAAAACCGAACAAAAAGGTCATAAAAAATAGTAAAACAAAGGTCGAAAATATAAAATTTAATTTTTATTGAGACAAAAAATAAAAATGGGCAAGTAATGGAACTTACAACACACAAAAAAAACACCTGCAACCACAGGTGAGACCACAAACATGAAAAGTGAAAATTACATGAGATATGCGAGACGGGAAGCTAAAGGGCAAAAAGCCAATTAAATATCAAACAAATCTTTGTGCAGACAGTCACAGTTAGGTCCATCATAGAAATAAGTCCAAGTGCTTATACAGCTATGGCAAAAATTAAGAGACCACCACATCAAAACCCGGTCATGGGCAGCCCAATCTCCAGACTTGAGCTCCATCGAAAACCTCTGGAATGTAATCAGGAGGATGATGGATAGTCACAAGTCATCAGCCATAGAAGAACTGCTTACATTTTTGCGCCAGGAGCAGTGTGAAAGACTGGAGGAAAGCATGCCAAGACGCAGGAAAGCTGTGATTACAAATCATGGTTATTCCACAAAATATTGATTTCTGGACTCTTCCGGAGTTAAAACATTAGTATTGTTGTTTCTAAATGATTATGAACTTGTTTTCTTTGCATTATTGGAGGTCTGAAAGCACTGGGTTTTTTTTTGTAATTTTGACCATTTCTACTTTTCAGAAAAAAAAACAAAAACAAAACGTATTGCTTGGAAATTCGGAGACATGTTGTCAGAAGTTTATAGAATAAATGAAAAAATATATTTTACTCAAAAATATATCTATAAAGAGAAAAATCAGACAAACTGAACAGTTTGCAGTGGTCTCTTAATTTTTGCCAGAGCTGTATAGTACACTCATGTAAACAAGGAGATCAATAGAAAAAAGGA
Source organism: Ranitomeya imitator (assembly GCF_032444005.1). NCBI lineage: Eukaryota > Metazoa > Chordata > Amphibia > Anura > Dendrobatidae > Ranitomeya > Ranitomeya imitator. The sequence continues at coordinate 703,421,770 of NC_091284.1, read as the reverse complement.
GGAAGCCACTGAATGAAAATGTGCCTGTGCACAAAAGTAATTAAGTAGTAATTAGGCAAACAGTACTGAGATACAGATAGTATATGGCCGAGAGGTAGTTAGAAGTAAAAACTTGTATAAGTATAAATCCACTATGGGTGTAATATGCACAGTGCGAAAGTATAAAAAAAGCAGGTTATCCGAGTATAGACCACCTGTCCCAGACTGTGGGATAAAAGAGAGGTATATACAGTGACAGGCACAATAATAAATAGCTAGCGTAACAAGGCTTAATGGAGGGGTTACCTGGGCGGTCTGGTGAGTGGATCCAGGAACGCGCCCCGACGTGTTTCAGAAGGAATCCTTCGTCAGGGGTATAGAAAATGAGCTGACCTGCAGTACCCTGAAGAAGCCACTAAACCACTATGGAGAAGTGAGGTTGCGCTCCATAAACTGTTTATATTTGGCTATTGCCGGAGGTAATAAAGCTGATCATTGGGGGTGCCGGGTATGGGACATCAGTATGAAAGTATTCGACATTCCCCTTAGCAAAGTAATACAAATTTTAGTATATTTTGTGTTGTGTTTCTGTAATAAACTTGATTCATCATTTCTTTAATTAACCAAAGAAACTATAGTTATGTTAGTCACTAATTTTTATTTCCTTTCCTCATCAAGATATTCCTGTGGATTGGAGTGGAGGCCAATGATGTAGAAAAGAAGGAAGCGGTGGCAACTGCTATAGATTACCTAAAGACTCATCCCAGCGCCCGAGATCCAGATACTCCAATACTCGTCATCAAACAAGGATATGAGCCACCAAACTTCACCGGATGGTTCTTGGCTTGGGATCCACAGAAATGGAGTGTGAGATATCATACAATTCTAAGCTCCTGCTTCATGAGTCATTTTATAACAGAACACACAATTTACCCTAGTCTTTTTTGACACATATCCCAATTTTATTGGCTTTTTGGGTGGTTGTAATAATTGTAATGAATTTAATATTTTTTGTTTGAACGTATACTATGGTTTTTTCCTATAAAAATGCAGAGGAAAAAAAAAAATCACAAAAAAAGCAATAAAACCTCATGACTCTCCCTTCCCAAAAATACATAAATTACCTACTAACATTTTTTGCTTACAAAAAAAGATTGAAATACAGTATGCTGTACAGATTCGTAATTGTAGCTTTTTTACATTACTTTTGACTATATACACTCTCCTCAACATTGACATTGCAAATCAAAGTGGCAGGTGTCCTTAAGATTTGCAAATAATCACATTTTTAAGCACTTCGCTCCACTCTCTCGCATGTTGATGTGGCCTAAAAGACAGGCTGAAAGCAAATTTTTTAGCCACATGAAGACTCAAAAATCTGATCAAGTCTTCTGGTATGATTATGTGATGCCTCCAGTTTGTCAACTACTTGTCTGAAACGAAGAGGAACAAAATCCTTGAACTTGGACACCTTGGTTTATCACTCGGCCAGATCACTATGTGCATAAGCCGAGCTGTCAGCACTGTTCAATGGTACGATTCCCAGTGGTTGGGAGAAAAATGACAGAAAGAGGGGAACAGAAGTGAAGTTCTAAGCGGACAGATCGTCAGAGTAATAATAATAGGAAGTGATCCATTCAGTACTGCAAAAGAAATTAATCGTCAAAAATTAAGCTTAAGGAGTCAAACAGCATCTACACAACACATCAGAAGGTATTTGCACAATAATGAGAAGCCAGACGTCCAGCTACAGATGTTTCATTACCTCACGCCACCTCTCTCAAAGGCTATTATGGTACAGATCAAGACATCAATGGAGATCTATCCTCTTCAGGAATGAATCCCGCTTTTGTCTTGGATGCAGTGATAGCTGGTAATTGGTCTTATGACAAAGTGGGCAACACCATGAAGAGGCGTTCAACAGGCAGTGTCACTCTGGTCCTACTCCCAGGATTACAGCTGGACACCTTTAGTTTTCATTTCACCAACACTATCATCTCGGTGTTACCTTTGGTCATATGGTCATAGAACCGGTGGTACAGCCATTTCTCCAAACGTCACAAGAGCCTTTTCTTTTTTTCAACATGACGTTTGCAGGCTGCATGTTGCTTGTGCTACTGTGGGCAGCCTGCATGGCTCAATCGAACTACCAAAGTCTACAGCTTCTCCGGACTTGTCTCCCATCAGGCACATCTGGACATCCTCTGTCGGCAATTGCAAAAGGGAGGTGCCAACAGCAGATCTTGATGATTTGTCCAAGTGCAGACAACCATTAATATAACCTGATTCATAGCAGCCGAGGGAAGTGTGTGTATTTCTGCATGTGGCACTCGTACTCATTTATACTGGATACATCAAGATGTTTTGAAAAATTGATTTCCATTTTTCATCATTTGCATATCACTAACATGTCTATCCATCCTGCGAATTCCATAATTCCACAACTTTTCCTTTTTGGTGTTTCAATTTCAATATTGAGGAGTGTATGTTTGGTTCTTTGATTAATTTCATGTGGTCTTGTTGCACATTAGCTGCACCCAGTCTCTCTGTTAATTATAACAGTGCCCATCCATTTTTTATTTCTAAATACTATGGCAAAAAACACGTTGCCTGTTTCTGGGGAATATTTCTCAAAACATCTGCTTCGTAGACAGTCAAATTTAGACATCAGAGCTAATAGAATAATGTCATGGCAATTAGATTGTAGATAGTAGACCACTTCTAGAGATTTGCTGTAAACTTTTTGTCATCATCGTCAACTCTAGGAATAATGTAACATTAGAAGAACTCATTTATTTCCATCTCTAATCCCTTTCTAGAATGGAAAGTCCTATGAGGAGATGAAGAAGGAGCTCGGTGACGCCACAGCCATCCAGAGAATTACTCGGGTATCTTTTTTTCTTGCATAATAACTTTAGAAAATATTTTAAAGTATTACATTTCTGAACAATCGAGTGGCTTTCCCTCATGATTGTACAGTGTATCCAGTATTTCCATCATGAACCTTGGTTGCTTTTTATAGCAACTAAACTATAAAACATAAGTCTCGCATTTCTCAGTCTGGCACTGCAGTTCATTGCACTTTCTCTTGCAGGATGTCAATGGAATGGCCGTATCTCCCAGTACACCAAGCCCAAGCAATACCTTCCAATGCTTCCCATTTGAGGACCTAAAAGGAAAGCAGAAGCATGAACTACCAGAGGGAGTAGATCCCACCAGGAAAGAGGTGAGAAGGCTCGGTAAAGGGGTGAGATCACAATTAAGTGGACACTATGGTTACTAACCATAGTACGAAATTATTTATTGACAGATTGACTACTTCTGCCTAATAAACTATTCTGAAATACTGAGATCTTTATCACTTTTGCTGCTGGTATAATTATGTTTAATGTAGTGATTAAAATACCTCATGATTTTTAATAGTTTAAAATATGGCAATAAAAAGAGTAATACTTAACCAGTCCCGTCTCTTTCCTGTACCCCATCAGTCTATGGTCTACGAGCTCCAGCAATGTCACTGGCTGTGTGGGGACCTGAGTAGTTCCATCAACCCTGTCACTGCTACAATCAATGATTGGCTTCAGTGGTAGCGTGTTGACAAGATATGTAATTGCTACTGCCTGGTAAACTGACACTGGAGAGTCGATAGTATTACCGTACTTATTATCTGGGCCAGAATTGTTAAAAAGGCCAAGTAGGCATGTTTATATTGGCAAGACTCCACGTTTCACAGTCCGTATACAGACGGCAATGCCCGGCCTTAGGTCAGACTAAAAGAAGCCTCAAGCACACTGTCGTATAAAGGCATGTGTGTTCACATGCAGCTGTTCCCTTCTCCCGATAGGAAAAAATATAATGAAGTAGTGCACTCCAGTATTGGAAGGTGCACGGATAGGGTCCCAAGCCTTGAAAACATAGAAAAAATGGAATCCGATACTCAGCTAATTGCAATTTTTTTAACATTTCGGTATCACTGACCTTTATCGGATATACACATCTAAGTTTCCAAGTGCGGGAACCCTAGGTGTAGATAAGCGGTAGTAAGCTAATCGCGACATCCGTCACCAGGAGTATTAGGCTTACCAGCTTATTACTCCTGGTGGTGTCTTACTGCTTCTCTACTCCTGGGTTCCTGCACAAGCATACATAGATGTGTATATCTGATGAAGGTCAGTGATATCGAAACGTAAAAAAAAAAATCTGTTTATACACAATTCTTGGAGTGAATAAATCGCAATTAATTGAGTAACTGATTCCATTTTTGTACATGTTTTCAAGGTTTGGGACCCTATCCGTGCACCTACCAATACTGGAGTGCAGTACTTCCTTTATTTTTTCCTATCGGGAGAAGGGAACATCTTGATGTGAACACACAAAGTAATTTGGAGCCATTTTGCGACAGTGTGCTTGAGGCTTCTTTTTAGCCTGTGACATAAGATGCCTCCCACCCTACTCTTGTTAATTCCCCATACAGGCGTTTTCTCACCAGTGTACCCAGCTTCAAATATTATAGATCCCTATAACAGCTCATTTCTGCTTCTATCACAGACTTATCTCTCCGATCGGGATTTTATCTCCGTTTTTGGGATGACCAGAGGAGAATTTTCTGCATTACCTTCATGGAAACAACTGAATATAAAAAAGAAGCTTGGACTGTTCTAAACTTCCCTCCATCCTGCACGACCATGATGTCCCGGGAATTACCAAAGACCATCTGTGTGTTTTAGAGCACAACACATACAGGGGGAACACACTACTGCCAGAATAACACAATACACAAGATCGTATCATGCAACTGCACTCTCTTCTCTACCACCGTGTTAGAGATGACACGTGAATTAAAATATAGCATAATGTACGAGTCCTGAGATGCTATTGATTGTGCATAGACTGAGCAATCCTCTCCTATTCCTGGGAGCTTTACTTGCGTGTCAAACTTCAGTAAAGGCATTCCCTCCTGCCTTATTATATACATATACATGGGTTCAGGTAGTCTTGGTAGTAATTCCATGTGGTTATTTTTAAGGTGCCATGATCCGTAAAGCATATTTACCATTGATTTTAGTTGATGCAAAAGAATTATGTTCGCTTTTTTTTGTTACCTTTATAGCAATATTTGGAATAAAATTTTGAATGTATGCAAGAAAATCTAGTATAGTGGTTTTTCAAAAACATTTCATTCATTGAAAATATAATTTAAAAAATGTTTGAAGGCCATGTGCACACTGTACTTTATTTTTGGAGTTGACTCTGTAAATAAATATGAATGAATCTCCACTAAATAATGTAAAGAGCTGAGGTGTCCAGCTCAATAGTTTACGACTGACCACCGCTGTGGTTGGTAACAGCTGATCAATTGGGTAGTGGATGTCAGAGGCCTACTGATCTGTGTGACACTAATGACCCAGCCCGAGTTTAGCATAATCTGCAAATACTGAAATTCTGCTTTATACACCCACAAGGTCATTATTTAATATCTCTGTTGTACCCCATTGTTAACAGTGACCTGATTCCAATCACTTAGCCAGAAAGTAACTCAATTACACATTAACGATATGGACAAAACTATTGGGCAGATCACAGGGCAGATGTTCATGACATCATCATATAAGCAGTCACATGACTGCAACTTGGCGATGACCAATCCTGGTCACAGCTACATGTTGTCATGAGAACTTCAGTCACGGGATCGCAATGTGAATAGCGATCATGTGTTAACAACAAGTGGAACACAATTGTGAAGTTAAATTTTTGTGGAAATTCAAAAACTGAAAAGTGGGGCGTGCAATATTATTCGGCCCCTTTACTTTCAGTGCAGCAAACTCACTCCAGAAGTTAATTGTGGATCTCTGAATGATCCAATGTTGTCCTAAATGCCTAATGATGATAAATAGTGATTTTTGTGTACTCACCGTAAAATCCTTTTCTCCGAGCCAATCATTGGGGGACACAGGACCATGGGTGTTATGCTGCTGCCACTAGGAGGACACTAAGTTAACACAGAAAGAATAGCTCCTCCCCTGCAGTATACACCCTCCTGCTGGCTCTAAGTGAACCAGTTTGGTAACAAGCAGTAGGAGCTTAAACATTTAACAAGGATGAACTATGTCAAAACCAAGCCAACACAGAAAAAACCAAAGCCGTTAGCCTAACAGGGTGGGTGCTGTGTCCCCCAATGATTGGCTCGGAGAAAAGGTGAGTACACAAAAATCCCTATTTCTCCTACGCCTCATTGGGGGACACAGAACCATGGGACGTCCTAAAGCAGTCCCTGGGTGGGGAACAACCAACTGGAATTGCTCCTTGTACCAACAAGTTACAGATGCGGCACTGCCGCCTGCAAAATTCGTCTGCCGACGGACGCATCTGCCGAGGCCGGAGAATGGATATGGTAATGTTTTGTAAATGTATGCAGGCTGGACCAAGTCGCAGCTCTGCAGACTTGTGCTGCCGATGCCTGGTTCTGGATGGCCCAAGACGCCACCCACTGACCAAGTAGAATGAGCCTTAATCCCTGCTGGGGCGGGATGACCTCTAACTCGGTACGACTCCTGGATAACTGAACGAATCCACTTGGCTATCGTAGCCTTGGAAGCGGCTAGACCTTTCCTTGGCCCTTCCGGGAGCACAAACAGGGCATCTGACCTGCGGAAAGACGCCGTCCGCGAGACGTATCTTCTAAGAGCTCTCACTAAATTCAGTTTGTGAAGAGCCCTCTCGGTGCGATGTACTGGTGCCGGACAGAGTGAAGGCAAGACAATTTCCTCATTAAGGTGGAAAGATGAGACAACTTTCGGTAGAAAAGACGGGGATGTTCTCAAAACCACCTGATCTTGATGAAAAATGAGGAAAGGAACTTGACAAGACAAAGCCGCCAGCTGAGACTCGTCTGATGGACATGACCGCAACCAGGAAGGCAACTTTCCAAGAAAAAATAGGGAAACCTCCTGTAAAACTCCGAGGACCAAATTAAGGTCCCATGGTTCCAACGGCATCTTATGGGGTGGCACCACATGGGAGACTCCCTGAATGAACGTCTTTACCTGTAATCTGTTGGCAATCTTGCGTTGGAACAGAACGGACAAGGTTGAAATCTGCCCCTTGAGAGAACTAAGGGCGAGACCTAAGTCCAATCCCGACTGAAGGAATTCGAGGATGGAAGGAATGGAAAATTCAAGAGAACGTCCCCGGTCTTCGCACCATGAGGTCTTCCAAATGCGATGATAAAATACGCATAAATGTAGGCTTTCTAGCACAGGGCTTCGGAGTTCTGGTGGTAAATGGGGCCCTGAGACAACAGGTCTGCGCGATTCGGTAATCGTCAGGGGACATCGGCGACTAGTTGAACTAGTTCGGCGTACCAGGCCCTGCGCGGCCAATCGGGCACAATCAGGATTACTGGTATCCCCTCCGCTCTGATCTTCTTGATGACTATCGGCAGTAAGGGAAGCGGGGGAAATATGTACGGAAGCCAGAATTGATGCCACGAGTGAACGAGTGCATCTGCCCCGATGGCAGCCGGGTTGTGGGATCGAGCTATGAAGTCGGGAACCTTGGAATTTAGCCGTGAGGCCATCAGATCCACGTCTGGGGTTCCCCAGCGACAGCAGATCTGGTAGAAGATCTCTGGATGGAGACCACTCCCCGGAGTCGAGACCTTGACGGCTGAGGACATCTGCCTCCCAATTTTCCACTCCCGGGATGGGGGCGGTGGCGAGGCCGAAGGGCAGAGCAACTAATTGAAAATGTTCTTCCTGAACTGCGAAACGAAGAAACCTTTGGGGAGATGGAAAAATCGGAATATGAAGGTACGCGTCCTGGATGTCTATAGACGCCAGGAACTCGCCTTTTTCCATTGAAGCGATGACAGAGCGAAGCGATTCCATTCGGAACAGTCGCACCCTGACGGACTTGTTCAACAGCTTTAGGTCCAGTATGGGCCGTACCGAACCGTCCTTTGGAACAATGAACAGGTTTGAATAAAAACCTTGAAACCTTTCACTTTGAGGAAACGGGGTAATAACCCTGTCCTCTTTTAGAGTGCTTATGGCGTGGAAGAACGCTGATGCTTTTGCTCTGGGAGGAGAGGACAGGAAAAAATGATTTGGAGGGCGAGATGAAAATTCTATCTTGTATCCAGAGGACACTAGGTCTCGGACCCACTCGTCGTGAATGACCGAGAGCCATGCATGGCTGAAGGAAAGCAGGCGGCCGCCTACTTTGAGGGTGTCCCCCAGATACCACAGGGTGTCATTGTGTGGAAGATCTGCCTGGTCTGGACCCTCTGGATCCCGTCTGCCTAGGCCTGCCTCTCCATGAAGGGGAAGGTTTATATGAGGCCTGTGGGCCTCTGTCCCTGCATTGTGCCCGGCCGGGTCCGGAAGATGTGGAAGTAGAGGACCAGTTTGTGTTGTAATGAAAAAAAATCAGGACCGAGCCTGCTGTTGCTGGTTCCGAAAGGGCCGAGAGAGTCTCTGCTGTGGTAGAAATTTGCTCTTCCCTCCAGTGGCGTCGGAGATAAGCTGATCGAGCTTTTCGATGAAAAGGCAACCACTCTGATATGGTAAGGAGGTTAACGACTTTTTGGAAGCCGAATCCGCACGCCAGTCTCTGAGCCATAGAGACCTCCTAATGGTGATAGCGTTTGCTGCTGCTTGTGAAGCGCAGTTAGCAGCATCCAAGGAAGCAGACACCACAAAATCCCCGACTCTGGCTGAGTAGCGGGGTCTGCTACCTCGGGGGGAAGATTGGTGTCTAGAACAGCTGAAGATAAGACTTCAGCCCAATGAGCAATAGCCATAGCCACCCAAGTAGCGGCGAAAGATGGAAAGAGTGTGGCTGCTGAAGCTTCAAAGGCTGAGCGAGATAGACGATCAGTGGGATTTTTAACTGAGGCGCCCTCGGAAGACGACAAAATAGATTTAGTAGCTAAATGCGATTGAAGCGCCCCAGAAATCTGGTCGCTGCAGTATGACACTCTGCCGCTAAGGGGAGTGATGGTACGTCTGATGGCGCTAAAGGAGTTCTGACCAGGTATCACAAACACACATGACACTTCACACTCCGGCCACCAGGGGGAGTGGTTCTATCTAGTAGGCCACTCCTCACACTCTGGTAAAACTGGGGGTTGGACAGGAAGTTAGACAGAAAGAGCCCGGGAGAGTTTGGGAGAGGACCTGTCAGGGGTGGGATCCTGACAGCGGTCTAGAAAGAGAACAGATCGTAACGGAGCCGCGCCTGCACAACCTTGCGGCGGTATTCTAAGAAAGGACACGAAGTTGATTGTGGAGAAGTGAGAAGCGGGATCACAGTGTAAAGGAGATAGAGGCAGTAGGAGTCGTGCCGTGAGACCGAGGCAACATCCTTCTGAGGTGCATAGCGGTGGCCGGAGCACCGAGAAAGTAAGAGACTTTACGCATTACTTCAGCACGGCAGGACAGTTAATTAATTATAGGTTGGCTGTCTCACCTAAATCACCTAAGCAGACAAGGGAGGCAACTGTGGGAGAGGGGCATCTCTAGGGTCCCAGAATAACTCCAGGCCTACCCGTCATATGGGTGCGTCCTAACCATATCATCTGGGGGACGAAGAGAGAGAGAAAGAACAACGAACACAGACAATAGTTGTGAGGACTATCCCGTGGTGCTCAGCAGGGAAGGACTACAACACACAGGCGCTAGTGGGTAGGCACTGATTTCCACCTGCAAAGGAAACTCTGGATGTGCCTTCGGACCAGCCGGTCTCAGCCAGCCCTGTTAGCAGTGCTCTGGATTGCGGATCCCAAAGCCTTCAGTAAAGAGGTAAAGAGACTGCAACCCTGTGTCCTTGTTATTCATCGCGCCTCGCACCACGCATCACACCATCACCTTTCATTGGGCGCCCCTTAGCAGGGTCACGGACCGGGTCTAGCCACCATGACGACCCTAATACAGAGACTGAGGGGCCCGGTATCGAGAACTCATGGCCCTGTGTCTGGGGGTGCTCCACGATACCGGAGGATCTACCGTGGGAGACTGTGACCAATCTTTCCTTAGATCAGGGGCAAAGGGATATTTGGACTCCATGAGCTTCTGCCCTGTGAAACGTTTATCTGGACGGATCCTGTGAGTCAACAATTTCGGTAAATTCGGGATGATTCGCGAACACTCTGTGAGCTCGCTTGGTCCTCTTAAAGGACACAGCATGATCCGTTTTAGATGAGGGTTCCTCATCTAGTTTCAGGGCTTTATTCACTGAGTCAATGAGGGAGTCGAGTGTCTCCTGATCGTGTTGGAATTCCTGCTCTAAGGACGTGTCAGAATTGTCCTCTGAAACAGGTTCTCTACTAGCCCCAGGAGAGGGGGGAACGAGAAATTGAACTCCCAGAACCCGAATCCCGGTGATGATCTGGGGAAATGGCATGGGTCCTTTTCCTGGAAGCACGAGAACCCTATGGTAAGGTACGACCCCTAATGGACAGCGGGTTCTGTCCATCGGAAGCGTCATCCGTAAATGATAGGTGAGCGCCCCGGATAGAGGAGGGGTCCCGGAGAGAGTCTATCGCTTTGACCAGGGATGCCATAGCCAGGAAAGGGAGGTAGCCCACTCAGGGGGACTAGGCTCACTGGGTACAGTATCAGTAATAGGTAGTTCCTGAGTGGTCACCGGTTCACAAGCTGTGCAGAACGCACTATTGTCACCCCAGGGTAAAGTAACCTTACAAGTGGTACAAGCAGCAAAAAACACTGTGCGTTTTGCCAGTCTTTTTGGAAGGCTTAGATTGAGACATAGTGTCGCCTTGAAAAGATAGCGTAGTAGCAGGAGAAGGGTTAAGCTATATTTCTGCAGCTTACCCAGGTTCTGTGTCTTGAGTCCCCAGGGGAGGTGCCGCAATATGTCCACAGAAAATCGCCAGGGCATGTGAAGGCTGTGACCAATTGCTGGAGTAGGCGCTGCGGTATCAGCCCTGCAGGTGGATAAACATGGCCACCGAGATCAGGAAGTAAAGGCGCTTCTCATGGATTGAGATGTGCCAGAAAGAGGTTGGCGGCGCTAACTGATGGCGGGCGAAGCCAACTTTGCGGCTTGTATACCTGAAAAAGCCGGGGACTAAATTTATAACAGCCGGTTGCAGCCTGCAGCACTGCGACTGCTGTATGCACGCACGGATGCCCGCCGCTCTGATCGCGACCACCGTTTGCGGACCAACATGACCCATCGACCAGGGGCTTCTGCGGTATGTGTGCGGACCTCCCCTATCCCAGGGACCAGGACCCCCTACGCCTCGGCCCCCGCTGATGTACTCACAGTAGGTGCGGTGGGCCAGTGCTCAATCCACGTCGCCATAGTCAGGGAGGGTGGAGAGCTTCTGCCGCCTTCCATCAGCCGCTATATCAGTGGTGATGCAGTGGGGGGCTGCACGGATGCCATTCATATAATGTCCGGCTATCCACCTGGCTCCAGGAGAGGTAGATGGAGCGCTACTCCATGTAGTCGCCTGCTATGGAGGGGGGAGATCGGAACGCGAAGGAACCGTCGCCCGTAAGGCGAGCTCAGGGCTGGCATCCAACGTTGCAGGAAAGGATACGGAAGGGACGCTCCGTGTACTTTCCTGTTGATGGTTTGGGGGAGATCGGAACCTAGAAAGGGTCCGTCGCCCCCATTCGCTCCGTTAAGGAAAAAAATAGAATCAAAATAAAAAATGAAAATAAAAACGGTGGGGTCTGAAAGCAGACCCAAGTGCCTCCTACAGACACTAAGCAAGAACTGGTTCACTTAGAGCCAGCAGGAGGGTGTATATTGCAGGGGAGGAGCTATTCTTTCTGTGTTAACTTAGTGTCCTCTTAGTGGCAGCAGCATAACACCCATGGTCCTGTGTCCCCCAATGAGGCGTAGGAGAAATATAATCCACCTGTGTGTAATCAAGTCTCCGTATAAATGCACCTGCTCTGTGGTAGTCTCAGGGTTGTTTGAAGCACAGAGAGCATCGTGAAAACCAAGGAACACAACAGGCAGGTCCGTGATACTGTTGTGGAAAAGTTTAAAGCCGGATTTGGATACAAAATGATTTCCAAAACTTTAACATCCGATCATATTGAAATGGAAGGAGTATCATACCACTGCAAATCTACCAAGACCCGGCCATCCCTCTAAACTTTCATCTCAAACAAGAAGACTGATCATAGATGCAGCCAAGAGGCCCATGATCACTCTGGATGAACTGCAGAGATCTACAGCTGAGGTGGGACAGTCTGTCCATAGGACAACAATCAGTAGTACACCGCACAAATCTGGCTTTTATGGAAGAGTGGCAAGAAGAAAGCCATTTCTTAAAGATATCCATAAAACGTGTTGTTTAAAGGTTGCAACAAGCCACCTGGGAGACCCACCAAACATGAGGAAGAAGGTGCTCTGGCCAGATGAAACCAAAATCGAACTTTTTGGGAACAATCCCAAACGATATGTTTGGTGTAAAGGCAGCACAGCTCATCCAGCCTGAACACACCATCCCCACTATCAAACATGGTGGTGACAGCATCATGGTTTGGGCCTGCTTTTCTTCAGCAGGGACAGGGAAGATGGTTAAAATTGCTGGGAAGATAGATGGAGCCAAATACAGGACACCATTCTTGAAGAAAACCTGTTGGAATCTGCAAAAGACCTGAGACTGGGACAGAGATTTGTTTTCCAACAAAACAATGATCCCAAACATAAAGCAAAATCTACAATGGAATGGTTCACAAATAAACGTATCCAGGTGTTAGAATGGCCAAGTCAAAGTCCAGACCTCAATCCAATCGAGAATCTGTGGAAAGAGCTGAAAACTGCTGTTCACAAACGATCTCCATCAAACCTCACTGAGCTCGAGCTGTTTGCCAAGGAAGAACGGGCAAGAATTTCAGTCTCTTGATGTACAAAACTGATAGAGACATATCCCAAGTGACTTGCAGCTGTAAGCGCAGCAAAAGGTGGTGCAACAAAGTATTAAGTTAAAGGGGCCAAATAATATTGCACGCCCCACTTTTCAGTTTTTGAATTACCACAAAAGTGTAAAATATGTAAACATATAACCCAAACCCATTTCCTCTACACTGGAAAGGGTAACACTCTTATAACTGTATCAACATACTAGCCAACCATATAGTAATTATACTAAGCCGATTCAAAGAATTATTCTTTTTGATAAAAAGTTATAATTTTATTAAACCAGATGTACAACATATAATAAAATAGTGCCTCTGAACCACAGAAATCATAATGACAGGTAGATACATACAACACGCAAAAAATAGAAAAATTCCAGATATGTGAGTTTCAAAATAGTTATAAGTATATTCTGTTTATAGGCAAATATATTAGGTAGAAAACATCATTGCATAGTGGACTCCTTAAGAGCCCATAGAAGCCTTAGACCTAATTTAGGCTAGGAAGAATTTCCAAACAAAAAAATCCCCATAATATACTGCGCTTTGTGCGGAGAGCATGCTGAGAAAATACTTAAATCCTAACATTTCACAGCTAGAGCGAAAATTGGGCTATCACTAATTACTAACACATATATCACCACCTGGTAACCGAAACTAGTCAAAAAATAGCACACATTTGTGCAAATTTTAAACCATAATAATATCTCACTTGGAATAATCCTATACAATCTCATGGGGATAAATACTCAAAGGTTGATGGTACGTCCCAGGGTTCTGTGTCAGCCCAAATACCGTAGCTGCCAATTCAGACCAGCATCATCATGTGTGGATTTTAATTATGTCAATATAGCATGTAATGCGTTTAGTGCTAAGAAATAGTCCAAAAATACTCACTATTATGCAAACGCACCTTTATTGTACCTGGCATCAATAGCCATCAAAATTAGCCCAAATGCATAACAAACTGTGCCAGCTAACCGGAGAATACCTACAATGCACACTCAATTTAAGGCACCTGATCCATGTATGTCCTTATTACCATCAATTGTTCAAGTCTAATGACACCTACATTCCCTCAGCACAGCTCTTACAGCCCAGTGTTACTGGCGCTAGACATTGCTGAAATGTACAAGTAAAAACTACCGAAACTCAACAACACATATTACCTGACGAGCGTGATGCACTCTGTGTGTAGCGGCGTGGCGTACTCCACCTGTCACAAACCCCGACGCGCGTTTCGCGACAGCTTCCTCCTGGGGGCTAATTTTGATGGCAATACAGAATATACTTATAACTATTTTGAAACTCACATATCTGGAATTTTTCTATTTTTTGCGTGTTGTATGTATCTACCTGTCATTATTATGATTTCTGTGGTTCAGAGGCACTATTTTATTATATGTTGTACGTCTGGTTTAATAAAATTATAACTTTTTATCAAAAAGAATAATTACACTTCTTTGAGTCGGCTTAGTTTAATTACTATATGGTTGGCTAGTATGTTGATGAAAAAATTTAAAATAACCAATAAATTTCATTCAACTTCACAATTGTGTTCCACTTGTTGTTGATTCTTCACCAAAAATTTACATTTGGTATCTTTATGTTTGAAGCATGATATGTGGGAAAAGGTTGTAAAGTTTCAGGGGGCCGAATACTTTTGCAAGGCACTGTGTGTGTGCTAAATTTAGCAGAGGAGTTATCGTACTTCTGCGGTATGTAGACGTAGCTGGAGAGCACTAGAATTGAAAAGAGGATCTCACCAGGAGTATATATCCCTCACAGACACCAGGCCTCTTTCACACTTCCATCTTTTATCTCTTTATCTCTCTCTCCAAATTCAGGCAGCGCCTAATTCAACACATGTAACGCTTCCGTCAAAAAACTGGATGCGTTACATCCATTTTCCACTATTTTTCCAACATCCATCAATACGTCGCAATGACGCATTCTGACGGCCGCCAGCCGATGGAAGTGTGAAAGAACCCTAAGAGGATCCCTTTTGAGTCCACTTTCTGCCCTATTAGTAGACAAATATTGGGCATACTGATTAATTATTGGCCCCTGCTACATAGTGAACACCTCTCTATTAATGATTTTATACCCTGACCCTTGTTATCGTATAGGCGTGGTCGAAATTTAAAGGATAGGATGGTGAAATTAGAGTTTGGACCTTTAAGGACCCTGACACAAAGTACCTTTAGCACCCCTAAAGCAGGCAATTTGCACCTGTTGATAAGAGTGCT
This sequence comes from Ranitomeya imitator, assembly GCF_032444005.1. Taxonomy (NCBI): domain Eukaryota; kingdom Metazoa; phylum Chordata; class Amphibia; order Anura; family Dendrobatidae; genus Ranitomeya; species Ranitomeya imitator. The sequence continues at coordinate 703,406,640 of NC_091284.1, read as the reverse complement.
GCTGACTGCTTTTTTCATTCCTGAAATCAATAAAATAGGTCATAAAACATGATAGGGTGGGCGCGTCTCCAATACTGTAAGGTACCGGGTTAGTACAAGTAAAGAATGGAGACAAACATCTCATCACTGTCGTACTGGGTCTGTATAAGTGACCCCCCAGTAAAAATGAAAAATGTAACTGCACATGGTGAATTTAAAGCCAATATATCTAGAGCTCTCCTTATGAAGGATCATGCATTCATTAAAAGGGTTTTCTCATGAACAAAAGTACATTTTATTCACTAGATCTTGGAATATTAATAAGTTCCACAATAGGAAGTGATTAAATAAAATGTTCCTATGCCGAGATAATCTTATAAATGTGCCCCTGCTGTGTGCTGTGTAATAGCTGTGTCTGACCGTACAGGGACATGGTCGGATCATACCACAGCTCCTGGGCGGGGGAATATGCAACAGAGAGTATACAGACGGGACAACACAGGATCACAGCTGATTCTTTTTGTGATGTAAAACATTTCTCTGCCTATTTTTAAAATATGTTTTACCTCACAGAATAATCTGTGATCCCGTGCTGTCCCATTAACTGTATACTCTCTTGTGTCCTCCCATGCCCTGGAGATGTAGTATGATCAGACCATGCCCCTGCACGGTAAGAAACAGACATTACACAGTACACAGCAGAGGTACATTTATAAGATTATCTTAGCAGAGGAACAATTTTTTTTAATCACATTCAATTGTGGAAATTTGTATTTCAAGATCTAATGAATAAAATTAACTTTTGTTCATGGGACAACCCCTTTAAGGCTTTATCAATTATTCGTACATTTATAGTGTTGTTCTCTAATATTAATTAACACGGGTGGATGGAATGAGAGATTGCCCTGGTCGGGTCATTACATTTCTGGGGTCAGAGTGTTTAAAGTGTGGCATTGATGACAACATTCAGAACCAAAAAGTCCACTATGCATCAAAAACTACATAATATACAGACGCAAACGTACGACATACAGGTGCTTCTCACAAAATTAGAATATCATCAACTCCATTTATTTCAGTTCTTCAATACAAAAAGCGAAACTCATTATAGAGTCATTACAAACAGAGTGATCTATTTCAAGTGTTTATTTCTGTTAATGTTGATGGTTATGGCTTGCAGCCAATGAAAACCCAAAGTCATTATCTCAGTAAATTAGAATACTTTATAACACCAGCTTGAAAAATGATTTTAACCCCTTTACCCCCAAGGGTGGTTTGCACG